>NC_043013.1:8904931-8972431 GCF_006345805.1 Octopus sinensis
AGAAAGGATAGTTAGTGGTTTCCCACAACCTTAAATGAAATTAAGACTATTTTGCCATAAATATTATTATGGGTATCAGAAAGTTACCCAGAATAACAAATTCTATCGTAAAATTATGTTGTATACCCAATTGATTATTAGCTAATAACCCATTTTCTATAGCGATGTTTGAACAAAATTTTGATAATTTTATACTTTGTTGAATTTACCTGTATCTACCTGTAATTAGAGTCACTTTGTGACAAAAATCGTAGTATATAATTGTTTGAGAACATTTCATTAAATTATCTTCCAAAAATCACATTAAAATATTGATAAATAAAAATGTTATAGTTGTTTAATGAAACCAAACTAATTTTTTACTTACGTTAGAAATTACTTGAAACACATAAGGGGTGTATTTTGGTCAGAAATATAGAATCGAAAGGGTTCATAGGTGTGCATATTTTCAGTTCAACCGACCGGCCATATAATGCACACTTTATATATATATATATATATATATATATATATATATATATATGTGTGTGTGTGTGTGTGTGTGTGTGTGTGTGCACGCATTATATTTACAAATTATATATATATGTATAAATTAAATTTGAGATAAAAACACTAAGAGGCAAAAAAACAAAAAAAAAACAAACATAAAAATAAAAATATTATATAGAAAATATAGAAAATTTAAAAATTTCAATTATTTAAATTTAGAATAAAAATTATTAAATTATATTTATAATTTGTTTAAAATATATATAACTATCAAAAAGTATTAAAAAGTTTAATATACATAAATACAGTTATATACACTTTGTATATTTACATTATATATACATATTTATATATCGAACACACACACACACACATATATAAATGAACGCAATGAATATCTGATTCATAATATTTGTTCTCATGATTGTGTGTTGTTGGTGTTAATGATAATACTCCCTATGAATGCAGGCAGATAGATCAAAGAACGCCGTCTGACGAAATTATAAAGGAAAAGTGAAAGGGAGTTGAAGGGAAAACATTAAATAACGGGAGTGGAATTGTCAAAGTTATACAAAGAAGGAGAGTAAAAGGGGAATGGAGGAAATAGCGTGAGTGAGAAAGATGGCCCCTAGCAACCACACCTTTCAAGATAGGGATTTTTAACGTTGCCCACAGGCATCGTCACCTCATTCTACATGTCCCTGTAAATTTTTGAGCGAATCGGACGGGACGTTCTGGCATTGAAAGCGAGCCAAACGGTAAAAATGCATTTCAGTTTTATATATATATATATATATATATATATATATATATATATATATATATATATATATATATTACGTGTTACCATTTAGTCCTTTTGCAACATTGAAATAGGTTTCCGATACTTATGCCCTGAATGATCATACCCTACTATTATGCATATATTCGGGTATATTTCTATTTATATTTATTTTCCAATTGCTAATGCTCTCTGTCAATCAATTCGCAGACTGACCATTTCCAAAGACACCCATCTTCATATCTGTCTTACATCCCCCTCCCTCTCTTCTGAACTTTCTTTCTCATCATCTTTCTTTCCTTTCTCTCCTCTATTGTTTTGAGGAGTATTTATTCGCCCTTTATCATTTCACTTAAATATAATTTCAAACTATTTCCTTTATTTTTCACAGACTGACCATTTCCAAAGATAAACTTTTTATAGTCCTCTTCCTTCCCCCTCCCTCTTTCATGTGCTTTCTCCTTCTCACCACGCTTACTTTCTGTCTCTCGTCTACTTTATGTTTTGGCGAGTATTTATTTATTTATCTATTCATTTATTTATTTATTTATTATTTGTGTCTTTACTATTTCTCTTAACATGATTTGATTTTAAAATATTTTACTCTTTATACTCTTTTACTCTCTTACTTGTTTCAGTCATTTGACTGCTGCCATGCTGGAGCACAGCCTTTAGTCGAGCAAATCGACACCAGGAATTATTGTTTGTAAGCCTAGTACTTGTTATAACGGTGTCTTTTGCCGAACCGCTAAGTTACGGGGACGTAAACACACCGCATCGGTTGTCAAGCGATGTTCGGGGGACGAACACGGACACGCAAACATATACACAAACACATACATATGTATGTATGTATGTATATATATATATATATATATATATATATATATATATATATATATATATATATATATATATATATATATATACATACATACGACAGGCTTCTTTCATTTTCCGTCTACCAAATTCACTGACAAGGCATTGGTCAGCCCGAGGCTATAGAAAACACTTGCCCAACGCGACACACAGTGGGACTGAACACGGAACCATGTAGTTCGTAAGCAAGCTACTTACCACACAGCCACTCCTACGCCTATTTTGTTTAATTTTTATTCAGTTTTCCACTTCAGTCCTTCACATCTTTCATTCTTTCTTTTTATAATTACAATATTGTCGTTTTCTCTCTCACATATTTCTTTGTTTCTTCGTCTCCATTTATCTTTCTCTGATCATATCTTTTTCATCCTTCCCTCTCAAAATTCTTATAAAATCTCGCGCCATCTGCCCAACTCAACACATTAGGCATATATAACGTGATGCAGTAAGATGTTCCCTGATGATCCGTTGTTGTTAAGAATCCATTCCACTTGAAACATCCAATGCAGTGTCGCAAAGAACTAGAATAGTGAAACGTACGATGGAACGAACAATCTAGCCTTGAGTTTATCGGAATTTGTCATGCATATATATGCGTGTGTGTGTATGTTCGTGCAGGCGTAAATGTATTCGTAAATATTGACATACAGACTCAACATCGATAATTATTGTTAAGATATTGCTCAAAAATACGTTTTATCGCTGTCGAGCCTGTTGAGGGTGAGAGAGATGAGTAACAGGAAAAGATAATTAACGGAATTATAATTGTTGGAAGCTGTAGCGACACGGTATACAATGTTCTGATTAGCAGATATTTCTAATTAAGTGAAAGTCTCCGCCACATCACATCGCAATTCGAAGGCAAAGCATTTGAAATCCAAAAACGAGAGATTGATAGGAAATAATTAATAAGCGAAAGATACGGTGAAGCCCTAGCAGTCTGAAAACATTTTAGGGGTTACTGATTGCATGGGACATATTTTCAGTTAAACTTAGAAACTTTTCTTTACAACCTTGATAATATGTAGCTGCCTGGTCAATATTGAAAAGAGAAAGCAAACCACATACATACACACACGTGCATACATGGTTACATAGATATATACATACAAACATTCACACATAAATACCTACATACATATACATACATACGTACATATACATACATACATACATACATACATGCATACATACATACATACGTACATATACATACATACATACATACATACATACATACATACATACATACATACATACATACATACATACATACATACATACATGTATGCATGGATGCATATATAATTAAACTGCCCTGGTTGCTAGCTGTAAGGTGAAACAAGGAAGGATGTGTAGGATTACAGGGTTTGAGAGGAAAATATATCAATCAGACACACAAGCACTCACATACTCTCTCTCTCACACACACACACACACACACACACACACTGACGCTCATACTCAGAAGTATGCAGCGACATTTAATATCTTTATTGTCGCCCGTATTTCAAGTACCATGTAGTTTTGATATAGTTCTTCGTATTCCATTTGAGATTCTTGCTCACATTCTCATAATTAATCGGTGAATCATGCTCTGCTCTATTTTAAAGAAACCTACACGTTGTATTATTATTTTTACTTCCTAATTCAATGAATAATCACAAATATCTTTGTATAGAAATCAACTTCTGTCTGGGCAAACGATATTTCAGCAAAGAAGCATTAAACTATATTCACGATAAATGCAGGATAAAACAATGATAATCTTGGCAGCGTTTTCTGGGAGTTGAATGTAGTCTTCGAAGAAGGCTCAAAAGTACTCCTTAATTTTGGTGATGCATGACCTGTAGGAGCGCAGATATTTCCATCTTGGTATTGGGTATGTAAGGGAATATTAGGGTGTGGATTTAGCTATAAGCATTTAAAATCCTTTTCAATTTAATACTATGATACATTGGTTGTTAGATGCAAAGTGAAAAAAGGACGACAAATATCATAATAGCTTTTGACATGTAAATACATAAATAACACACACACACATACACATACAGGCACGCACTCACACATGTGCACATTCTCTCACGCATAAAACCACGTTCAGTCTCCTTTATCTCTCTCGGAATTCATGTACCACGCAGATTTATTTAATTTGTTTGTATTCGATTTGGAATGTTTGTTGAAATCCTAATTAATACCCTGCCCTATTTTAAACATACCCAGGTGTTGCCATGTAACATCAACCCGTAGCAACGAGAAATGCAGCAACAAAATCATTAGCAATAAAGTTTAGGTTGAACCTATTTTCATAGGTATACACGTACTTGCCGTGCTCCCTATCTACCTGCCTATATACATACACACACGCATATGCATACATACAGACATACATGCATGCATGCATACATAGATACATATATATTACATGCATTCATACATATATAAATACCTACCTACATGCACACATGCATACATACATACATGCATATATATATATATATATATATATATATATATATATATATATATATATATACACTTTATTTTGTGTGTGTTCGTCTTTGGGTGTCTAAGCGACCTTCGATTTGGGGTATGTGTATATTTGTATAGATCTATCTTTTTCTCCCTCAAACAATATATATATATACATATATATACTAGCTGAAGGTGACCCGCTCTACGCGCGGGTAAGAGTGTGGTTGTTACTTTCTGTTGCTTCCTTTCAGCACGTAAAAAGCACCATCCGAACGTGGCCGATTCCAGAGCCGCCTTGACTGGCTTCTGTGCCAGTGGCACGTAAAAAGCACCAACCGATCGTTGCCGCTCCAAGCCCACCTGGCACCTGTGCCGGAAGCACGAAAAAAGCACCCACTACACTCACAGTGTGGTTGGCGTTAAAAAGGTCATCAACCTGTAGAAACACTGCCAGATCAGACTGGAGCCTGGTGCAGCCTCCTTGCTTCCCAGACCCCGGTCAAACTGTCCAACCCGTGCTAGCACGGAAAACGGACGTTGAACGATGATGATGATGATGATTCTCCCTCTTTGTTTCTCTCTCCTTTCTTTCTCACTTTCCCTCTCTCTTACTTTTCTTTTCTCTCGGACTCTCCCTCGCTTTCTCTTACTCTCTATCTTTATCTATCTCTCTCCCAATTATAAACAACAAAAGATCTTGAGTAAGTTGAGAAATAAAATATTTAGAAAGATCAATCATAAATATCAGGCAGTGGCAACGGAAAGGACTGCTTCAAGGCAGACAGCAAAACGCTAACATTTAAAAGGGACAGACGAACTTGCGAGCTGAATAAAAATAATAAAATATTGGAAAGTAAAGTTTGAAAGGATAGAATCTGAGGATAGTAGAGTCACCATGGCTGGCATTTCTTAACGACGTATTGCAACGTATTGACAGTTTAACGGCTGGCGTAAAATTTTGAACTTGATGTAAAAGAAAATTCGTAAACACCAACTGGTTCTTTCTCACGACAGTAGACTCACCATGGCAAGCATTCCAAACCTCTTCATCATGGACGGCAACACATTGAAGATTAAAAGGCTGGCGCAATTTTTTTAGCTTGATGTAACAGAGAATTCCTAAACAATCGCTCCTTTAAATTTTAATCCACTTCCAACACCATTTATACCCCTTTTCACGTTTTGGTTAATATAACCCGATTTCATTCGGGTCTACTGGGGCCACATTTTATAAGATGAGGAATTTTTTCCTAGAGGTCACGCCTTTCATTTGAGGAAAAAATAGTTGTCGTGCAAACTTGTCAGCACTTTTAACCCTTTCGTTACCAAACCGCCCAAAGCCGCCCGAAAAAAGTTTTGGTTAATGTGACCACACTGCCCAAACCCGCCCGTATTTACCTATTTATATTTAAATGAGAATATCAGTGCAAATCACTCTATTACATTCGTGAAAGCACGTGATTATACTTCGTAAACAGTTCATCTACATTTTTGTACAAAGATTGTAGTGTAATTTTAATTCCGTGCATTTTGGGAGATTTTTTTCCGAAATTTGTTTCTATTGTGTTTTCAAAATTTGTAATTCTGAGAGAAAATGGATACGAATTTCATCATATCAAGCAGCGAGTCCGAATTCGAAGGATTTTCTACTGAAGACCCTGATGAATCTAACTCTATGACTGAGAAAAAAACAGGACATGGTATTTGATAATGAATCTGATGTTTCATTTTCCGAAAGTGAAAACAGTGAATCCGAGAGCTCCGACAGCGATAAAGAAAATGAATTGGCACCTGAATGGAGTGAAAATTGAAAAACTGTTTCTTTCGGTGATTTTTCTGAAGAAACTGGACCAAGCCACAGACTTTCCCGGGAGAGTAAAGCCTTAGACTATTTCTTTTTACTTTTTCGAATGAGCCTATATGAAATCATTACGGCGGAAACGAACCGTTACGCTAAATGTAAACAAAGCGAAAGAAAGGATAGTTAGTGGTTTCCCACAACCTTAAATGAAATTAAGACTATTTTGTCATAAATATTATTATGGGTATCAGAAAGTTACCCAGAATAACAAATTCTATCGTAAAATTATGTTGTATACCCAATTGATTATTAGCTAATAACCCATTTTCTAAAGCGATGTTTGAACAGAATTTTGATAATTTTATACTTTGTTGAATTTACCAGTATCTACCTGTAATTAGAGTCACTTTGTGACAAAAATCGTAGTATATTATTGTTTGAGAACATTTCATTAAATTATCTTCCAAAAATCACATTAAAATATTGATAAATAAAAATGTTATAGTTGTTTACTGAAACCAAACTAAATTTATGATTACGTTAGAAATTACTTGAAACATATAAGGGGTGTATTTTGGTCAGAAATATAGAATCGAAAGGGTTCATAGGTGTGCATATTTTCAGTTGAACCGACCGACCATATAATGCACACTTTATATATATATATATATATATATATATATATATTGTGTGTGTGTGTGTGTGTGTGCGTGTGTGTGTGTGTGTGTGTGTGTGTGCACGCATTATATTTACAAATTATATATAGATGTATAAATTAAATTTGAGATAAAACCACTAAGAGGCAAAAAAAACAAAAAAACAAAAACATAAAAATAAAAATATTATATAGAAAATATAGAAAATTTAAAAATTTCAATTATTTAAAATTAAAATAAAAATTATTAAATTATATTTATAATTTGTTTAAAAATATATATAACTATCAAAAAGTATTAAAAAGTTTAATATACATAAATACAGTTATATACACTTTGTATATTTACATTATATATACATATGTATATATCGAACACACACACACACACACACATATATATAAAAGAACGCAATGAATATCTGATTCATAATATTTGTTCTCATGATTCTGTGTTGTTGGTGGCAATGATAATACTCCCTATGAATGCAGGCAGATAGATCAAAGAACACCGTCTGACGAACTTATAAAGGAAAAGTGAAAGGGAGTTGAAGGGAATACATTAAATAACGGGAGTGGAATTGTCAAAGTTATACAATGAAGGGGAGTAAAAGGGGAATGGAGGAAATAGCGTGAGTGAGAAAGATGGCCCCTAGCAACCACACCTTTCAAGATAGGGATCTCTAACGTCACCCACAGGCATCGTCACCTCATTCTACATGTCCCTGTAAATTTTAGAGCGAATCGGACGGGACGTTGTGGCATTGAAAGCGAGCCAAACGGTAAAAATGCATTTCAGTTGATATATATATATATATATATATATATATATATATATATATATACGTGTTACCATTTAGTCCTTTTGCAACATTGAAATAGGTTTCCGGTACTTATGCCCTGTATAATCATACCCTACTATTATTCATATATTCGGGTATATTTCTATTTATATTTATTTTCCAACTGCTAATGCTCTCTGTCAATCAATTCACAGACACCCATAAGGATGACAAATATCGTAATAGGTTTGGACATGTAAATATATAAATAACACACACACACATACACATACAGGCACGCACTCACACATGTGCACATTCTCTCACGCATAAAACCACGTTCAGTCTCCTTTTTCTCTCTCGGAATTCATGTACCACGCAGATTTATTTAATTTGTTTGTATTCGATTTGGAATGTTTGTTGAAATTCTCATAAATACCCTGCCCTATTTTAAACATACCCAGGTGTTGCCATGTAACATCAACCCGTAGCAACGAGAAATGCAGCAACAAAATCATTAGCAATAAAGTTTAGGTTGAACCTATTTTCATAGGTATACACGTACTTGCCGTGCTCCCTATCTACCCGCCTATATACATACACACACGCATATGCATACATACACACATACGTGCATGCATGCATACATAGATACACATATATTACATGCATTCATACATACATAAATACCTACTACATAAATACCTACCTACATACATACATGCATATGCATACATACATACATGCATATATATTTTTTGTGTGTGTTCGTCTTTGGGTGTCTAAGCGACCTTCAATTTGGGTATATGTGTATATTTGTATAGATCTATCTTTTTCTCCCTCAAACAATATATATATATATACATATATATACTAGCTGAAGGTGACCCGCTCTACGCGCGGGTAAGAGTGTGGTTGTTACTTTCTGTTGCTTCCTTTCAGCACGTAAAAAGCACCATCTGAACGTGGCCGATTGCAGCGCCGCCTTGACTGGCTTCTGTGCCAGTGGCACGTAAAAAGCACCAACCGATCGTTGCCGCTCCAAGCCCACCTGGCACCTGTGCCGGAAGCATGAAAAAAGCACCCTCTACACTCACAGAGTGGTTGGCGTTAGGAAGGTCGTCAACCTGTAGAAACACTGCCACATCAGACTGGAGCCTGGTGCAGCCTCCTGGCCTCCCAGACCCCGGTCAAACTGTCCAACCCGTGCTAGCACGGAAAACGGACGTTAAACGATATTGATGATGATGATTCTCCCTTTTTGTTTCTCTCTCCTTTCTTTCTCACTTTCCCTCTCTCTTACATTTCTTTTCTCTCGGACTCTCCCTCGCTTTCTCTTACTCTCTATCTTTATCTATCTCTCTCCCATTTATCCCATGGCTGGCATTTCTTAACGACGGACAGCAACGTATTGACAGTTTAACGGCTGGCGTAAAATTTTGATCTTGATGTAAAAGAAAATTCGTAAACACCAACTGATTCTTTCTCACGACAGTAGACTCACCATTGCAAGCATTCAAAACCTCTTCATCATGGACGGCAACACATTGAAGATTAAAAGGCTGGCGCAATTTTTTTAGCTTGATGTAACAGAGAATTCCTAAACAATCGCTCCTTTAAATTTTAATCCCCTTCCAGCCCCATTTATACCCCTTTTCACATTTTGGTTAATATAACCCGATTTCATTCGGGTCTACTAGGGCCACATTTTATAAGATGAGGAATTTTGTCCTAGAGGTCCCTCCTTTCATTTGAGTAAAAAATAGTTGTCGTGCAAACTTGTCAGCACTTTTAACCCTTTCGTTACCAAACCGCCCAAAGCCGCCCGAAAAAAGTTTTGGTTAATGTGACCACACCGCCCAAACCCGCCCGTATTTACCTATTTATATTTAAATGAGAATATCAGAGCAAATCACTCTATTACATTCGTGAAAGCACGTGATTATACTTCGTAAACAGTTCATCTACAGTTTTGTACAACGATCGAAGTGTAATTTTAATTTCGTGAATTTTGGGAGAACTTTTTCCGAAATTTGTTTCTATTGTGTTTTCAAAATTTGTAATTCTGACAAAAAATGGATACGAATTTCATCATATCAAGCAGCGAGTCCGAATTCGAAGGATTTTCTACTGAAGACCCTGATGAATCTAACTCTATGACTGAGAAAAAAACAGGACGTGGTATTTGATAATGAATCTGATGTTTCATTTTCCGAAAGTAAAAACAGTGAATCCGAGAGCTCCGACAGCGATAAAGAAAATGAATTGGCACCTGAATGGAGTGAAAATTGAAAAACTGTTTCTTTCGGTGATTTTTCTGAAGAAACTGGACCAAGCCACAGACTTTCCCGGGAGAGTAAAGCCTTAGACTATTTCTTTTTACTTTTTCGAATGAGCCTTTTTGAAATCATTACGGCGGAAACGAACCGTTACGCTAAATATAAACAAAGCGAAAGAAAGGATAGTTAGTGGTTTCCCACAAACTTAAATGAAATTAAGACTATTTTGCCATTAATATTATTATGGGTATGAGAAAGTTACCCAGAATAACAAATTCTATCGTAAAATTATGTTGTATACCCAATTGATTATTAGCTAATAACCCATTTTCTATAGCGATGTTTGAACAAAATTTTGATAATTTTATACTTTGTTGAATTTACCTGTATCTACCTGTAATTAGAGTCACTTTGTGACAAAAATCGTAGTATATAATTGTTTGAGAACATTTCATTAAATTATCTTCCAAAAATCACATTAAAATATTGATAAATAAAAATGTAATAGTTGTTTAATGAAACCAAACTAATTTTTTGCTTACGTTAGAAATTACTTGAAACACATAAGGGGTGTATTTTGGTCAGAAATATAGAATCGAAAGGGTTCATAGGTGTGCATATTTTCAGTTCAACCGAGCGACCATATAATGCACAATTTATATATATATATATATATATATGTGTGTGTGTGTGTGTGTGTGTGTGTGTGTGTGTGTGTGTGTGTGTGTGTGTGCACGCATTATATTTACAAATTATATATATATGTATAAATTAAATTTGAGATAAAACCACTAAGAGGCAAAAAAAACAAAAAACAAATACGTAAAAATAAAAATATTATATAGAAAATATAGAAAATTTAAAAATTTCAATTATTTAAATTTAGAATAAAAATTATTAAATTATATTTATAATTTGTTTAAAAATATATATAACTATCAAAAAGTATTAAAAAGTTTAATATACATAAATACAGTTATATACGCTTTGTATATTTACATTATATATACATATGTATATATCGAACACACACACACACACACACATATATAAATGAACGCAATGAATATCTGATTCATAATATTTGTTCTCATGATTCTGTGTTGTTGGTGGCAATGATAATACTCCCTATGAATGCAGGCAGATAGATCAAAGAACACCGTCTCACGAACTTATAAAGGAAAAGTGAAAGGGATTTGAAGGGAAAACATTAAATAACGGGAGTGGAATTGTCAAAGTTATACAATGAAGGGGAGTAAGAGGGGAATGGAGGAAATAGCGTGAGTGAGAAAGATGGTCCCTTGCAACCACACCTTTTAAGATAGGGATTTCTAACGTCACCCACAGGCATCGTCACCTCATTCTACATGTCCCTGTAAATTTTAGAGCGAATCGGACGGGACATTGTGGCATTGAAAGCGAGCCAAACGATAAAAATGCATTTCAGTTTGATATATATAATATATATATATATATATATATATATATATATATATATATATATATATATATATTTATATATATATATATATCAATATATATATATATAATATATTTTATATATATATATCAATATATATATATATATATATATATATATATATATGTATATAATATATATATATATGTAAATGTACATATACGTGTTACGATTTAGTCCTTTTGCAACATTGAAATAGACCTTCCGGTACTTATGCCTGAATAATAATACCCTACTATTATTCATATATTCGGTATATTTCTTTTATTTATATTATTTTCCAATGCTAATGCTCTCTGTCAATCAATTCGCAGACTGACCATTTCCAAAGACACCCATCTTTATACCTTCTTACATCCCCTCCCTCTCTTCTGTACTTTCTTTACGATTTAGTCCTTTTGCAACATTGAAATAGACCTTCCGGTACTTATGCCCTGAATAATAATACCCTACTATTATTCATATATTCGGGTATATTTCTATTTATATTTATTTTCCAATTGCTAATGCTCTCTGTCAATCAATTCGCAGACTGACCATTTCCAAAGACACCCATCTTTATACCTGTCTTACATCCCACTCCCTCTCTTCTGTACTTTCTTTCTCACCATCTTTCTTTCCTTTCTCTCCTCTATTGTTTGGAGGAGTATTTATTCGCCCTTTATCATTTCACTTAAATATAATTTCAAACTATTTCCTTTACTTTTCACAGACTGACCATTTCCAAAGATAAACTTTTTATAGTCCTCTTCCTTCCCCCTCCCTCTATCATGTGCTTTCTCCTTCTCACCACGCTTACTTTCTGTCTCTCGTCTACTTTATGTTTTGGCGAGTATTTATTTATTTATTTATCTATTCATTTATTTATTTATTATTTGTGTCTTTAATATTTCTCTTAAAGTGATTTTATTTTTAAATATTTTTCTCTTTTACTTTTTTACTCTCTTACTTGTTTCAGGCATTTGACTGCTGCCATGCTGGAGCACTGCCTTTAGTCGAGCAAATCGACACCAGGACTTATTCTTTGTAAGCCTAGTACTTATTTTATCGGGGTTTTGCCGAACCGCTAAGTTACGTGGACGTAAACACACCAGCATCGGTTGTCAAGCGATGTGGGGGGACAAACACGGACATGCAAACATATACACAAACACATACATATGTATATATATATATATATATATATATTATATATATATATATATATATATATACATACATGCGATAGGCTTTCTTTCATTTTCCGTCTACGAAATCCACTGACAAGGCATTGGTCAGACCGAGGCTTTAGAAGACACTTGCCAAACGCGCCACACAGCGGGACTGAACCCGGAACCATGTGGTTCGTAAGCAAGCTACTTACCACACAGCCACTCCTACGCCTATTTTGTTTAATTTTTATTCAGTTTTCCACTTCAGTCCTTCTCATCTTTCATTCTTTCTTTTTATAATTACAATATTGTCGTTTTCTTTCTCACATTTTTCCTTCTTTCTTCGTCTACCTTTATCTTTCTCTGATCATATCTTTTTCATCCTTCCCTCTCAAAATTCTTATAAACTCTCGCGCCATCTGCCCAACTCAACACGTTAGGCGTATATAACGTAATGCAGTAAGATGTTCCCTGATGATCCGTTGTTGTTAAGAATCCATTCCACTTGAAACATCCAATGCAGTGTCGCAAAGAACTAGAATAGTGAAACGTACGTTGGAACGAATAATCTAGCCTTGAGTTTATCGGAATTTGTCATGTATATATATGCGTGTGCGTGTGTGTTCGTGCAGGCGTAAATGTATTCGTAAATATTGACGTACAGACTTAACATCGATAATTATTGTTAAGATATTGCTCAAAAATACGTTTTATCGCTGTCGAGCCTGTTGAGGGTGAGAGAGATGAGTAACAGGAAGAGATAATTAACGGAATTATAATTGTTGGAAGCTGTTGCGAGACGGTATACAATGTTCTGATTAGCAGATATTTCTAATTAAATGAAAGTCTCCGCCACATCACATCGCAATTCGAAGGCAAAGCATTTGAAATCCAAAAACGAGAGATTGATAGGAAATAATTAATAAGCGAAAGATACAGTGAAGCCCTAGCAGTCTGAAAACATTTTAGGGGTTACTGATTGCATGGGACATATTTTCAGTTAAACTTACAAACTTTTCTTTACAACCTTGATAATATGTAGCTGCCTGGTCAATATTGAAAAGAGAAAGCAAATCACATACATACACACACGTGCATACATGGTTACATAGATATATACATACAAACATACACACATAAATACCTACATACATATACATACATACGTACATATACATACATACATACATACATACATACATACATACATACATACATACATACATACATGTATGCATGCATGCATATATAATTAAACTGCCCTGGTTGCTAGCTGTAAGGTGAAACAAGGAAGGATGTGTAGGATTACAGGGTTTGAGAGGTAAATATATCAATCAGACACACAAGCACTCACATACTCTCTCACACACACACACACACACTGACGCTCATACACAGAAGTATGCAGCGACATTCAATATCCTTATTGTCGCTCGTAATTCAAGTACCATGCAGTTTTGATATATTTCTTCGTATTACATTTGAAATTCTTGTTCACATTCTCATAATTATTCGATGAATCATGCTATGCTCTATTTTAAAGAAACCTACACGTTGCATTATTATTTTTACTTCCTAATTCAATGAATAGTCACAAATATCTTCGTATAGAAATCAACTTCTGTCTGGGCAAACGATATTTCAGCAAAGAAGCATTTAACTATATTCACGATGAATGCAGGATACACCAATGATAATCTTGGCAGCGTTTTCTGGAAGTTGAATGTAGTCTTCGAAGAAGGCACAAAAGTACTCCTTAATTTATTTTACTTTTCACAGACTGACCATTTCCAAAGATAAATTTTTTATAGTCCTCTTCCTTCCCCCTACCTCTTTCATGTGCTTTCTCCTTCTCACCACGCTTACTTTCTGTATCTCGTCTACTTTATGTTTTGGCGAGTATTTATTTATTTATTTATCTATTCATTTATTTATTTATTTATTATTTGTGTCTTTACTATTTCTCTTAACATGATTTGATTTTAAAATATTTTACTCTTTTTACTCTTTTACTCTCTTACTTGTTTCAGTCATTTGACTGCTGCCATGCTGGAGCACAACCTTTAGTCGAGCAAATCGACACCAGGACTTATTGTTTGTAAGCCTAGTACTTATTATTACGGGGTCTTTTGCCGAACCGCTAAGTTACGGGGACGTAAACACACCAGCATCGGTTGTCAAGCGATGTTGGGGACAAACACGGACACGCAAACATATACACAAACACATACATATGTGTATATATTATATATATATATATATATATATATATATATATATATATATATATATATATATACGTACGATAGACTTCTTTCATTTTCCGTCTACCAAATCCACTGACAAGGCATTGGTCAGCCCGAGGCTTTAGAAGACACTAGCCCAAGGCGCCACACAGCGGGACTGAACCTGGAACCATGTGGTTCGTAAGCAAGCTACTTACCACACAGCCACTCCTACGCCTATTTTGTTTACTTTTTATTCAGTTTTCCACTTCAGTCCTTCTCATCTTTCATTCTTTCTTTTTATAATTACAATATTGTCGTTTTCTCTCTCACATTTTTCCTTCTTTCTTCGTCTCCCTTTATCTTTCTCTGATCATATCTTTTTCATACTTTCCTCTCAAAATTCTTATAAACTCTCGCGCCATCTGCCCAACTCAACACATTAGGCGTATATAACGTAATGCAGTAAGATGTTCCCTGATGATCCGTTGTTGTTAAGAATCCATTCCACTTGAAACATCCAATGCAGTGTCGCAAAGAACTAGAATAGTGAAACGAACGTTGGAACGAATAATCTAGCCTTGAGTTTATCGGAATTTGTCATGCATATATATGCGTGTATGTGTATGTTCGTGCAAGCGTAAATGTATTCGTAAATATTGACATACAGACTTAACATCGATAATTATTATTAAGATATTGCTCAAAAATACGTTTTATCGCTGTCGAGCCTGTTGAGGGTGAGAGAGATGAGTAACAGGAAAAGATAATTAACGGAATTATAATTGTTGGAAGCTGTAGCGACACGGTATACAATGTTCTGATTAGCAGATATTTCTAATTAAATGAAAGTCTCCGCCACATCACATCGCAATTCGAAGTCAAAGTATTTGAAATCCAAAAACGAGAGATTGATAGGAAATAATTAATAAGCGAAAGATACAGTGAAGCCCTAGCAGTCTGAAAACATTTTAGGGGTTACTGATTGCATGGGACATATTTTCAGTTAAACTTAGAAACTTTTCTTTACAACCTTGATAATATGTAGCTGCCCGGTCAATATTGAAAAGAGAAAGCAAATCACATACATACACACACGTGCATACATGGTTACATAGATATATACATACAAACATACACACATAAATACCTTCGTACATATACATACATACGTACATATACATACAAACATACATACATACATACATACATACATACATACATGTATGCATGCATGCATATATAATTAAACTGCCCTGGTTGCTAGCTGTAAGGTGAAACAAGGAAGGATGTGTAGGATTACAGGGTTTGAGAGGTAAATATATCAATCAGACACACAAGCACTCACATACTCTCTCACACACACACACACACACTGACGCTCATACACAGAAGTATGCAGCGACATTCAATATCCTTATTGTCGCTCGTAATTCAAGTACCATGCAGTTTTGATATATTTCTTCGTATTACAGTTGAAATTCTTGTTCACATTCTCATAATTATTCGATGAATCATGTTCTGCTCTATTTTAAACAAACCTACACGTTGTATTATTATTTTTACTTCCTAATTCAATGAATAATCACAAATATCTTTGTATAGAAATCAACTTCTCTCTGGGCAAACGATATTTCAGCAAAGAAACATTGAACTATATTCACGATAAATGCAGGATAAAACAATGATAATCTTGGCAGCGTTTTCTGGGAGTTGAATGTAGTCTTCGAAGAAGGCTCAAAAGTACTCCTTAATTTTGGTGATGCATGACCTGTAGGAGCGCAGATATTTCCATCTTGGTATTGGGTATGTAAGGGAATATTAGGGTTTGGATTTAGCTATAAGCATTTAAAATCCTTTTCAATTTAATACTATGATACATTGGTTGTTAGATGCAAAGTGAAAAAAGGACGACAAATATCATAAAAGGTTTTGACATGTAAATACATAAATAACTCACACACACACATACACATACAGGCACGCACTCACACATGTGCACATTCTCTCACGCATAAAGCCACGTTCAGTCTCCTTTATCTCTCTCGGAATTCATGTACCACGCAGATTTATTTATTTGTTTGTATTCGATTTGGAATGTTTGTTGAAATCCTAATTAACCCTGCCCTATTTTAAACATACCCAGGTGTTGCCATGTAACATCAACCCTTAGCAACGAGAAATGCAGCAACAAAATCATTAGCAATAAAGTTTAGGTTGAACCTATTTTCATAGGTATACACGTGCTTGCCGTGCTCCCTATCTACCTGCCTATATACATACACACACGCATATGCATACATACACACATACATGCATACATGCATACATAGATACATACATACATATTACATGCATTCATACATACATAAATACCTACCTACATGCACACATGCATACATACATACATGCATATATATATATAATATATATATATATATATATATATATATATATATACACACTTTATTTTGTGTGTGTTCGTCTTTGGGTGTCTAAGCGACCTTCGATTTGGGTATATGTGTATATTTGTATAGATCTATCTTTTTCTCCCTCAAACAATATATATATATATATATACTAGCTGAAGGTGACCCGCTCTACACGCGGGTAAGAGTGTGGTTGTTACTTTCTGTTGTTTCCTTTCAGCACGTGAAAAGCACCATCCGAACGTGGCCGATTGCAGCGCCGCCTTGACAGGCTTCTGTGCCAGTGGCTCGTAAAAAGCGCCAACGGATCGTTGCCGCTCCAAGCCCACCTGGCACCTGTGCCGGAAGCACGAAAAAAGCACCCACTACACTCACAGTGTGGCTGGCGTTAAAAAGGTCATCCACCTGTAGAAACACTGCCACATCAGACTGGAGCCTGGTGCAGCCTCCTTGCTTCCCAGACCCCGGTCAAACTGTCCAACCCGTGCAAGCACGGAAAACGGACGTTAAGCGATGATGATGATGATGATTCTCCCTCTTTGTTTCTCTCTCCTTTTTCTCTCACTTTCCCTCTCTCTTACTTTTCTTTTCTCTCGGACTCTCCTTCGCTTTCTCTTACTCTCTGTCTTTATCTATCTCCCTCCCATTTATAAACAACAAAAGATCTTGAGTAAGTTAAGAAATAAAATATTTAGAAAGATCAATCATAAATATCAGGCAGTGGCAACGGAAAGGACTGCTTCAAGGCAGACAGCAAAACGCTAACATTTAAAAGGGACAGACGAACTTGCGAGCTGAATAAAAATAATAAAATATTGGAAAGCAAAGTTTGAAAGGATAGAATCTGAGGATAGTAGAGTCACCATGGCTGGCATTTCTTAACGACGGACAGCAACGTATTGACAGTTTAACAGCTGGCGTAAAATTTTGAACTTTATGTAAAAGAAAATTCGTAAACACCAACTGGTTCTTTCTCACACACAGTGACTCACCATGGCAAGCATTCCAAACCTCTTCATCATGGACGGCAACACATTGAAGATTAAAAGGCTGGCGCAATTTTTTTAGCTTGATGTAACAGAGAATTCCTAAACAATCGCTCCTTTAAATTTTAATCCACTTCCAACACCATTTATACCCCTTTTCACATTTTGCTTAATATAACCCGATTTCATTCGGGTCTACTGGGGCCACATTTTAGAAGATGAGAAATTTTTTCCTAGAGGTCACGCCTTTCATTTGAGGAAAAAATAGTTGTCGTGCAAACTTGTCAGCACTTTTAACTCTTTCGTTACCAAACCGCCCAAAGCCGCCCGAAAAAATTTTTGGTTAATGTGACCACACTGCCCAAACCCGCCCGTATTTACCTATTTATATTTAAATGAGAATATCAGTGCAAATCACTCTATTACATTCCTGAAAGCACGTGATTATACTTCGTAAACAGTTCATCTACAGTTTTGTACAACGATCGAAGTGTAATTTTAATTCCGTGAATTTTGGGAGACTTTTTTCCGAAATTTGTTTCTATTGTGTTTTCAAAATTTGTAATTCTGAGAGAAAATGGATACGAATTTCATCATATGAAGCAGCGAGTCAGAATTCGAAGGATTTTCTACTGAAGACCCTGATGAATCTAACTCTATGACTGAGAAAAAAACAGGACATGGTATTTGATAATGAATCTGATGTTTCATTTTCCGAATGTGAAAACAGTGAATCCGAGAGCTCCGACAGCGATAAGAAAATGAATTGGCACCTGAATGGAGTGAAAATTGAAAACTGTTTCTTTCGGTGATTTTCTGAAGAAACTGGACCAAGCACAGACTTTCCCGGGAGAGTAAAGCCTTAGACTATTTCTTTTTACTTTTCGAATGAGCCTATTTGAAATCATTACGGCGGAAACGACCCGTTACGCTAAATGTAAACAAAGCGAAAGAAAGGATAGTTAGTGGTTTTCCCACAACCTTAAATGAAATTAAGACTATTTGTCATAAATATATTCTGGGTATCAGAAAGTTACCCAAATAACAAATTCTATCGTAAAATTATGTTGTATACCCAATTGATTATTAGCTAATAACCCATTTTCTATAGCGATGTTTGAACAAAATTTTGATAATTTTATACTTTGTTGAATTTACCAGTATCTACCTGTAATTAGAGTCACTTGTGACAAAAATCGTAGTATATTATTGTTTGAGAACATTTCATTAAATTATCTTCCAAAAATCACATTAAAATATTGATAAATAAAAATGTTATAGTTGTTTACTGAACCAAACTAAATTTATGATTACGTTAGAAATTACTTGAAACATATAAGGGGTGTATTTTGGTCAGAAATATAGAATCGAAAGGGTTCATAGGTGTGCATATTTTCAGTTGAACCGACCGACCATATATGCACACTTATATATATATATATATATATATATATAATTGTGTGTGTGTGTGTGTGTGTGTGTGTGTGTGTTGTGTGTGTGTGTGTGTGTGCACGCATTATATTTACAAATTATATATAGATGTATAAATTAAAAATTTGAGATAAAACCACTAAGAGGCAAAAGAAACATAAAAGCAAAAACATAAAATAAAAATATTATATAGAAAATATAGAAAATTTAAAAATTTCATTATTTAAATTTAGAATAAAAATTATTAAATTATATTTATAATTTGTTTAAAATATATATAACTATCAAAGTATTAAAAGTTTAATATACATAAATACTGTTATATACACTTTGTATATTTACATTATATATACATATGTATATATCGAACACACACACACACACACATATATATAAATGAACGCAATGAATATCTGATTCATAATATTTGTTCTCATGATTGTGTGTTGTTGGTGGCAATGATAATACTCCCTATGAATGCAGGCAGATAGATCAAAGAACACCGTCTGACGAACTTATAAAGGAAAAGTGAAAGGAGTTGAAGGGAATACATTAAATAACGGGAGTGGAATTGTCAAAGTATACATGAAGGGGAGTAAAAGGGGAATGGAGGAATAGCGTGAGTGAGAAAGATGGCCCCTAGCAACCACACCTTTCAGATAGGGATTCTAACGTCACCCACAGGCATCGTCACCTCATTCTACATGTCCCTGTAAATTTAGAGCGAATCGGACGGGACGTTTGGCATTGAAAGCGAGCCAAACGGTAAAAATGCATTTTCAGTTGATTATATATATATATATATAATATATATATTATATATTATATTACGTGTTACCATTTAGTCCTTTTGCAACATTGAAATAGGTTCCGGTACTTATGCCCTGTATGATCATACCCTACTATTTCATATATTCGGTATATTTCTATTTATATTATTTTTCCAACTGCTAATGCTCTCTGTCAATCAATTCACAGACACCCATATTTCCAAGACACCCATCTTCATATCTTCCCTTACATCCCCCTCCCTCTCTCTGTACTTTCTTTCTCACCATCTTCCTTTCCTTCTCTCCCTCTATTGTTTTGAGGAGTATTTATTCTCCCTTTATCATTTCACTTAAATATAATTTCAAACTATTTCCTTTACTTTTCACAGACTGACCATTTCCAAAGATAAACTTTTTATTGTCCTCTTCCTTCCCCCTGCCTCTTTCATGTGCTTTCTCCTTCTCACCACGCTTACTTTCTGTCTCTCGTCTACTTTATGTTTTGGCGAGTATTTATTTATTTATTTATCTATTCATTTATTTATTTATTATTTGTGTCTTTACTATTTCTCTTAACATGATTTTATTTTTAAATATTTTTCTCCTTTTACTCTTTTACTCTCTTACTTGTTTCAATCATTTGACTGCTGCCATGCTGGAGCACTGCCTTTAGTCGAGCAAATCGACACCAGGACTTATTCTTTGTAAGCCTAGTACTTATTCTATCGGGGTCTTTTGCCGAACCGCTAAGTTACGGGGACGTAAACACACCAGCATCGGTTGTCAAGCGATGTTGGGGACAACCACGGACACGCAAACATATACACAAACACATACATATGTATATTATAAATATATATATAATATATATATATATATATATATATATATATACATACGACAGGCTTCTTTCATTTTCCGTCTACCAAATCCACTGACCAATATTGTCGTTTTCTCTCTCACATTTTTCCTTCTTTCTTCGTCTCCCTTTATCTTTCTCTGATCATATCTTTTTCATACTTTCCTCTCCAAAATGCCCAACGCAACACAGTAGGCCGTTATAACTAATGCAGTAAAGTGTTCCCTGAGATCCCGTTGTTGTTAAGAATCCCATCCACTTAAACATCCAAATGCAGTGGCGCAAAGACTAGAATAGTGAAGCGTACGTGGAACGAACAATCTAGCCTTGAGTTTATCGAATTTGTCATGCATATATATGCGTGTGTGTGTATTTCGTGCAGGCGTAAATGTATTCGTAGATATTGACATACAGACTTAACATCGATAATTATTATTAAGATATTGCTCAAAAAACGTTTTATCGCTGTCGAGCCTGTTGAGGTGAGAGAGATGAGTAACAGGAAAAGATAATTAACGGAATTATAATTGTTGGAAGCTGTAGCGACACGGTATACAATGTTTGATTAGCAGATATTTCTAATTAAATGAAAGTCTCCGCCACATCACATCGCAATTCGAAGGCAAAGCATTTGAAATCCAAAAATGAGAGATTGATAGGAAATAATTAATAAGCGAAAGATACGGTGAAGCCCTAGCAGTCTGAAAACATTTTAGGGGTTACTGTTTGCATGGGACATATTTTCAGTTAAACTTAGAAACTTTTCTTTACAACCTTGATAATATGTATCTGCCTGGTCAATATTGAAAAGAGAAAGCAAATCACATACATACACACACGTGCATACATGGTTACATAGATATATACATACAAACATACACACATAAATACCTACGTACATATACATACATACGTACATATACATACAAACATACATACATACATACATACATACATACATAAATACATACATACATACATACATACATACATACATACATACATACATACATACATACATACATGTATGCATGCATGCATATATAATTAAACTGCCCTGGTTGCTAGCTGTAAGGTGAAACAAGGAAGGATGTGTAGGATTACAGGATTTGAGAGGTAAATATATCAATCAGACACACAACACTCACATACATACACACATACACACACACACATACACACACACACACGTACATACACACACACACACACACACACACACACACACACACACACACTGAGCTCATACACAGAAGTATGCAGCGACATTTAATATCCTTATTGTCGCCCGTAATTCAAGTACCATGCAGTTTTGATATAGTTCTTTATATTCCATTTGAGATTCTTGCTCACTTTCTCATAATTATTCGATGAATCATGTTCTGCTCTATTTTAAACAAACCTACACGTTGTATTATTATTTTTACTTCCTAATTCAATGAATAATCACAAATATCTTTGTATAGAAATCAACTTCTGTCTGGGCAAACGATATTTCAGCAAAGAAGCATTAAACTATATTCACGATAAATGCAGGATAAAACAATGATAATCTTGGCAGCGTTTTCTGGGAGTTGAATGTAGTCTTCGAAGAAGGCTCAAAAGTACTCCTTAATTTTGGTGATGCATGACCTGTAGGAGCGCAGATATTTCCATCTTGGTATTGGGTATGTAAGGGAATATTAGGGTTTGGATTTAGCTATATGCATTTAAAATCCTTTTCAATTTAATACTATGATACATTGGTTGTTAGATGCAAAGTGAAAAAAGGACGACAAATATCATAATAGCTTTTGACATGTAAATACATAAATAACACACACACACATACACATACAGGCACGCACTCACACATGTGCACATTCTCTCACGCATAAAACCACGTTCAGTCTCCTTTATCTCTCTCGGAATTCATGTACCACGCAGATTTATTTAATTTGTTTGTATTCGATTTGAAATGTTTGTTGAAATTCTCATTAATACCCTGCCCTATTTTAAACATACCCAGGCGTTGCCATGTAACATCAACCCTTAGGAACGAGAAATGCAGCAACAAAATCATTAGCAATAAAGTTTAGGTTGAACCTATTTTCATAGGTATACACGTACTTGCCGTGCTCCCTATCTACCTGCCTATATACATACACACACGCATATGCATACATACACACATACATGCATACATGCATACGTAGATACATACATATCACATGCATTCATACATACATAAATAACTACCTACATGCACACATGCATACATACATACATGCATATATATATATATATATATATATATATATATACACTTTATTTTGTTTGTGTTCGTCTTTGGGTGTCTAAGCGACCTTCGATTTTGGTATATGTGTATATTTGTATAGATCTATCTTTTTCTCCCTCAAACAATATATATATATATACGTGTTACGATTTAGTCCTTTTGCAACATTGAAATAGTCCTTCCGGTACTTATGCCCTGTAAGATCATCCCCTACTTTTATTCATATATTCGGGTATATTTCTATTTATATTTATTTTCCAACTGCTAATGCTCTCTATCAATCAATTCACAGACTGACCATTTCCAAAGACACCCATCTTTATATCTGTCTTACATACCCCTTCCCTCTCTTCTGTACTTTCTTTCTCACCATCTTTCTTTCCTTTCTCTCCTCTATTGTTTTGAGGAGTATTTATTCTCCCTTTATCATTTCTCTTAAATATAATTTCAAACTATTTCCTTTACTTTTCACAGACTGATATTTCCTAAGATACCCTTTTTTTCTATTTCTCCTACATCCCCCTCCCTCTCGCATGTGCTCCCTCTTTCTCTCCATGCTTCCTTTCTGTCTGTCATTGAGTCCCCGATGTCATATCTAATCAAACATAACAGCCATAACAGCCTTAACAGCCATCAGACATAACAGCCATAGGAATGGTTTCAATAACATCTCTTATCTTTTCTTTGTTAATGATCTGAAGCAGTATGAGCCAAATATTAATCACGATAAAGAGCAACTGGATCTCATAATCCGTTTCTCAAAAGATATCGGAATGGAATTTGTTGTGTCCAAATGTAAACTTTGAGAGACAAAATTTGGTAACCTTTTCCCCCTCTCCAACACATTAAACATTAACCACCTAGAAATACAGCCTCAGCTCTCTGGGAAAAGTTACAAATGTCTTGAACAGGATGAGAATGTCGGATCCATCAATAAGGAGAGGACAAACTATAAGTACTTGAAGAGGGTAAAAAACTATGGTCATCTGAACTCTCAGCTTACAACACGTGTACTACTCCTTTGCAGTGCTTTTCCTCACAACTGGTCACTATCAGAACTCAGTGAGATAGATATAGATCCCATGAGCTGCTAGGTGGTACGGAAACTTCAAATCCATTGGACATTTTGATAGGCTATACTTCTCAAGCATGTATGGTGGCCGTGGTCTCAAACACCAGCTTCTATAATGGCTGAGTCAATAAAAATGGAATATACAATAATGAGGAAAGTACAAAAGATAAATTGATCATCCCCAAATAGAGAAACGAACTAGAATAATGTTTAAATTTGAGCTTTCAGCATTTAACACAATTATTTACTTCGGTAGTTAAGGTAGTATCTTAATAAATAAGACATTTATTATTAGTTGTAACACTTCGAAGAGTGTCAACAATTAATCGTAAAATGCGAGTGACTGATTTTCATTTATTCTTTCATTCATGGAGAATATGAAACAGAAACATTTATGTAATGGTAATCCACTAGCAACCAACAATGACCAGTGTCCAGGCAAAATGCCGGCATTGCCCGTGCATGTGGTCCTTGCACCCACTGTTGGCTTCACAAAAGTTCACGCCCGCTTCGCCTCTCTACTGGACTGGGTATCAGAGAGTCGCCTCGTTGGCAATTGCACAACCTACAATCTTAGGTCCAATAAGGCTTCACAACACCTCACAGGCCCTCTTCACCACTCATCTTTGATGATCCAGAGAAAAGCCAACGCAAGATATCCAGTGCAACCACGGGTCGCAGGCCCGTTGTTGCACTGGATATGGAGGACCATACTCACAAGTGCAAACAAAAGATCTTCAAAATGTTCAATGCCGTTCCCTATATATTTTTAATTCAGAGTGACTTTCTCCCAAGGGTCTTCCAATTCACCGGACACCAACGCGGGATTTCTGAGATCCAGTACTGTTGCAAGATAGTTGTTGAACATACACAAGGTTCATCTGTCCCTTTGGCAAGTCTTGTTTTTAGTCCTGCTGGGTTTCTAGTATCCCTCCTGATCAGGCAAGCCTAGTGGTGAAGCCGGTTGAGTCGTCCATTACTCGACCATGTAACAACTTCACTGGATTCCATGTTACTGGTAGCACTCATGAGAAACCTCACATGACACACACACACACACACACACGCACACACACACACACACAGGGTAAGAAATTTCCATGAAGAGATTTTCACTGAGTAATAAGTTGAAGGGGTGAGAAATATCAAACATATAGTAAAAGAAGGAAAATGCACACAATCTATATACTTTTAATATATTTTATAATAGAGTATTATCATAGTCTACCGGTTTCGCGTTTTGCTAATTATGGCTGGGAAATCGGTGGAAATACTGCAATTTCATAGCATTTTAAGGAGTTTTTAGTCCATTTTGTTTGCATTAGAGATTGCTTGAAAATGAACCAGTATGTCAAAAAATCTAAGGAGAGGTAATTGGTGATTGTTATTTCTCGCGGAACACTTTTTGTGGGTTACACTTTTGGGGGAGGGTAAATTTACAGTATTTATACTACGAAGTTGGTTATGCGTTCATGAATTAAATATTTAAAAAATCCAAAATTGGTTATGCCATCATATCCAGATACGGTTTGTATTTTTCATTTTATTTAATCATTCTTATACAGAGATTGTTTCCCTGCACTTGTAGAAGGGGAAATTCCCTGCACATCTCTATTTGTTCGCTGAATGATATGTATTTGCACCTTGGGAAATGAATCTTTTCTTTAGGAAATATAGTTCTCCGTCTAAGTGGCATCTTTGTTTGGCCTATATAGTTGTGTCGGCATCCTGAACAAGTTAATACATAAATAATAAAAAAACTTGGCAAGCACAAATGAAATTAATCCTAATTGTAAATCCCTGTCGTTTTTTGAAGTGAATTCCGAGCCAAATAGGTTGAAGCATGTATGTATGTATGTATGTATGTATGTATGTATGTATGTATGTATGTATGTATGTATGTATGTGTGTGTGTGTGTAGATAGATAGATAGATAGATAGATAGATAGATAGATAGATAGATAGATAGATAGATAGATAGATAGATAGATAGATAGATAGATAGATAGATAGATAGGAACGTGGTTTGCCTCTGGGGAATAATTCGCCATCAAAAGGGAGATAATCTTTTCTTAGTTAGACAAAGTTGAAGAAATTATATATTTAATTTTTTAGCTTAAAAGGTTTTTAAAATGTTTCTTACACAAAATAGAACAAAGCTCCTAGATATTTTTGCCGTTGGTAGCCGTGTACATAATTTCTTTATCTGTGAATTAAGGCTACCATTGGTTTCATGTTAAGAAAAGTAGGAAAATATCCTTGTGTCTAGACAAGTTTTCAAGTCTATCACATGAAGGTGTTCGACTCCATTTTGGAAAACAGTCTTCTACTTGTATGTTGAGGTAGTACCTCAACATACTAGTAGAAGGAAACCATGCTCACAACAAAAACAAATTAATAACGTACAATAACTAGCCATTGATTCATTGTTTTACTGTGTATGTATATCTCTGTCTATGTCTCTATGTATCTCTGAAGATGAGGATGAGTGTGTGTGTGTGTATAGGTATAGCTATACTTTTGTATATGTGTGTGTGTGTGTGTGTGTGTGTCTATGTACATGTGCTTATGTCTGTATAGCCATATATGTTGTTGACATACAATCTTTGCACTAGTTGAGCGTCATATAATAAATCATATATTTCTGTTGTTTGACAAAACATGTGAAAGTTATATTGAACGTCCTTGATTGGCTGGTAAATGATGTATCAATTATTATTATATAAATGATGAGGTTAATGTTCAAATTAATATTTAAATATATTTTGTATATTCAGAATTTTCTAATATGTATATTGGTTCTATATTTAGAAATATGCCTTTGTTCTGAATCTAACTTGATAAAGGTTAATGATCTGACAATGATGTATATATAATCATATAAAAGGGAAATAGAATTTAATTAAAATTATAAACATTTAATCAAAATTTACATTTCCGGTGGTCTAACGTGTAAAACAATTAGTCAAAAAGACTATATATTAGTCATACTACATATTGTATATTTAAACACATAAGGAATCATGACGACTACTATATATATATATATATATATATATATATATATATATATATATATACCGAGAGAGAAAGAGAGAGAGAGAGAAGATCAAGTCAATCTCTGTCTCTCTTGCTTACTCTTGTGGTTTCGACCTCGAACCCACAAGTGTAAACAAGGGAGACAGAGACAGGCAGAAACAAGGAAAATGCCTCTTGTATTTGAATACTATGCAAATATTCTTTTAAAATACTTTTCATTTAATTTTTTCCAAATTTCCATACTTGCAGCTGAAAAAGTCTCAATGAACGAAACCGGTACTGAAATGTTTTTTATAAAATTATTTTAGCATCTTCTATCTTGACTTTTTTCCATATATATATGTGTGTGTGTGTGTGTGTGTGTGTGTGTGTGTGTGTGTGTGTGTGTGTGTGTGTGTGTAAATATATATATATATATATGTATATATATGCATTTATATATGTATATGCATATATGTGTATATATGTGTATTTATGGGTGTATATGTGTCTGAATGGGTGTGTATGTATGCATGAATTTATGTATATGTATATGTGTCTGTGTGTATTTATGTTTATGTCTATGAGTGGGGGTTTAGTTGTCGATATATGTAAATCATATTTATATAGACAACTATATAAAGTAGAATTTAGAAATATTAACATGTACTATAATTAAAGTAAGGTTAACAATTAGTAAAGAAGATTCGGTTTACGGAACATAATGTCATGCAGTTTTTGTTTGTATACTATTGCTAAGCGTAATAATTTAAATTAGTCATTTTGTTTGAAGTGTATTCTATCTACCTCCTACACAGATTCCTGACAGCGAAAATGCTCCTAACGGTTTAATAGAGATTTGCGTTATTTTTATTTACCAAAATGTCGTAACAAGGAACTTTCTCTTAAGTTCCCTGATGAAGCTGTTTTCCTAAATGCATTGTATTGATTAATTATTTAATTATTGAATCATTTAATTATATAATCATAAACGGATATGCTCTTGGTAAATTAGCTGAAAGATGTGTCGGATATTTTATTTACTTATTAATCTTTTGTGAACTTTATAGATATTAGGAGAAATAAATAATTAATTGCTATACCACTTTTCCATTGTGAACTTTATTTTATGCACACAGACACAGACATATACACATACACACTCAGACACACACACGCACACACACACACACACACACACACACACACACACACACACACATATATATATATATATATATATATATATATATATACACACCACATCCGAATATGGGATATCGGGATGCTCTCCTCAATACTGCTCCAAGAACACAGACCATAAATCACAACAGGAGACCCCTAATCAACAAAGAACAACTATATACTAGCTACCGTCCCAACCACCGCATTCATTTTTTAGACCCAATACGCAAACACAGAGACACAAGATAGCACCAAACAAGCAGGAGGAACCAAAAGTAATAAAAATTATTAATCTAACTCACAAGGAACTAACAGCAAACCAAATAAACATACTTTCCAAAGGACTCAAGTTTACACCCACCCCACAACACCCCAACTACAATGAAATGAAAGAAGACATCGCAGAATTCTGCAGAAAATTAAGACTTACTGAGGAGCTATACGATAAATACAACGAGGACGAATCGTTAGCCAGAAATAGGAGTAACTACACCCCCTCGAAAGGTAAGAATAAAACACTTGATGATTTCTGTGACCACATATCAAATTACCCATATCAACATATGCACAAACAAAAACACAAACCAAACTTCAGCAAAAAAGAATGGGCTGAGTTGAACAAATTAAAACTAGATAAAACAATAACAATCAAAGAGGCCGATAAAGGGAGTGCTGTTGTCTTAATGGATACGACATTTTACATAACTTTGGTACTTTCTATGCTGGAAGACACAACATACTATGAAAAGGCACAAAACTACAGTCAACAAAAAATAATGAGGGAACTAAAATCCATATTAAATCCATACAAAGCAGGGCTCACCGACAAAGAATATGATTATATGACCAATTTCACAAGTAAAACTAGCCAATTCTACGGTATACCTAAGATCCACAAAAGTGAAAAAATAAGCAACGCATGCAAGATAGCTACAGACAAAATAATTAAAGTCCCTAATCCTAATGACCTCAAATTGAGACCCATAATAGCAGGTCCCGCATGCGAAACCCACCGCCTCAGTAACTTTTTAGACACCCTGTTAAAACCACTCCTCAAACATGTCAAAAGCTATATAAGGGACGACTTAGATATGCTCAATCACCTACCGAATACTATAAACAAAAACACCATACTGGTATCCTTCGATGTAGTCAACCTCTACTCCAATATCCCCCACAACCTAGGACTAGAAGCAATCCAATTCTGGCTAGAGAATCACGCCAACGAACTACCACACCGCATCAAAAAAGAATTTGTGATAGAAGGGGTTAAATTCATCCTGGAAAATAACTTCTTCGCCTTCAATGACAACTTCTACCGACAAAAATCGGGGACTGCGATGGGTACACGAATGGCCCCCTCCTTTGCCAACCTAGTCATAGGATACCTAGAGATCAGTCTGTATCGTAAGGTTCTAGAAAGATATGGCAGCCCTTTCTCCATCTACATAGAAAACAACTGGAAGAGATATCTAGATGACTGTTTCATCCTTTGGCATAAAAATATAGAAAAACTCATAGAATTCCAGAAAATTTTAAACGGACTGGACGTAAACATCCAATTCACGATGGAATATAGCCAACAACAACTCCCCTTCCTCGATATCCTCATTAAGAAAGCTAATAATATAATAGAAACAGACATATACTATAAGCCTACAGACTCTAAGCAATATCTTCCATTCAATTCATGCCACCCCAGACACACCAGGATGAATATCCCCTTCAATCTAGCAAAAAGGATATGCACTATAGTCTCTAACGCAAACACTAGAGACACACGACTACAAGAACTAAAAGATACCCTAATCACCAGGAACTATCCACCTTCACTTATTGACAAGTGCATTCAACGTGCCCTTCAACTTAACATCAAGGAACTGAGACATCCCAAATCAAAGAAAAACTTACAACCAAAAGCCTTACCATACATCTCCACACACAACCCTCTCAATAACGAAGCCTTCGACACCATCCTCCACAACATACCCCTCCTAAAAAAAGACCACAGAATGAACACAATCCTCCAAACACACACGATCATAAAAAGCAAAAGACAGCCTAGATCCATGAAAAGTCTCCTTACACAAGCCCGAATTCACTCTTCAACACAGAAGCCGACAGTAAAAAAATGTGGAAGACCCAATTGCGGGATATGCGACTATCTAATCGAGGGTTCTGAGTTCTCCTTCAAACAGGGACAACGGTTTACAGTGAAAAGCAACTTCACATGTGCTTCGGAGAACCTAATATACTCACTAACTTGCTCCGGGTGTCAAGAGCAGTACATAGGCCAAACAAAAAATGGTTTGCGTAAACGAATGGCCCTGCACAGATCCCAGATAAAAATTCCCCAAAACAGAAAAATAGCTTTTAGCCAACACATAGATACTTGCGCCAACAAAAAAACACCAAACTTCAGAATTTTCCCCCTCTACCAATTTAGGGACGATACAACCTCGAGACAAAGAATAAGTAAAGAAAATCTCTTTATTACAAAATACAAGCCACTTCTTAACGGGTCTACGACAAACAATTAATATACCTCAACTTTAGAATAAAAGAAAAATATATATATACACACACAAATACTACACTCCATAGAATCCATTACTAATCAGCCCCTTCATAGCTATATTTACACCCATTCATATTCTCCCTCCTCTGTTTTTTCTTCTTCTTCTTCTTCCTCTTCTTCTTCATCATCATCGTTATCATCATCATCGGCGTCATCATCATCGCCACCATCATCACCACCATCTTCTCCTTCTCCTCCTTCTTCTTCTTCTTCTTCTTCATCATCATCGTTATCATCATCATCGTCATAATCATCACCACCATCACCATCATCGTCATCTTCTCCTTCTCCTTCTCCTTCTCCTTCTTCTTCTTCTTCTTCTTCTTCTTCTTCTTCTTCTTCTCCACCCCCTACCCCTTAAGTTTGTCACTAATGTTTTTTAGTATAACACCTACGCTAATTCTATAAACAAGCCTGTCAATATAAATATTCTCCTGAATTGAACTGAGACTGCCAGCCGCCACTGACCATTCAAAATACGACCATCAGGGCACTCCCAGATTCTCCCACCCCCCTTTCCTCACCAGCCTTCCCTCTACTACCCTACCAAGAACTCACAACTACCTCGAACACACAAGTGCAAACAAGGGAGTCAGAGAAAGGCAGAATGCCACTTAAATCTGAACACTACTATAGAAATATTCTTTTAAAAAAACTTTTCTTCTAATTTTTCTAAATTTAATTATTTAATCGTTACAGTTGAAAAGGTCTCAAAATGACCGAAACCGGTACTGAAATGTTCACTATAAAATTATTTTAGCATTTTCTATTTTTTACTTGTTTTTTCATATATATATATATATACACATATGAGGGTTTACCCGAAAGAAACCGGAATTTTACAATATTATTGTATTCATATAGTTTTACATGTTTACACTTTTATTGTATTTTCTACATTATTTACATTTGACGGATATTTGTCCTCATCTTGTTTCTTGTTAACACAACGTTTCGGCTGATATACTCTCCAGCCTTCATCAGGTGTCTTGGGGAAATTTCGAACCTGGGTTCTCATTCCTAAGGTATTTTTCAATGTTGTTATTATTATTATTATTATTATTATTATTATTATTATTATTATTATTATTATTATTATTATTATTATTATTATTCAGTAGTTTTATTTTTATAGCGTGCTTTCACTTCACTACCTAGCGCAGCTCTGTGTGCCTTGGGTATGTGCTGTGATTTGTTGTGATGCTCTGATGGTTATTGTATGGAAAGTGTTCTGCGTAGGATGTGTGCAGTGCCTAGTAGTGCAATTTTCTGTACGTTATATGTGTTTGTAAGTCCTGGTGTTTTTGTTATGTATTTGTCTGATTATTTTTTTATCATGCCTAATGCACCTACTATGATAGGAATTGTTTCTGTTTTCAGATTCCACATTCTAGTTACCTCTATTTCCAGGTCTTTGTATTTTGAGAGTTTCTAAATTTCTTTTATAGACACGTTGTCATCTGCCGGTATTGATACATCAATTAGAAAGCATTTTTTTTCTTCATGATCTCTGACAACTATACCTGGTCTGTTGGCCTTAATTTCTCTATCTGTGTGTATCGGCATATCCCAGAGTATGGTTGCTTTCTCGTTTTCTGTGACCTTTTCTGGTGTGTGCCTATACCATCTTTTTTCTGTTGTTATTCCATAATGTTGGCATAGCTTCCAATGTATGTAGGTTCCAACTCTGTCATGTCTGTGAATATATTCCTTCTTAGCCAGGACTGGGCAGCTAGAGATAATATGATTTATTGTTTCTTGTCCATCTCTACATATTCTGCAGTTACTTGAAATATTTCTTTTCATTACATGTTTTTGGTAATTTCTGGTGGGGAGGCTTTGGTCTTGTGCTGCAATTAAAAATCCCTCTGTCTCTGCTTTGAGTCCTGAGCTTCTCAACCATTGCTGGGATTTTTCTTTGTCTATTTCTTTTGCGTTTAGTTTAGTCCAGTATTTACCATGAAGGGCTTTTCTTGCCATCGTTTTATCATGGTTCGTTGCTGTTCTATTTTTAGTTTGGATTTCATTTGTTTTATAGCTTTTGTTGTTTCTTCATCTTCTTCTTCTTCTTCTTCTTCATATTTATTAGGTAGTATGATTTCCTGTTTGTATTTGTCAGCTTCCTTAAATACTGAGAACAGTTTTTTGCTCGTGTTTTGCCGCTATTTGTATCAGTCTTCCTTCCTTCTGAAGTAGATATTTTTGCAGTCCTATGGTGGTTATTTTATAATAGTTTTCCAGCTGTATAAGGCCCCTACCACCTTCTATACGTTGTATATATAGTCTTTCTATGTCAGATTTTGGGTGATGCATCCTAGATCCTGTCATTATTTTTCTTGTTTTCCTATCTATTTTGGTCAGTTCATTTAGTGTCCAGTTAAGGATATTGTAGCTGTAACTTATAACTGGGACAGCTAAAGTGTTAATACCTATTATTTTGTTTTTAGCATTGAGCTCTGTTTTTAGTATTGATCTAACTCGTCTATAATATTCTTTTTTAGTTTCTCTTTCATTTGCGTGTGTTGTGTCTTATCTAGTTCATGGATTCCTAAGTATTTGTAAGTTTGGCTTTGGTCTAATTCTTTTATTTCATTGGTTTTATCTAGTGTGATGTTGCTACTCTTAACTAGTTTTCCTCTTTTCATGGTTACTTTGGCGCATTTTTCTAATCCAAATTTCATATCTATTTCTTTGGTAAATCCATGAACTGTCTTTAATAGTGTTTCCAGCTGTTTGTCATTTGCAGCGTATAGTTTTAGGTCATCCATATATAAAAGGTGGCCGATCGTTTTGCCGTAACATTTATATCCGCATCCAGTTCTATGTGCGATTTGTATACTATCGTTCAAGACTTTGATGCGATGTATTTTTATTTTTATTATTGGTGTATCTCTTTGCTATCTTATTGGACTATTCCTACTTGATACGTTGGGCAAGATCTTTCCTGACGTATACTTCGCCATTTACAAAGATGATGCCCTCGCCTTAACTGCTAATACCAAAGGACCAGCACAGGATCGGTTTAGGAAGGACGTTATCTTAGCATGACTTAGCATAACTACAGACTTAGCATGACTACAGACACTTAGCATGACTACAGACACCAACCTGGCGGTTGTCAATTTCCTAGGTGTATCCTTAGATCTAAATAAGAACATTTATAAGCCTTATAGGAAGCCCAACGATAGACTTAGATATGTTAATGTGGATTCTTGCCATCCCCCCCGTACTGTTTAAAAATTTAGTTAAAAACTTTAGCAAAAGATTTTCTAGCCTCTCCTCCGATAGGGACATTTTTAATAGCGTTTGAAAAGATAAAAGATATAAAAGATAATGGTTTTGGCGAGGAAATAAACTAAACACCTGCCACCAGTCCAATAATAAAGAGGAAACATAGAAATAGGAAAACTATCTGGTTCACACACCCCTACTCACCCGAGGTGAGCTTCAATATAGGCAAGAATTTCTTAGCACTGATAGACATGTTCCAGTCAACCATACTTACAGAAAGCTCTTCAATAGACATAACTTAAAAATCAGTTTCAGCTCAACTACCAATTTTAAAAATATAATCGCACACAACCCACAAAAATCACAATACAAAACCAGCTGTTCATGCAGGGATAAAAATTTGTGCCCGCTAAATGGAGCTTGCATGACCGAGACCATCATTTATGAAGCCACCGTGGAATCTATATCCACTAAGGACACGGTTTCGCCGAAGAAATACGTGGGCCTTACAGAGGGTTGTTTCAAGGCCAGGTTCGATAATCACACCTTGAGCTTCAGGCACTGGGATAAAAGGAAAACGACCAAATTATCCAGTCATATATGGTCATTAAAGGATAAAGGTGTCAGTTACAACATCCATTAGAAGATCTTAGCCAAGTTTAAACCCTACACCAACGGCAGTGGAAAGTGTGGTCTTTGTGATATGGAAAGATGGCTCATCTGGAAAAGCAGCTTAGACCCCGCTACATGTCTGAATTCAAGAATTGAACTTTTCAGATCATGCCCATACGTGGTTCAATACTTGTTACATTTTTGGTCCTGCCGAGATTAAAGATAGGACTTGCTTTCTATATTGTGTTCACGTACAAGCTTTTTATCTCTTTATAATTTTTACTTATATTTCTTATGTATTTTTATATATATTTATATATCTTTTATACGTATATTTTACATATCTATAGAGATAGTTTTATAGGTTTATTGCTCATATATTTTTTACTCATAATTTTTCCTTATTCTACCTTCCACCTTGCATTTTACCTGTGCGTATATAGACGTGTATATGGAATCGTTTGTGCGTGCGTATAGATGTGTGCGTGTGTGTTGATATGTGCATATATAGATGTGTGTGTGTGCGTGCATGCGAGTATGTGCGTATATAGACGCGTGTGTGTGCGTGCATACGGGTATGTGCGTATATAGATGTGTGTACGAACATAGTTGGTGCGCATGTGTGTATGGCGAATGGTGTGGGTGAGAATGTGTACGTTTCAAGTGAGGGTGAATGAGTGTATACTTATAGGTGCATGTGCGTGGGTGTGCGGACGCGCATGTGTAGGTATGGACATACGCGCTTACGCGAATACTATGAACATTTTACCCCCTTACTTTTACTCCCTCCCCTCACTTAGCGGTCATTCAAATAACTCTTTTGTCTTAATAACGGTCAATCACACAGTAATTGCCCTTTGTTTAACGGTTATTTTCATAGCATTTCTTCTGATGGCCGGATAACTGAAGAGATGGCGGCGTGGCTTTCCACCCCGACATCCGAAACTCGAATTTTTATCACGGCTAGCAAATAATTGTCACATATTACAATTACATATATATATATATGTATATATATATATATATATATAGACACATACATGCATTCATGCATACATACATACATACATACATACATACATACATACATACATACATACATACATACATACATACATACATACATACATCATAGCTGCACCCTCGTTACACGAGAAAAGCCATTTCCAAAAAGACTTACTGAAATGATTCATTGTTGATGCCATGTGATGCGCTTATATGACTTTTAAGCCCAACCAAACTTTTACACATTTTATTACATACTGCACAACTGTGCTGGCTGGCAGCAGAAACAGGTGCCACCATATTCACTCTCTTAACGTGTCTTTCCAGACCTCCAGATGAGAGGCACTCTCTTCCACATTTTACACATGTTCCGTTGTGAATTTTAATAGCCACATCACTGTTTATCATGGGTCGATTCCTGTAAGATTTTTGATGGCTCACCAGGCCTGCACGAGTCAAACACCTCTTCCCACAAACCGCACACACACACACACACACACACACACACACACACACACACACACATACATACACACACACACAAAACAACACTCTCTCACTTTCCACTGGTTCCCTCCTTCTAAACTCCCTTCTAATTATCTCATACTTCATTCTCTCCCCCTCGAACCTTGAACAACCATTATGCACTATCTTCTTCCATCCATCGCGGTCTTGTGCCTCCCTCTCTCAATCACCAGCTGTAATTCCTGTCTGTTATTAGAGCATTCTTAAGGCAATCCTTAAATCTTAGTTTAGGCTTATGTGCTGGTCTCCTGCCGTCTTCCAGCTCACCACACAATAGCTGCTTGGGTAGTCGCTCATCACTCATCCTTACCAAATGTCTCCCGACTCCAACCTCAAAGTTTTTTACAAAATCTTTGAATCTGTACTTCTACTGCCACTCCTCTCAAGCAGCGCCACATTACTCATGGCCATTTTTCCAGTTTATCCTCAAACCTTTTCTCAGACAGTATTCATGGTATCATTCCAATGACTTACAAGCCTACATTAAACAACCCATGCCTCACCTCACTCCCTATAACAAAGATGGGCGGTTGCACGTGTTATATACCTTAACTTTAATTTATATTATGTTGTTTCCACAGACGACTATCTAGTCTACCAAAAGCACTTCTAGCCCTGCTGATTCTGTATGAAATGTTATCATGAAGACCAGCAGCGCTCAAGGTACTTCCTACATAAATAAGTCTAGGTGCAGCCTCCAGCCTTTGACTATTCACAGTTATAAAAGGTTCCACATACATTTTGTGGGAGTGGGCTGGTACTTCATAACAGTTTTTTTTTTTAGATTGATCGTTAGACCAAATGCTGCACATGCTGCAGAAATCGCATTCACAATATGCTGCATATCTTTCTGGGAATGTTCCAACAGGTCACAATCATCTTTCCTTTTGGCGCAGAGTCTTTTGAGATTGAACAGCTTTCCTCTTGTCCTATATCTTATATAGATGATAAACTTGCCTTCTATCTATCACTTAACAGTGATTATACGCAGCGTTACTCATGATGACAAAGTTGTCATTTTAGGTGATTTTAATGCACGCGTTGGTGCAGATTTGTAGACCTGGGGTGTCTTAGGAAAGCATAGCGTTGGGAGTTCCAACAATAATGGTTTATTACTGTTATATATGTGCGTAGAGATGGATTTGTGTATCATGAACACAATGTTTCAACGAAAGAGTAAGTGTAAAGCAACATGGATGCACCCTGGTTCTAAGAAATGATACCTTGTAGATTACATCCTCTCCAGGAAACGAGGTACTAGGGGCTTTGCTATACTACGATTGATGTGTGGTGCAGAGTGCTTGATTGATCATAAGCTTTTGCGTGCCAAGGTGAATTTTGCTCTCAAGCCTAAGGTTAGAGCAAATAATGACATGTTACCTAATCGGATTGATGTCAATAAACTTAAGACTCCATCAGTACGCAATGAGTTTGTGATGGGAGTTGTGATGGAATTTGTCCTGTGGTGGAAGCTGGAAGTCATTCAAAGAAAGAGTGTACAAGATTTGTAGTAACATTCTTGGGTTTGTTGCAAAAAAGACACCGAGATTGGTTTGACTATAATGATGAAGAAGTTAGTTTTATCTTAGAGGAGAAGCAAAAGGCATTTAACATGTTGCAAAATATTGACCTGTCAGCAATCAGGACAGTGGCTACACACTTCAAGGCAGTAAAAGCAACAGTGCAGACGAAGCTGAGGATGATGCAGGAAAATTGGTGGAGTGATATATGCAATGAAATCCAAGAAGTTTCAAATGCTAACAATTCCAAACTTTTTTACTCTCTCTCTCACTCTCTCTCTCCTCTCTCTCTCTCTCCCTCTCTCTCTCTCTCTCGAAAAAAGTTTCTGGACCAGTGTCATCAAAGGTTGCGCCGCTTCGGAGCGAGGATGGTACAGAATTATTAACAAATCCTAAAGATATTGTTGGGAGATGGAAAGAACATTTTGACGATTTGCTCAATAGACCTACTAAAGTTGACCTCTCTTTTCTTGATAATATATCTGGGAGACCAATAAAACATCTTATAGCAGAAGTTCCAAACCTGGTTGAAATAAAAGCAGCTATCAGGAAATTGAACTATAGAAATGCTCATGGCATGGATGGACTAGGTACAGAGATATATAAATATGGTGGTGATCATCACTGTACAATGTTGACGGATGTGATTCAGACGGTTTGGCATAGTGAAGAGGTTCCTCCGGATTGGCGTGAAGCAACTATGGAAACGATGTCTGTGATAATTATCGCGGTATCTGTTAGCTGTTGCTGGAAAGGCCCTTTGTAGAGTAATGCTGGACAGATTGTTTCTGCACATTGCTGATGAGGTTCTACCAGAATCGCAATGTGAGTTTAGGGATAGAAGGAGTACTATGGATATGATATTTTTAGCAAGAGAAGTACATCGAACAGGATATGGACGTATACCAGATTTTCAATGATCTAACAAAAGCGTTTGATTCTATCAATGGAATTGCACTTTGGGAGATCCTGAAAAGGCTAGGATGCCCTGAAAAATTTGTAAGAATGCTTAGACAATTTCATGACAAGACAGAAGTGAGAGCTAATGTTGGAGGTACCTTATCAGATCCAGTTTCTCTATAAAATGGTGTAAAACAAGGTGATATTCCTGCTCCTGCATTATTTGCTATGTATTTTGCAATAGTCTTTCAAATAGCTTTTGAAGATTGCACTGAAGGGATCTATATAAGATATAGTTGAAGCATATGCAGTAATGAGTGTTGCATAGCGACCTTTTCTTAATGGAGGTGTTGAAGACATCAAACGATCAGAATTATCACATGGTAGTTCCTCAAGGTTTGAAACCAAAGTGGTTTTGATAGTAAATCCCACTCTTGATTCTGTCTTATAGGTCTCCTCTCTACTGCTCCAAAATAAATGATACACAGCAGATTTCTCTACCAAATCCCACTTTCCATGAATTTTTGTTTCGGCTAACTCTACAACATTCATGTCGCTGTAACTCTTTTTCAACAAGCGCGGATCTCCTCTCCGGACGAGATTTCAGACAATCATTGTCTAACATTCGAACATTCCAACATCCTATATTCAAAGGCTTGCATCTTAACCTGAATTTACTCACAGTTGCAAGATGACGACCAGATCCAGGTTGTCGTGCCCTGGGACACCTGCCGGGCCAAACCACAAAACAAAATGTTCCAGAGCCCTTTTTGTCATTTGCTTCAGTATCAATATGAACTTTCATTGTTTAGTTGTGCCTTTTTAAGTTTTGGTGGTCAACCATGTACATACAAGATGTTCATTTCCTTTTCCTCTCCAGCAATACCTGTGCCTGACACATTTTAAAACGAGGAAGAGTGTTGCACAGCAACCATTCCCACTCTCTAAACTACAATGCATGATCCAACAAGAATAATAAGTCGAGATCATTGGGTGCATTTGCAGTCGCATATTTTATATCCAAGTGTTCTTCTCCGAGTCTTTGCTCAGCCAAAGGCTAACTACAAGACAGCAGTGAAGTATTTAAATTCAGAGTTACTTTCTCCGAGATAGACTACCTTCGCCACGACTTGCGTAAGCAGAGGAATCCTATCCAACCCTCATCTATTTATTTAAAAAAGACTAAGATAAGAAAAATAAAATAAATAAAATTAAGAATAAAATTGACATACAATATATACAATGTAAAACACAATATACAATATGCACACAAACAGCTTGAAATACAATATATACAGTATATACAGATAGGCACACAGGTTTTAAATGCAATATTTACAACACATACACACAAACTTAAACACTCCACACGCACATCCACAAACATACGTTGTTGAATGGCCGTTGACTACGCTGTAGTTCCTCCGCCCTTTGACATGTCTTATTTTCTGTCCCGCAGGGCATCCACCAAATACCCACCTCACCAAGCAAGCCATTGTGGGGTTACCGGTTTAGTTGCCGACAACCCGACCATATAACAGGTTGTACTACCGAAAGGTGTTTGATAGCATTCCCCACACATGGATCCTAGAAACACTAGCCATGAACAAGGTGGCACTAATAATCATAAAATGTATAACACATTCCATAAATAAATGGCAGACCTTGCTACAGCTCCAAACAAAAGAGGGATTCATAAAAACCAAAGCCATCCCCATTAGAAGAGGAATATTCCAGGGAGACACGCTCTCTCCACTCCTTATATGTTTCACACTGACACCTTTATCTGACAGAACTGAAAGCGGATACGACTGTTACGGCAAAGCAATCAGCCGCCTCTTATGTATGGATGACCTAAAACTGTAGACTACAAATGATAAACACCTGGAATCAATACTACAGACAGTACATGGATTTACCAAACAAATAAATATGAAATTTGGCTTAGAAAAATGTGCCAAAGCAACCTTGAAAAGATGGGATCTACTTAAGAGTAGCAGCATCACACTAGATAAAGCTAGAGTTCAAATCCAGATGCAGTATTCCATTGCGAATTACAGAAGAATTTATGTGCCATATGAAAATAAGTGATTCCAGAGGTAATTGACGAGGTTACAATGGGCCAGAGGCATGTCTATGATTGTGTTGATCGCAGTCCTAGAGAAGTTTGACAACAACCAGATAAGCTGTTTGGCGGTCTGACTGTTTTGTTTTCTGGAGAATGGAAGCAGATCTTGCGCTTGGTGCAAAGAGGTTACAGAGTCCAGATTGTTCATGCCATATTAAAACAGTCATACATTTGGAACCATGTCCAAAGCTTTCAGTTGTCTGTCAATATGAGAGTCCGAAATTCTTGCGGTGTTGACACTACTTTCGCACCCTATCTTGACCAGCTGGGGAATAGAACATTTTCTCTCAATAAAGAAAGTTGTGAATACAAAATATCTATAGCCCCACCGCATTTGATTGACTCTACAAAGCTACAGGATCTTTGTGAAGTGGTCTTCAGGGCTATTGAGGATAAATATAGAGAGGGTCTATGGATAAGCAGCAGAGCCATCATTATTCCTACAAACAAGGCTGCTGAAAAAGTAATAATGTTGTCATGTCAAAACTACTACAAAGATATAGTAGAACTTATCAAAGCTGTGATACTTTATACGAAAACGAGACTGAGTTCCCGCCGGAACTGATCAATGATCTCAACTCATCAGGATTTCCACCATACATTTTGGTTTTGAAGAAGCACTCTTCAATTATGCTGCTCAGAAACCTTGATCCAGCAAGAGGTCACTGTAACGGAACAAGATATATGGTCGTGAATTTGCACAACCACCTTATTGAAGCAGATGTGGCCGATGGGACACATGCTGGAATCCGAATAATGATACCACGAATTCCACTGACCACCACTGAAGACTATCCGTTCTCATTTTCCAGGAAGCAGTTTCCTCTGAAACTGGCTTTTGAAAGGACAAATCCCAAGGTCAGACTTAAGAAACTGTTGGAATTTACCCGCCAACACCTATGTTCATCCATGGCCAGTGCTATGTTGCCAACAGCACGATCGGTTCTGGGAACAATGAGCATATATTGGCTTTGGACTCAAAGTATAAGGGTATGAATGGAATATACACTGACAAAGTTGTCTATTAGGAAATTCTATAAGAAAATTATAGTAGGTTTCACATTTTACTTTCAAACTACAAACAGGAGTGTAGATATGTAAGTAACTGAATCGACCGACTGGAGGGCGGTGGTTCAGCTAGTTTCTATAATTCTGAAATCTTATCACTTTTCATTCTGAACTCGACAAAGACAAGCTATCTGTCGAAATATCGTTCAACCAATAAAATATCGACTGCAGTCGCATCGCGCTCTTCCTCTTGACTAGGAAGAAGAAGAAGAAGAAGAAGAAGAAGAAGAAGAAGAAGAAGAAGAAGAAGAAGAAGAAGAAGAAGAAGAAGAAGAAGAAGAAGAAGAAGAAGAAGAAGAAGAAGAAGAAGAAGAAGAAGAAGAAGAAGAAGAAGAAGAAGAAGAAGAAGATGTCAGCTCCGCGCTGAATAACAATATGGGCGTGTTACACCGGACTCTCCATACAAATACAAATCTAATCTAATAACACCAGTGTAATAGGAAAAAGGAACCCGCGGAAGACTTGCAGGAAACGGCATTATAACGAAAATAATCCCAAAAAACGAAATTTTACTGCCATAGGAAAACAGTTTCTCCCATGTACGATGTCTCAGTGAAAGATGTGCGAAAGACACGTGCGAAATCAACGTCGAAAACTTCACAAATTATAAAATATAAGTGGAAGAAAACAGTAAATTCATAAATTGATTTAATTATGCATACACTCGAATGTCTATACATTCATATATTAATACCCATAGGACTACACATACACCCAATGTTTACACAACTACGTGAAATTTACAGGACACACATACAAGTATATGACAGCACGTGTCGCAAACGAAACAAAACTATAACAACATACAATTTTCTTCGAACTAACACAGAGTGAATAATTCATAAGTTTTAAATAACTGCAACGAAACTATGCCCGGAGATAAATCTGTCAACAACAACGAAAACATACAGACGAATACAGATCTGTTTGCCTTTAAAAGCGATGTTACGAGCAATGCTTTCATTCAGAGAACATGTTGTCTCAAAATGTTAACGCAAAACAAACAGATCCTACCTTAATATTAACGTCCAAACGCATCATGCCTCAAAGATAACAAAGCAATATACACACCGGATCGTTCGTCACCAGAGCCAACATGAGCCGCGCACGCCAGTGAGGGACCAGACTGGGTGTGAAAAATCAGATACTGGTTCAAATCTTTCCATGACGCAGGAGCTCGAAGTGCCCCACAACCGGAATATTCCATCAAATGGCCATCCAAGCTCGTCATCAAATAACCAAAAGAAAAAGAATGAAAAATGGTCATTGGGAGATAAATCTAATACTGAACAAACCTACCTAAACTGAAGAGAGGAGCATCTTGAAGTAAGATCTTATATAGTAACAACCTTGCCAACGTCAGAAGAAACGAAGATGCAGGTAAAGAAGATACTACTGTGGAAATAATTACAGACTAACCCAGGTCTGATGAAAATGCGGTAATGATAATAAGAGTCAATGTAACTTATAAGCAAAGTGAAATACTCTCTGAACCAAGCATAAACACCAAGGCAGATGAAAATCAAATAGATGAAGAAAGTCGCACAGAAATTGCCCCAACTGAACTAGAGGATCTAAGCAATGAAATCCTGATAGAATGGCTGAAAATTAAAGAAACTGGTATGAATGAGCGTGACACTCTCACGCAAATTCACAACTCTAACCAAAACCTGAAAGTAATTGGTAAAATCCGTCTTGCACTTAAAGATATATTCTCAGCTGAAGATGTTGACGTTACACGGGCATTGAAGTCCCCGAGTATCAGCAGTTTGCTATTCTTTAGGAACTGACCGTAGCACTTTGGTGAGGTTCTGATAGAACAATTCTCTCTGCTCCAGAGTGTAGGTCGCAGTTGGAGCTTAAGCACTGATGAGTGTCAGGTGCATCTTGCCTTGGAGAGGAGTTCTCATCACCATCAGGCGATCGCTGATTCCTCTTGAGAGGGATTCCATGTTCTTGACGAGGGCGGTGCGAATGGAAAAGCCAACTCTTACTTCCCTGCGTTCATCCGCTGCTTTCCTTGACCAAAAGAAAGTGTATCTAGCCCCAGCCTCGGTGATCTCCCCCGTGACGGCGAGGCGTGTCTCGCTGAGGGCAGCAACATCAATGCTGTATATCTGCAGTTCACAACCCACAAGTGCTGTTCGACGTTCTGGTCTGTCACAGTTTTGGTTGTCCATGTGTGTCCTGATGCTCCAGGCTCCAACACATAAAGTACTTTTCGGGCGGGAAGATTTTGGATTCATCTTTCGTATTTCTTTCATGTTTCGACCGAGTGGTATATGACCAGTTAGCGGCGGTATGCTGGCAGGATGAGATGGGGCAAGCTTTCTTTAGGTCACCTTTTCTAGACCCTTCCCCCTAAGGGGGCAAGCAGTGATATCCCTGAAGAGGGCTGCTCCGTCGTCAGAGTGGCTGCCGAACTATGCCCTTGCCCCAGTAGGTTGCAGAACGACAACCCGAGTGTAGGTACATGGCTAGCAGCTCCCAGCGCTATCCTGCACCTGCCACAACCACCACGCGCCCATCGCCTCAGGACTTGGAAGAAGAAGAAGTAGAGGAGGTGGAGTCACTGAATCCTGGGTAAGGGAACTGTGGAGGCCTTGAGTTGCGCAAGCCCACCCCACCCCCCTCTCGGTCCAGCTGATCTAGCCAGGAGGGACACAGGACGATACATCCTAGCCACGACTGGACTGCAGGCGCTGCTGGAGATGATGGACTTCATTACCTAACCGCCTTAGGGGCTCCACTTCGGCTTTGGATACGGTTTACTCCCTAGCCTTTGATTAACCAAAAAAACCTACCCGCAAGGCAGCAGGAGACTCTTGGAGAGCGGGAACGTCTCACTACCCGTACAGGACCAGAAGGACCTGCCCACTGCCTAAACGATATATACAATTTAAAAAAGAAAGAACTCAGTATATACAATACATACACACAGGGAGTTCAAAATTCAACACACACACAAACACCCCACAAACACACATAGTTGAATGGCCGTTGACTACGTTGTAGTTCCTCCACTCTTTTACAGGTCTTACTTTTTTGTCCCGTAGGGTGTTCAACAAGCACCGACCTTACCAAGCAAGCCTGGTGGAGTTGGCAGTTTAGTCGCCGACGACCCGACCATGGAACGTGTGGTACTGGGCTACATGGTACCTGTAGCACTCGAGAGCCATGCTCTTCCGCGCCCTATCAAAGTCTGATGCTGGTGTCACTATTCGCTACAGATGTGACGGCCGATTCTTTGACCTCAGACGTCTGAAGGCAAAAACCAAAGTCCTGGGCGCCGTAGTGAGAGACTTCCTGTTTGCAGACGATTGTGCGCTTGCAGCATTGAATGAACCAGACCTGCTGCAAGAACTTGACACTTGTCTCGCAGAAGCAGCAAAAGCCTTCGGACTGACCATTAGCCTGCGAAACACTGAAATGATGCTTCAGCCTGCACCTGGCATGACACCTCCTCAGTCTCAGATTAGATTGAGGGCACAACCCTGAACAACGTGGAGAGCTTTACATACCTGGGAAGCTGTCTGTCCTCAAGCTGCAGCATGGACAAACATGTCTCCATGAGGCTTGCAAAAGCAGGAGCTTCGTTTGGCAGACTTTGGACATGTGTGTGGGCCGAACGAAGCGTTAGACTTTCCACCAAGCTGGCAGTCTATACGGCAGTCGTCATCACCTCTCTGCTCTACGGCTGTGGGACATGGATGCTATATAGGAGGCAAATGCGAGTACTTGACTAGTTCCATCTCTGCTGCTTGCGACGAATCATGTGAATTTCCTGGGAGGACAGAGTCTCCAACACTGAGGTGCTTTGCAGAGCCTAAATGCCCGGTATCGAAGCCCACATCATGAAGGCCCAACTCCGGTGGGTCGGACATATAGTCCGAATGGACGATGCGCATCTACCAAAGATGATCTTCTTCTCTGAGCTGGCTTCTGGAGTAAGAAACCCTGGAAGGCCACTGGGGCGATACAAGGACAGTCTGAAAACTTCCCTCGAGGCCTGCGGCATTTCAGCTCGTGGCTAAGAATCGCTTGCCTCTGACCGCAGCACCTGGCGTCCAGCTGTCCAAAAGGGTGTTAGGCTGCTCGAGGAAAAGCGCCTCAAGAGCCTGGACCAGAAGCGACAAGCCCGAAAAGAGAGGATCTCCAATCCTACTTCTGCTGTTACCTGCCCAACATGTGGCCACGTCTGCGCGTCCGCCTTTGGGTTCCGCTCTCACCTCTGGCGTCACTGATGTCACTGTCAAACCCCAACAGACTTCCATCATATCATGAGGGGCTGTATGAATGTATGTTGGTCTGTGTGCATATTGTGTGTGGGTGGGGGGTGCTACGTGTGCATATTATATGAGATTATATGCTCTGTTTGTTGGTGTGTATGTATTTTAGGTGTGTATGTTTGTTATGTGTATTGGTATGCGTGTACAGTTTGTGTGTGTGCATGCTATGTGCGTCCGTTGTGTGCATATTATGTGAGTGTGTATGCTCTGTTTGTTGGTTAATGTGTATATTTTGTGGAGGTGTTTATGGTATGTGTGTTGCTGTGTTTCTATATTGTTTGCGTGTGTGTGTGTATTATGTGGGAGTGTGTGCTATGTGAGTTGGTCTGTGTGTATATTATTTGGGGTGGGGTGCTATGTGAGTTGGTGTGTGTATATATTTTGAAGGGGTGTATGCTATGTGTGTTGGTGCGTGTGTACATTTTGTGGGAAGTGTGTGTTTGTGGGGGGAATTACAACCGTGTTTCATTGTCTGCTACCACAACAGCTCCTTTATAGGATCCAGTTAGCTCAAGACATCATCAGGAGGAACCACGTCCGGTTTCGGCCCCTACTCCTCTACTGTTTTGACGTGGAGGGGCCCGGCCCCTTTCGGATGTGTCTCCTTTCTTTCGTTTCCTGGCCTCTTCGATGTTTCGTCAGCGAGTGCCAAACTTGTCAAATTTTCCCCTTTAAACACCCGCCGCCAGTCTCCAGCTTGCAGCCCCAGCAATTTGTCACGTGATACTGTCTCACCTTAACTGACTAGTGAAGGCGCGTAGTCTTAGCCCACACATTCTCTAAACGACCGTCACCTGTCATTCAGCGAAGCTGATTCAGTGTCAGCTTCTCTCACCTAGTGATGTTATTTCCTGCCGGCATGTTATGACTTTCAAGCCATTTTCGGTCTTCCCGCTTCAGCCATAAATAGAAGCTGGCTTTTTCCACCGCCTACTGTACTCTTCTTATTAGTTTTCTATTACACTGACTCCAGTACTCAACTGGTACTTATTTTAGCGACCCCGAAGGGATGAAAAGCAAAGTCATCCTCGGTGGAATTTGAACTCGGAACATAAAGACAGACGAAATACTGTTAATCATTTTGTCTGGCGTATATTTAAAAGCGGGCGAGCTAACAAAATCGTTTGCACGCCGGACAAAATACTTAGCGGCATTTCGTTCGTTTTTACGTTCTGAGTTCAAATTTCGCCAAGGTCGACTTTGCCTTTTATTCCTTTCAGGGTCGATAAAATAGGTACCAGTCATGTACTGAGGTCGATGTATTCGACTTATTCACTCATCATAAATTATTGGCCTTGTGCTAAATTTTGAAACGAATATTAGGAATATATTATTATTATTATCAAGCGTGTTATTTTCCCTCATAATTCTTAATTTCTCTTTTCTTTTTTTTTTTCTTAATTTTCCCGACTTGATTAGTGTAAAGAAATTTAATTTTGTCTCCACTAACCAAACACATCTAAAGAAAGTTGAAGAATTGTTAGAACGAAGCCAAAAATTAATATTGCGAATCTCTTAAGAGCAGGAACAGGTTGACAAGAGTTGTTTCCCTTTAATTGCTTTTCCTACAAAATTATGCAAAGAATAATTTTTAAATATAGTAAGGCCTCGATATACGAGTTAATTTGTACTCGGAAACCGCTCCTAAAACAAAAACTCGAAAAGCAGAGCAATAATTTTCCATAGTAGCAATGTTATAAACCGTAATTCGTTCCCAGAAAAATATTTTCTCTATAAAATATATAATACTCGTCAATAAATGGCAATAAGCCCCAAGTTTTGTCAGTGAACAAACAGGTCGTGGTTTTCAAGACGAAGAAAATACTTTGACACAAATGAAAATTAAATTAACGGTTTTTGTGTGTTCTTGGATGGCTTACAAATATCTTCCAAGCTGCAATTGTTTTTTTGTTTTAGCACACGATCTCAGATCAAGTCACTTGCTATGCAAATACATCTCCGTAAATGTAAAGAATATTTTATGTAAAGTGAAAAGAATGTCGAGATCATTTATAATAAAAGAAATATTATTATAATCGTTTTCTGAATCACTTTTACTCGCACTTGACTCGCGCACACCATCACTTGTAGACCCGATCGCCGATTCACAAGCACTCGTAGACGGACTTGTAGATTTCTGCTTAAAACCCAAATATAGAGTTGTTTGCTTAGAAGAAGCCTTTTTTCACTCTCTATAAATTTCTCTGTAACCTGCAGAAGTATTTGTTATGGTAATACGAACTTTTGCACTTCATTCAAAATTTGGATCTTGTATATCCTGAATTTGAACCTTTCTGAAATATGAATAAATAAGTATTAAATAAGTAATCTGAATGCTAGAGGGTTAAAGTTGTTCACCATTTATCCAATCAATGGAGTAATAGATGCATTTACCCTGTTTGTAGGGGTACTATATAAGTTTACTATAAACGGTTATCAAAACGAAGCGCTGATACAGAGCTTTCCCATGAAACTACTCATATCATGTCATACTGTAGTGGAATACGTCTTGAATAAACAAAAATATAATTCTTTTTTAGGAAGGGTGGGTCTCAAAGCAGATAAGGCTATAAATAATAGCCTCTAAATATTAGTTTAAAATCCTTGTGGATAGAAAATATTGACGGTGGCTCATGGGACGCAAACCTTCATCTCCTGTTATCATGACAGATGTTCTGCCATTGTACCAAAGCAATCTTTTTAATTATTTAAAACTTCATTGTTTCTAGCATGAATGTAATATGTAACTATTGGGTTGTCCGGAAAGTTCATGCCGATTTTTAAAAGAAAGAAAAAGGTCAATAAATACTTGCCATTACATTTTTAATCAACCAAATATGAACCATTTTGTAGCACAATGTGTCTCCATCTTTCCTTTAACTTAAAAATACCCTCTTCCCAGAATTGAGGTGGTTTCATGGCAAAGAATTCATCAAGGTATCTTTTTATGTCATCCGAGGAATAGAAATTTTTACCATTAAGACTATTCTGCAGAGACCTGAATAAGTGGAAGTCCGAAGGAGCAATATCTGGTGAATATGGAGGGTGGGGTAACACATCCCAGCCGAGCTGCAGCAATTTTTGTTTGGTTCCCAAAGCATCAAGTGCCGAAAATGAACTTTTTTATCTTCCATTTTAAAGGGTTACAGAATTAACACAGGTTATAGGAACATAAACCTTCTTCCACGAAAAGATAGCTTAAACTGTGCTCTAAATGGAGGTGTAGTCAAATCCTATTTTATGGACTCAACCATGTTCTAAAATAAGTCGAAAGGTAAGCTACTACAAATCAGCACAAACTTTCCAGACAACCCAATATAATATTCTCTGTATGCACCATATTCCCTTTAATATTTCTTATTCATAATAATATGTGTTTATCTTAAATGGAATGCAAAACAGTTCTCACCATTGTTCATAACATTTTTTTCTTTTCGTCTCTTTTTCTCAAAGGAATGCAAGACTGCCCTTACTATGTCCGAGCAGAGCTGCTTGGGGACAAACTCGCACGTAATCTTCCAGATTTCAAAATTCACAAGATTGTGAAAACAACTGCAGAATGGCCGGTTAGTTATATTTCTTTTTATAAATATCATCATCATCGTTTAAACGTCCGCTTTCCATGCTAGCATGGGTTGGATGATTTTGACTGAGGGCTGGCGAACCAGATGGCTGCACCTGGCTCCAATCTTTGTCTGGCAGAGTTTCTACAGTTCGATGCCCTTCCTAACGCCAACCACTCCGAGAGTGTAGTGTGTGCTTCCCTTTTTGTTTTATATATGTATGTATGCATATGTGTGTGTGGGGGGGCATACAGATAACTATATATATATATATATTTATTACCCACAGGGGTCTAAACATAGAGGGGACCAACATGACCAGACAAAGGAATTATGTTGATTACATCAACCCTAGTACATAACGAGTATTTATTCAGTCAACCCCCCAAAAGGATGAAAGGCAAAGTCGATCTCGGTGGAATTTGAACTCAGAACATAAAGACAGACAAAATACCGCTATGCATTTTGTCTGGCGTGCTAATGATTCTGCCAGCTCACCTTACAATATGTGTGTGTGTGTGTAGTAGAGGTGTATGGCTTAGTGGTTAGGGTGTTGGAGTTCTGATCATGAGTTCATGGCTTTCATTCATGGATCGGACAATGCATTGTATTCTTTGAGACAAATCACTTTATTTCACGTTGCCCCAGTCCACTCAGCTGGCAAAAATGAGTAATCCAGTAAGGAATATATCATCATCATCATCATCGTCATCATCATCATCATCGTTTAACGTCTGTTTTCCATGCTGGCATGGGTTGGATGGCTTGACTGATGTCTGGGAAGCCATTGGCTGCATCAGGCTCCGATCTGATTTTGCAATGTTTCTACAGCTGATGTCCTTCCTAATGCCAATCACTCTGAGAGTGAGTGGATATTTTTTACATGCCACCAGCATGTCAGGAGCCAGTCAGGTGGACCTGGCATCGACCATGTTGGATGGTGCTTTTTACATGCCACCAGCATGGGAGCCAACCAGAGAGCTCTGGCATTGACCACTTTTGGATGTTGCAGACCACACAAACTGGAAAACTGGTTCTGTGCTCCTTACTGAGTTTTGTGGACTAACCATATTAATATATCACCGTGATCACCGTGACTGACCAGGCTATCAGATTTTGCTACACATCGCTGGTCACAATGCGCTTCGCATGGTTTTAGCCTTCAAGTGACGCCACCCCACTGGCTAAGCAAGCAGGCCAATATTAATATATATATATATATATATATATATATATATATATACACACACACACACAAACACACACATATTAATATATATATAGATATAGATATATATATATATATACACACACACAAAACAAACACATATTTATATATATATATATATATATATATATATATATCATCATCATCATTATCATCTGTGAATGCACATGGTTCAGTGGTTAGAGCGTTGATCTTACGATTGTGAGGTTGTGAGTTTGAATCCTGGACCGGGCTGCATGTTGTGTTCTTGAGCAAGACACTTTATTTCATGTTGCTCCAGTTCACTCAACTGTAGAAATGATTTACAATGTCACTGATGCCAAGCTGTATCGGCCTTTGCCTTTCCTTTGGATAACACTGGTGGCATGCAGAGGGGAGACCATTATGCATGGGCGACTGCCGGTCTTCCATAAACAACCTTTGCACAGACTTGTACCTCAGAGGGTAACTTTCTAGGTGCAATCCCATGGTCAGTCATGACCGAAGGGGGTCTCAGCATATCATCATCATCATCATTTAACATCCATTATCCATGCTGGTATGGGCTGGATGGCTTAACCTGGGCTAGTAAGATGGAAGGCTACACCAAACTCCAATCTGTTTTGGCATGGTTTCTATGGCTGGATGCCCTTCCTAATGCCAACCACTCTAAGAGTGTAATGGGTGCTTTATACGTTCTACTGACACTGGTGCAGTTTGTGTGACACCAGTATCTACCACGCCTGTGGTTTTACTTGGCTTGGTGGGTCTTCTTCTCAAGCTTGGCATAATGACAAAAGCCCAACACCCAAGGCACAGCATAATGCCAAATGGTCTCAGTCCTTGCCTCTGTATGAGTATACGTGTGTGTGTGTGTGTGTGTGTGTGTGTGCGTGTGTGCATGTCTTTGAGTCTATGTTTGCCCCCACCATCACCCGACAGCCAGTGTTGGTGTCTATGTCCCCATATCTTAGCAGTTCAGCAAAAGGAGACCAATGAAATAAGTACCTGGCTTAAAATGAAAATAATAAAGACTAGGATCGATTCATTCAACTAAAATTCTTCAAAGCGCTGCCCCAGCATGGCCGCAGTCTGATGACTGAAACAAGTAAAAGATTCAAAAGGGAAAAGATATATATATGACAGTTGCTGCGTCTCTACACTCGATGATGGTGTGCAGCTCAGTGCAATCTTAGGTGCACTGTTTCCTTTAAGCTGTGCCTATTATGTGCATGCATATTTTATACGTATTGCTCAAAAGATAATAATTGTGTGTACACAAACATTTTTCCTAGAGGAAATTGAATTTCTGCAATAGTTAATGGCTATGATATAATAGTTAATGGCTATGCTTTATCAATGTTTCAATTCAATTTTATGTTGGTTTTAATTTTTGTTTAACTTTGTGTGATTCAGGAATGGCTTTGTGAAATATGTGAGGCAAATGGTTGGAAGCATGAACAATCACCAATAATTTGGAGAGAATTGGTTGATCGAGGTGGGAAAGGTGTTTTAATTGGTGGATCGAATGAATTTGAAGAATATGCATACGGCTACTATGGCGTTACTATTGATTTGGACGGCAAAAGTATGAAAATCATTGCTTATGAAAATCAAACCACGAAAATCGAACTTGATGAAGAAGAAAGAGAAAGGATAAGAAACGAAAAATTCATTAAAGTGTGCATAACAAATGCTAGTAGCCCAGTTTGTTTCAGTTTGGTCGACAGTTTACTCTCAGGGAAAATATTTGGTAAAGAGAAAATTTCATTGTGTCTTCTGGACTGCGATCCAGCACAGACAGCTGAATTGCAATACATCGCTGAAAATATACAAAACATGGCTTATGGACTTCTGTATTTGAATGTCTTTGTTACATCTGACTGTGAAAAAGCTTTTAAAGGAAGTAGAATTATTATCTTTTTGGATGAGGTAGAAAGGAAAGAAGAGGAAAAAGTACATCGGTGGACGGAAAGAAACGCTGTTCTTTTTGGGTTTTATGGGACAACTCTGTTGAAAGTTGCCAAAAGTGACACGTTGCTATTAGTTGCAGGAAATAATTACATGTGTTTAAATATGAGCATATTAAATGAGATTGTTTCTCACATTTCATCCAGAAATATTATTGGTGTTTCAAAAGTAATTGAAAACCAGGCCAAATCTGTTTTAGCTGAAAAACTGCCAGCAAGCAGCTGCTCCATTGATAACGTTGTTATATTGGGAAGTATCAGCAATGATTATTTGATAGAATTGGACAAGACTTTAGTTAGAGAGTTTGATTGTGCAGTTGTTGGTCCAGCTACATTCTCTCAGCCATTAAATGATATTTTTCATCAACAAAGCTGGCTCAAGAAGGAGTATGTAAATGAAGTCAGTTCAAGAAAACACGTCAATGAAATGAATTTACGGCACCCTACCTACCATCTCATTGGTCATGCCATAACAACAACATTAAATTACTGGTGGAATGGTTTATCATCAAATGCCATATTCTCTGCGACTCTTATATCCAATGGTAAGTAAAATTCTTCCGTATTTAATCTTAATTCATTTCGGTTACAGTCAGCGTTAAATTCTTTAGAAACGAAAGTTCCAGTTTAGTTCTTTAGAGAGCATTTTTTTTTAACAGCTAGTCATGAAATTTATGACGACAACGAAATCATCATCATCATCATCATCACCATCACCGCCGCCACCACCACCACTATTACCATCATCATCATCATCACCATCATCATCATCATCATTATCCAGTCACTGCCTGGAATCAAACCCGGAATCTCGGGGTTAGTAGCCTGCACTCTTAACCACTATGCCATATGCCCATGGAGTAAATTTTAGGGCTTATAACTCTAATATTCTCCTATCCTTCCTTAATACCGGTTCCCATATGCTGTTCATATCTGCACTCGATCTGCTTAGGAGCTTCTTGTGTCCTAGCATATGTGCTGCTTCTTTTGGTTTCCAGATTTTCCAGTACACTTAATTGAAAATGAGTACCAAAAATACTAGTTTCCATGTGTGTGTCTGTGTGTGTGTGTGTGTGTGTGTGTATGTGTGTATGTGTGTGTATTTGCACAAGTGTGTGTGTATTTGTATGTGTTCTTTCTTTTGTTCTTTTATTTGTTTCAGTCATTTGACTGTGGCCATGCTGGAGCATCACCTTTAGTGAAACAAATCGACCCCGGGACTTATTCTTTGTAAGTCAAGTCCAGCACTTATTCTATCGGTCTCTTTTGCTGAACTGCTAATTTACGAGGGTGTAGACACACCAACATTGGTTGTTAAGCGATGGTGGAGAGACAAACACAGACACACAAATACACAGACACACACACACACACATGCACACACACACACACACACACACACACACACACACATGCACACACACATATACACACACTCACACACACACACGTACATACGACAGACTTCTTTCAGTTTCTGTCTACCAAATCCACCTACAAGGTTTTGATTGGCCTGAGGCTATAGTAGAAGACACTTGCCCAAGGTGCCATGCAGTGGGAGTGAACCTGGAATCATTAGGTTGGGAAGCAAGTTTCTTTCCATACAGCACTCCATATATATATATATATATATATATATATATACATCATCATCATCATCGTTTAATGTCCGCCCTCCATGCTGGCATGGGTTGGACGGTTTGAGTGAGGACTGGTGAGGCAGAGGCTGCACCAGACTCCAACCTGATCTGGCAAAATTTCCACAGCTGGATGCCCTTCCTAATGCCAACCACTCTGAGAGTGTAGTGGGTGCTTTTACGTGCCACTGGCACAAGGGCCAGTCAGGCAGTTCTGGCAACAACTATGCTCAAAAGGTGTTTTTGCATGCTACTTGCATGGGAGCCAGTCCAGTGGCACTGGCAACGACCACGCTCAATTGTCGTTTTCCCGTGCCACCGGCACATGTGCCAATAAAGCTCCGCTGGCAACAGTCATGCTCGAATGGTGCTTTTCACATGTTTCTGGCACAGGAGCCAATCCGAGGCCCTGGCAACGATCATGCTCAGATGTACCTTTAACATTCCACTGGCATGAGGGCCAATCAGGCTCTACTATCATTGGCCACGTCAGCGATTTTGCTTTGTTTTGTTTACACTTACCTCAATAGGTTTTCGCAAGCAAAGTTCATTGTCCAATATATATATATATTTGCAAAAACGAATAGAAATGGCTTTTCTGAAAAATTTTCCACTTCGATAATTAGATGTTTGTGATAAAAATAACCTTTTGTAAACATCTAATTATTGAAGTGGAAAAATGATCAGAAAAGCAATTTCTATTCATTTTTTCAAATATATAATACTGTACCAAGGACTTTCTTGTTCTACTACTACACACACATAGGCACAGGAGTGGCTGTGTGGTAAGTAGCTTGCCACATGGTTCCAGGTTCATTCCCACTGCGTGGCACCTTGGACAAGTGTGTTCTACTATAGCCTTGGGCCAAGCAAAGCCTTGTGAGTGGATTTGGTAGACAGAAACTGAAAGAAATCCGTCGTATATATATATGTGTGTATATGTTTGTGTGTCTGTGTTTGTCCCCCCAACATCGCTTGACAACCAATGGTGGTGTGTTTACATCCCAGTAACTTATTGGTTCTGCAAAAGAGACCGATAGAATAAGTACTAGGCTTACAAAGAATAAGTCCTGCAGTCGATTTGCTCGACTAAAAGCGGTGCTCCAGCATGGCCACAGTCAAATGACTGAAACAAGTAAAGAGAAACACACAAATATACAATATACAGCATGGAGCATGGACATTAAATGATGATATATATAAATATATATATATATATATCTGTCTGTCTGTCTGTCTATCTATCTATATATCTATCCAGCTATCTATCGATCAATCAATAGATAGGTAGATAGATAACTTTCTTTATTGGCCACACAGGGCTGAACACAGAGGGGACAAATACAAATGTAGAGCATTTCTTTTTGAATATGAAAAAGAAAAAGGGAAAAAAACAGAAAAAAAAAGTAAAATTCTGATCAAAAGGGTCGGGAAAAAAAAAGGGCAATCAAAAGAGATTGTGTATCACAAAAGAAATTTTTAAAATGTAAGAAGCAAGATTAGGTTTATCCATGGAAAGAAAAGCCTATGGAAAAGGCCACAGTAACCTCAGGGAGGGAGGGAATAAACACATGAGAGCAAAGTGCTCTCTCTCTTTTTTTGATTTACAAGATTATGCTCAAAGTGGTTTTGTCACTTGCACGCACCATCTTTGCTACATTCACCCACCTTTTTACGAAACTTTCACGAGACAAAACCTGCCTCTCCATTCTCATCTTCCTTTTCAAGTGGTACCTGAAAAAGTTGATGAGTGATACTCTAGACCTCATAACCTGACTCTAGACTTCCTAACCTGCATTTAAAAGCTCATATCATTATTTGGTTACCACATGATATCCTACATCGGGGTATATTCTAGGGCTGAATGCACATGTGGAATTCTGCTCTACATTAGATTGACACAAGGATAATATAACATGGGGTTGGAGGATAATAAGCTTTAACTGTAGATCACAACATTTATTTCTTCCTCACATGAAAGCTTTAAGTTGCTTTGTTTATATTCCAACCACTGACATAGCATTCTTGATGAAAACAAAGCTGTTTAGAAATACTTTCTTTTCTATTACTAGGTTGGTATGGTGTTCCAGAAGGCATCGCTTTTTCATTCCCAGTAGCATTTTATCTACCATTAGCATATTCTGTCATTGAAAATCTGAGTATATCTGAAAACTGCAGAGAAGATATGGATTTAATAATCGAAGTAAGTATCTTGGATTTTTTCTTCTCTATTTTGGTTTTTCATCTCTAAACATTTAAATCCTTTTGTTACCAGCCCGGCTGAAACCAGCTCTGGCTCTGACGACAAATGTCTTGTTTTCATAAGTTTTAAATTAAAATCTTCCACCAAACCTTAGTCACAATTTATGTTCCTAACACTAGCTTAATGATAACTAAGTTATTTTACTCAATTCTTTGTTATATTTAAAGTAATTGAAAGAAACAAAAATCATCTTAAAATAAATGCAGTAACGAAAGGGTTAAATCCTTTTGCAACCATATTAATTATGAAATTCGCTATCCATGATAGATTTAGGAAAACAATCTATCTCTAGGTTATTAAGATGGTGTTTGGAATATACCAAAAATGTTCTTTGATAAAATTATGCCAAAAAGGTTATACACTTGCCCAAGATGCCACGCAGTGGGACTGAACCTGGAACCATGTATAAACAGTTTGAAATGCCAACCACTTTACAGCGTGTACTGGATGCTGTTGTAAGGGGAGATCACTCTGTAGAGCACAAGACTTGAACTGACCGGGTTACAGTGGAGGATCCCTTTCAGCTGAATGGAGATACAGTTGAGAAGTGGCTTTGAGCTAGATGAGATGTTGAAGTATGAAAAAGAAACCAGAACTAAAGAGGTTTCTTTGGGTGTGGTCATCAGCATATAGCAGTTCCCACAGGTATTTGCTCTTAAATTCTTCCATTGTTGCCTGGATAATTGTGATGAATAGAAAAGGCAACTGTGAACCAAATCCTGATGAACTCCTGTCTGTACTCTAAACTCATCATTGTACTCATAGCTAAACTCCCACCTAACTAACAGCATCTCTGTACATGTCTTTAATGGTTCTCACAAGCCATTCTTCCACTAACTAGCTCTCTCAACAAGTAGCATGCAAAAACACCTTTTGAGCATAGTTTTTGCCAGAACTGCCTGACTGGCCCTTGTGCCAGTGGCACGTAAAAGCACCCACTACACTCTCAGAGTGGTTGGCATTAGGAAGGGCATCCAGCTGTGGAAACTCTGCCAGATCAGATTGAAGTCTGGTGCAGCCTCTGCCTCACCAGTCCTCAGTCAAACCGTCCAACCCATGCCAGCATGGAGGGCGGACGTTAAACGATGATGATGATGATGTATATATATATATATATATATATATGGACTGCTGTGTGGAAAGAAGCTTGCTTCCCAATCTCATGATTCTAGGTTCAGTCCCACTGCATAGCACCTTGGGCAAACCACAAGACCACAACGTGAGAAATCCTGAAGACAGCTTAGTACAACAGCTTACTTTTAGCTTAGCGCTTCTCCCGCACACTAGTCTCATTCATAGCACTTTCGTCCCCGGCACAAAATCAAACCACATCTCATCTACTCTCTCTCTTTCTCTCTCCAATTAATTGAGCTATAACTCTTTCCATAGCTTTCTCGACCTAGTCCAGCTGTTTGATGCCTCTGTAGTTACTTCAATCTGTGGCAGACCCTTTACTTTTGTAGCAGTTGTCTTCGATGCTGTTTAATCAGTCATTCGGTATGACATCTTCCTGTATAACCTCATTCACTATACTAATAACTAGGGTTTATCCTGTTCCTCCACCCCCACACTCACACATACACACACACACACACACACACACACACACACTCACGCACGTCATCCTCAACATCCATATCATGATCATCATAATCACGATCTTCATTATCATCATCATCATCATCATTGTCATCATTTTAATGGTGGTGGTGGTGGTGGTAGTGGTGGTGATGATGTGTATGTGTGTGTCTATGTATTTATGAAGCAGAAGTCTTCTTTCTGCATGCATCATTTTACATATGAAACCTTCATTTTGGTCACTGGTGTACATTAATTAATATGTTATATTTTTGACAGAACTTGGTAAAAGATAGAGCCTTGTTTGTAGTCAAGGATGGAAAGTTGATCTCAAAAGTTGTGTCTGTTGAATCATTACCAGAATCAGAAGAGACTGATTACTCAGCGTTTATGAGTTCCAGAACACCATCCAGTCAAAGAAGTGACGTCTTAAGCTTTCTGTTGGAAGAAATGGGTAAGGCAAAAAAAAAAAAAAAATATCGAGGCTTACTAGTTTTGCTATCAAATTACACAAAGGTGGTGAGCTGGCAGAGTCGTTACCAAGCTGGGGGAAATGCTTAGTGACCTTAGTTCTGAGTTCGAATTCCATTAAGGTCGACTTTGCATTTCATCCTTTTGGGGTCAATAAAATAAGTACCAGTTGAGTACTGGGGCTGATGTAATCACCTTACCCCTCCCTCAAAATTGCTGACCTTGTGCCAACATCTGAAACTGTTATTAAATTACTTGAAAGCAGTGAGATGGCAGAATTAGTATCACACTAAGGCGGCAAGCTGGCAGAAACGTTAGCACACTGGGCGAAATGCTTAGCAGTATTTCGTCTGCCACTACGTTCTGAGTTCAAATTCTGCCGAGGTCGACTTTGCCTTTAATCCTTTCAGGGTCGATAAACTAAGTACCAGTTATGCACTGGGGTTGATATAATCGACTTAGTCCGTTTGTCTGTCCTTGCTTGTCCTCTCTGTGTTTAGCCCCTTGTGGGCAGTAAAGAAATAGGTATTTCATCTGTCTTTACATTCTGTGTTCAAATTCTGCTGAGGTCGACTTTACCTTTTATCCTTTCAGGGTTGATAAATTAACTACCAGTTGCGTACTGTGGTCGATCTAATCGACTGGCCTCCTCCCCCCAAATTTCTGGCCTTGTGCCTAGAGTAGAAAAGAATATTTACCAAGAGAGAAAACCCTCATATGGTTAACTGGTGCACAAAGGCACGTCATATCTATCACCAGTGGCAGACAATCAACACTACTTCCACTGCTCAGACCATCACATCATATGATTTTGGCCTGATTGGGCTTTTTCAATATAACCATATGGATGTCTTGTCTCTCGGTAAATATTGCAGTATTTAATTGTTTTAATGCAAATTTCACTTTTAAGTGGTGAATATTTTACCTTTGGTTCTTAATATTACCTCTGTCACTCTGTTTTTTAATAAGCCCACTGGCCTTTAGCAACATCAGTGCCAGTTATGGCTCTGTATTTCTATGTATATTGCAAGCATGGCAGTTACTGCTATTTCCAGCTATTTGGTGTCCATCACTGAAATGGCCAAATGAGGCTGAAATCACGTGATCTGGTAGTCCAAGCAGTAGAAGTAGTAGTGATTGTCTACTGCTGGCGATAACTATGATGTGCTTCTATGCACCATATAAGCATATGAGAGTTTTCTCCCTTGGTAAATATTACAGCATTTGTGTTCTAATGCAACGCCCTCTTTTAAGTGGTGAATATTTTACCTTATATATATATATATATATATGTATGTATAGGTGCAGGAGTGGCTGTGTGGTAAGTAGCTTGCTTACCAACCACATGGTTCCGGGTTCAGTCCCACAGCGTGGCACCTTGGGCAAGTGTATTCTACTATAGCCTCGGGCTGACCAAAGCCTTGTGAGTGGATTTGGTGGACGGAAACTGAAAGAAACCCGTCGTATATATGTATATGTATATATATATGTGTGTGTGTATGTTTGTGTGTCTGTGTTTGTTCCCCCGTATCTTATGGTGTGTTTACGTCCCCCGTATCCTAGCGGTTCGGCAAAAGAGACCGATAGAATAAGTTTTAGGCTTACAAGGAATAAATCCTGGGGTTGATTTGCTCAACTAAGGGCAGTGCTCCAGCATGGCCGCAGTCAAATGACTGAAACAAGTAAAAGAGTAAAGAGAGAATATGAATTATACAATAGCTGAAGTGTATATTATTATAATATCCATTAATACCAATCTTACCAGTTGGTTTTGCACCAGAGATTCAAAAGAGTGTTAGGTAACAATCCAATCATGTAACCCTACACTCTTCATAGCTACATACAATTTATATCTGGATATTTCTACTTTTCTATTCAGTGTTTACTTCACTAAAGCACCTCATTTGTTTTTAATGAAATACAGAGCTAGTCAAAGTGCCATGTCAGAGAATTGCCTTTGATGTTCATGTTTGGTTTGCATGCTAGCAGGAGTTAGAGGGTAGGAGTGAAGTACAGAGATGTAGATGTGGTGGTGGTGGTGGTGGTGGTAGGTGGTGGGTGGAGAATCCTTCAGGAGAGTAATTGATTACTCTTTTACTCTTTTACTTGTTTCAGTCATTTGACTGCGGCCATGCTGGAGCACCGCCTTTAGTCGAGCAAATCGACTCCGGGACTTATTCTTTGTTAGCCCAGTACTTATTCCATCGGTCCCTTTTGCTGAACCGCTAAGTGACGGGGACGTAAACACACCAGCATCGGCTGTCAAGCAATGCTAGGGGGACAAACACACACACACAAACACACACACACATATATATATACATATATACGACAGGCTTCTTTCAGTTTCCGTCTACCAAATCCACTCACAAGGCATTGGTCAGCCCGGGGCTATAGTAGAACACACTTGCCCAAGATGCCATGCAGTGGGACTGAACCCGGAACCATGTGGTTGGTTAGCAAGCTACTTACCACACAGCCACTCCTGATTGATTGCTTTTTATATATATATATGTATTTTTTTTTCTAATTCAGTTGAAGAACAAGAAGCGCTGGAGAGGAGACGTACGAAAATGTCCATATCCTCAATGCCACGTGGGAGCCTAGACAGTGAGCACGACTTGGAGCTTGAAAATCTAGACGCTATAATGCCTGAAGAAGAGGTGGAAGAGGAAATTTCAGAAACTGCATTAAATACTGAAGATATCGAGATAGAAGATAATAATAATAATCCACCAGCAGAAGAAACTGAACAATAATTAGTTTATAATCTAAACTAAAATATTTTATTATTGAAAAAGATCAAAATATTTCTAGTTTTTATATTTCATTTTGATTATGATTTTTTCTTCTTATTTCTTGTGGTGCTGGAGATAATGGGTAAGGCGGCAAGCTGGCAGAAACGTTAGCACGCTGGGCGAAATGCGTAGCTGTATTTCGTCTGCCGTTACGTTCTGAGTTCAAATTCCACCGAGGTCGACTTTGCCTTTCATCCATTCGAGGTCGATAAATAAAGTACCAGTTTCGCACTGGGGTTGATGTAATCAACTTAATCCCTTTGCCTGTCCTTGTTTGTCCCCTCTATGTTTAGCCCCTTGTGGGTAGTAAAGAAATATATATTATATTTTGCAGCATACAATCTAAATTTTTCAAACCAAAATTAACAGCCAAAAATGAGGTAGATCAACATATATACAAAGACAAATCTGGAAGACCAAAATTTCCATGTGGGAAACAGGATTTTGGAAAGATAGTAGGGATAATTGAATGTTTACACTATATATCATCATCATCATCATCATTGTTTAACGTCCGTTTTCCATGCTAGCATGGGTTGGACGATTTGACTGAGGACTGGTGAACCAGATGGCTGCACCAGACTCCAATCTGATCTGGCAGAGTTTCTACAGCTGGATGCCCTACCTAATGCCAACCACTCCGAGAGTGTAGTGGGTGCTTTTATGTGCCACTGGCACAAGGGCCAGTCTGGCGGTACTGCCAACGGCCACACTCAAATGGTGTTTTTTACATGCCACCTGCACAGGACTCAGCCCAGTGGCACTGGCAACGACCTCGCTACAATAATTTGTATACCAGAAAAAATACGGTTGGCTTTACCTTGGTCAATATATAATTGTTTTTCCATTAGCTCATGACTACAAAATTGCAGGATAAGAAGATAATTAATTGAATAAAACTGCAGTATTTACCTGATACTTATTTTATCACATGTGGCAAAACCGTTTCTGGCAGAATTTAGATTTAGAACATAGAGGAGTGGAAATAAATGCTGTACAACATTTGTTATACTGATCAGGCTTGTGAACTACATGGTGCCTCACCACTCTCTTCATTTCTCTTTCCAACTCTGCCCACCCACCGTCATATAATACAGAGTAGCTATGTGTAAAAAATTTTCTTTGTCCAAGCCTAGATTTGAAACCGAATCCAAGAATTCTCGGTTGTCCAAACCACCACGATCAACAGGTGCGAAAAAAGGTTTCCTTTATACTGTCAAAAAGTGATTGATCATCTCCCTTTGACCTACGACCTCAGCCATGTCAGGCAAAGTTCAAATGGACAGGAGCTGACCTATTTAAGTATAAACGCTGCTGCAGTATGTCTGTCCTTCTAGCTGCCACGATTATTATAAATACAGTGATCAACAGACAGACAGGGGAGAAAGGCCTAGCAGGAAAACGAGAATGGTCGACAACACGACAGGTTTTGAATGACCGTAGAGACTTGAAAGAAATGTTCGAAGTTCCACAGTCGACTACTGATCTAGGATGAACTACGCACGCACACACATATTCATCTATGTATTTCTTGGTGATGGGTGAAATAGTGCTCAGCATTTCGTCCAGTGTGCTAACAATTCTGCTAGCTTGCTGCCTTTATAATAATAATAATAATAATCTCTCTCTCTCTCTCTTTCAGAGAGGCACTGAGCACCTACACACACATATACACACACGGCAGTAACTTCCGCCTACCGAATTCAATCACAAAGCTTCGGTCGACTCGGGGCTATAGTGGAAGACACCTACCCAAAGTGAATAATAATAATAATAATAATAATGATAATAATAATAATAAACTTATTGTATACAGTGCTCAGGTGCACTACTACTCATCAGGAAAAACGTAACAAAAACTGCATGAGCAGTACATAGAATATGCACAGAAACAGAACAATGAAAAAGTCTTTAGAAAAAAAAAGAAGAAAAATGAGAGTTGGGAAGGGCATCAGATGTACTGTTGGCAAATTTCAGAAAGCATGGAAGTTTTGAAGGGAGTAGTGTCTCGACTGTGCTAACAACTGATGCAGGCAGTTTATTCCATGCTTCAGCAATTTTGTGTGTAAAAATGTGTTTCCTAAAATCACGAGTGCTGTGTTGTTTTTTTTGATTTTGTAAGCATGTCCATATGTGTTAGACAATGGAATTCCCCAAAAAGTGACCAAGGATGTTGTTGGAAAAACGGCGGATAATCTTGTGAGTGTCTCCCAAGTCAGTTACCAGATGTCAGAGCTTGAATGTGTTCATGTACAGGGAAGCAAGATGTTCAGAGTACGCTAGATGCCTGATGGTGTGACTATAAGTCTGGTTGATGAATGTTTCTGAACGAGAAACCTGCTGTCGTCTCTCTGTTATATTTTAGCCCCTCAACACTTGGTGTAAGCCACCTTTTTCTCAACTACGGCCCCCAATAAGTTGTGGAGAATCTTTTGTCTTGCAAGTTACTTTGTAATTTCATTTGTGATGATTCCACAAAAAGAGCATCCACTGTACTCTGCAGAGTACAGTGGTGTTAGGAAGAGCATCCAGCCATAAAAACAATGCTAAGGCTGACATTGGAACACAAAGTAGTCCTCTGACCTGTCAGATATACGCCGGGCGAAATGCGTAACCGAATTTCGTCTGCCATTGCATCCTGAGTTCAAATTCCACCGAGGTCGACTTTGCCTTTCATCCTTTCGGGGTCGATTAAATAAGTACCGGTTACGCACTGGGGTCGATCTAATCGACTTAATCCGTTTGTCTGTCCTTGTTTGTCCTCTCTGTGTTTTAGCCCCTTGTGGGTAGTAAAGAAATAGATATTGCCAAACCATCCAGCTGATGTCCACATGGAAGACTGACATAAGAAGATGGTGGTGGTAGTGGTGGTGGTGGTGATGATGATTATGATGATGGCAATGATGATGATACACTCCATAAGAGACCCACTTGGCAGAGTCATTACAGTATCAGATTGCTTTGTGGTATTCATTCTCTCTGTGTTCTGAGTTCAAATTCCACTTATGGTAATCTTTACATTTCTTTCTTTGTGGTGGTCAATAGATAAATTATCAGCCCTGCAATGGAGTTGAGATTTTTCTCTCTGCCTTTTCTTTATTTTTTTCTGGAAGAAACCAACTGTGCTCAGACCTGAAGAGGAATAGAATCTTCTAAATCAGTAGTTCTTAACCATTTTTTGCCTATGGACCTCTTTGATTCCAATTTCATTTGGTTGGACCCTCATAGACATTCAATGTTTAAAAAATCCTATTACAGTAATCCATTAACTATCATGGTTGTTACGTTCCAATCACTTCCCCACCTCAATAGGTGAAAACCCGTGAAGTAGAAACAGCACTGTATTGTAAGGCGGCAAGCTGGCAGAAACATTAGCACGCCAGGCGAAATGCTTAGCGGTATTTTTTCTACCGCTACGTTCTGAGTTCAAATTCTGCCGAGGTCGACTTTGCCTTTCATCCTTTCGGGGTCGATAAATTAAGTACCAGTTATGCACTGGGGTCGATGTAATTGACTTAAACCCTTTGTCTGTCCTTGTTTGTCCCCTCTATGTTTAGCCCCTTGTGGGCAATAAAGAAATAAGAAACAGTACTGTATTGTATATTTTCAAAATTATTTTTATAATCTGTATATATTTATTTTATTATAAATGCAAAACAACACCACGGAGGAATCGACTTAAGCTTAAATAATAAACCACAATAGGTGAACTGTGATATGGCAAGAGAATGCTGTATATTTGTATAATTTTTAGATGGATAGGTTATTGAGCCATCTAATGTGACTCTACTCAAGAAGGCTATAATATCATTTGACGGGAAACTTGGTATAAATAATACATAAAACAAGGTTGTGGCTTTATATACCTTTAACCCTTTCGTTACCAACCCGGCTGAAACCGGCTCTGGCTGTGAGTACAAATGTCTTGTTTTCATAAGTTTGGAATTAAAATCTTTCACCAAACCTTAGTCACAGTTTATGTTTCTAACACTAGCTTAATGGTAATAAAGATATCTTACTAAATTCTTTGTTATATTTAAAATTAATTGAAAGAAACACAGAGCATCTCAAAATAAATACAGTAACAAAAGGGTTAATGTGGCCACACTATCTGCTACTGGTGTGTGGTGTGAGGAGGACCTTTAGGTTAATCTTCACAGTCTCGTGTCTCAATGCAGAAAGAGAGTGGTAAAGGGCTCGTGCCAGAATCTCACACTCTAACGCCATCTAGCAAGCTTGTTTTAAACCCACTGTCAAGGGGGGTAACTGCACCTACAGAGCCCACCTCTTCTTAGACTGCTCTCAGACACTGCATGCCATGACAGCACCCTTATAATTCCATTAAGGAATTGAGGGTCCAAGGCCAAGGTAGAGCAACACAGCCTATACAGAAAGGTCTGTTATAGATCCTGAAGGTACATAGCTCAGTGGTTAGAGCATTGGGTTCACAATCATGAGGTAGTGAGTTTGATTCCCAGACCAGGCTGTGTGTAGTGTTCTTGAGCAATGCACTTTATTTCACATTGCTCCAGTTCAATCAGCTACAGAAATGAGTTGTGACATCACTGGTGCCAAGATGTATCAGCCTTCGCCTTTCTCTTGGAGTATATCAGTGGCATGGAGAGGGGAAGCTGGTATGCATGGGTGACTGCTGGTCTTCCATAAACAACCTTGCCTGGACTTGTGCCTTGGAGGGTAACACTCTAGGTGCAATCCCATGGTCATTCATGGCTGAAGGGGGCCTCTCTCAGATCATCACAGAAAGCAACAAGCATCATTACAACTGCTTAAATGGAATCTTACTACAAATAGTAGAAGATATTAAGTACAACAACATTATTCTTCTGTTACCATTATTAAGCAAAAATGAAATAAAAACATCAAAACTAAATAGAAATACCCAAAAATTTTATTCTCTAAACCCATTGTAAATTCCCTAAAAATGTATCATATTCCACATGGAAAAATTTGCATTTGGTATGAAGTAGATATATAGAATATAAATAACAACAGCGAAGCTTGTAAAAAAATAGGTAAATATATATCCGTTTTATAAAAACAATACCTTTATACACACACAAACATATATATACATACACACACAACTAAACATACATGCATACATATACATA
>NC_043013.1:8974931-9019931 GCF_006345805.1 Octopus sinensis
ATACATACATATACATACATACATACATACATACATATACATACATACATATATATATATATATATATATATATATATATATATATATATATATACGTATATATACATATATACATATATATACATACATATACATACATATATACATAAATATACATACATACATATATACACATATAAAGTTAATCCAAACATGAAAGCACAAAAAACACAACAACGCGAGGAGGTGGAACAAATAAAATATTATTGGACGCTCAGGAAAGAAGGAAAGAAGGAGGGTTAAACATTTCGAGCGGAGCTCTTTGTCGGAAACATAGGAGAAGGAAAGATCCAGAGAAGGGAAGACAGAGGCAAAAAAGAATCGCCAACGGTACACACGCGGTCACATATATATACATATATCTACATACATATATATACATATATATATATACATACATACATATACATATAATACATATAAATCAAAATTATAAAGAAGGGTATCCAAGAGATACCCTTATGCTGCCACTTGATTTTGATCACTATTTAAAATAACGATCTTATCTTTATTTATATAGAAATTTATATATATATATATATATATATATAAAGTAAGCTTCGGTTGAATTAGGCACCTCGTTATGTTGGAATAATACACACACACAACAATATTATGTAAATATCAACTTTGGTACAGAAGTACCGACAGCTGAATTTGACCCTGCTGAATATATAATCTGCTCTTGAGCTATTCAGATATGGACATTTTATCTGACACACAGTTCATAATAAACTTCAGAATTTGTGAAGGGCATGTTTTGAGATAGGTCAATAAAATATAGATAAGTAACAATTGAAGAACAGGTGTCGACACCTATCCAACAATTGCTACACCTTCTGTCTTTCATTTGCCATATATATATATATATATATATATATATATATACCAGAGTAAACACATAAATGTGAAACAAAGTGGAAAAAAGAGTACTCAAATACCAGAGGAAGAGTAATCTGCTTCACGGGAACGTGAAACTCCGAGTAACAGCTTTTGTTGAATTTCTGCTGCTTTTAAATAAAGTATATATATATATATGTGTGTGTGTGTGTATGTATGTGTATGTATATAATATGAATAATGTATATATATATATATATATATATATATATATATATATATATATGCATATATACATACATATATGTACATACTTACATATATATGTATATGTATATATATATATATATATCATCATCATCATCATCATCATTTAACGTCCGCTCTATATATATATATATATATATATGCATATATGGGTACAGGATGTCAAAATGTAAACAACATGAAATACAAAGGCAAACCAGGGTATGTGAACAACATCGAAAACAAGACAAGTAACATAAAGAACGACCCTTCATCAGTTATCAGCTGTTTATCTACCCCACATTTCGATATATATACATATATATATATGTGTGTGTGTGTTGAGAGAAAGACAGACAGACCCACACATAGACAAACAGACAGATGTATATGTAAGTATGTGGGTTATGATGTTTTGTGTGCACGTACCTGTGTATGTGTACACTTTTACATACACACACACACACACATACATATATATATTTAATAAAGGATGAAATTTCACTGATTCAACATGTTTCATCTTTCATTCTGGCCCCAAAAGATACAACCTGATGTACCATTAGTGTCAGCTTCTTTTAAATATTCTATCACTGTACAACTTTGCATGGGATGTCTTTTATCTTGAGTTTGCAAGTGCTAACATGCTTCCACTTATTATTTATGTATGCATGCATGCATACACACATGCAGACACACACACAAAACACACATGCATAAACGCATACCCATGCACACAAATATCGTAAAATTGATTTTTTAAAAAATCTAAGTACAAAGGACTTGCCATTGGGAATGAAAACTCAAACGTTTTGGAAAGAATCCTTCTTCAAGAAGTTGAAAGGACAGAGAGGCCCACATGACATGGGACCCTATACTCCTTAAGAGTAGCAGCCAGTTTTTCCAACTTCAAGGATGTAAAACTCTTCTATCTTTCATTAATCTCCCACTCTCCTTTCAACTTTTCCCTGAAGAAACACACCGTCCAAAATTTTGGAGTCTCCACTCCCCATGGAAGATTAACTGGGCCTTTTTCATCAATTCATTAATATTATATAAGCTTCGTGAATGCAGACCAACACCAACTTGTTTGGAGTCTGTTTGTTCAAGTGTGTCACATATATATATATACACATATATACACATATATATATATACACATATATACAAATATATATATATGTATATATATATATATGTGGTATATATATATATATATATGTATGTGTATATATATATATATATATGTGTATATATATATATATATATATATGTGTATATATATATATATATATATATATATATATATATAAATATATATATATATATTATATAAATATATATATATATATATATATATATATATATATTATATATGTATGTATGTATATATATATATATATATATATATATATATATATATATATATATATATATGCACACACATGCATATCACACTAATCTATCATGGCTTTTGAACTTTGTATGTTAATACCCTTTTCCTCCTATTCATTTTCTCATCATGTTTAATCACAAATCCTTCCTCTTCCACCTACACCACTGCTTCAAAAATCACTTCTCTTTGCTTCCTTTCTGCTGCCTCCAAACTTGTATTAATATTTCCTTAACCATTCATTTTCTCTCTCTGTTTTTTTTTCATTTTTTTTTTTTTTCATTATCTCTCCACATTGTTCCTGAGCGTCAAACTAATACACTTGTTTGTTGCTCTTCCACTTGTCCGCATCTTTTGCTTCCTTTAAGTGTATGTGTGTGTGTGTGTGTGTGTGTGAATTACAGACTGCTTATAATGTTGTTTGTACACTTGGTCTTAATGGTCCAGGATTCGCATATTTCCTGACACAATTTTATTTTCCAGGACAGATCCAGATTGTATATCTATTCGGGATCCATGGTTAGCAATTATTATTACAGTACCCTGAAAAAAAACAAAAAAAAAACAGATGCACAAAATTAATTACAACACAATATACCAACCGAAATTGCGAAAATAATCTGGTACTTAACTGAGGAAAGAAAACTTTGAATGACCCGTCCTTGTTTTTTTTTGTATCGTCTATCTGGATGTTTTGTTGTCCCATTTTTGTATCACCTAACTGTCTGGATGTTTTGCGTTCTTGTCCCATTTTGTATTTATATATATATATATATGTACTTTATTTAAAGCAGCAGAAAATTCAACAAAACCTGTTACTCTGTGTTTCCCGTTGCCGTTCATCGGACATTTTTTGCTAGAATGGAACTGATATGTCAATTCTATCCAGAGTCTGGATATAATTGACATATCGGTTCCATTCTAGCAAAAACTGTCCGATGAACGGCAACGGGAAACACAGAGTAACAGGTTTTGTTTAATTTTCTGCTGCTTTAAATAAAGCAAATTACTCTACCACTGGTATTTGAGTACACTTTTTTCCACCTTGTTTCACATTTATATGTTTACTCCGGTATATATATATATATATATATATATATATAAAAAATATATGATATGTATGGAGAAAGAGCGAGAGGGAAGGAAGGAAAGAGAGTCAGAGGGGGTAGATAGAAAAGAGAAAGTGAAGTCTGAATGAGACAGTAAGTTAAATGAAAGGAAGTGAATAGATGTACAGCAGAATATCTGAAAGAAGATAAAATGAAACTCAAGAAGAAAATAGAGGTAAGTCTGAAGCAAAAGCATTATGAATTACTAAGAAAGTGATTTCTGTCCTTTTTGTTTGGCAGGTTCAATACTAGTGTGAGTGTGTGTGTGTTGTGTGTGTGTGTGTAGAAGAGTTAGAAAGAATTCTTGATACAGTCACAGTATTTGAAGAATGATTTTCTTAATTATTAATTATATGAAAAACTATTTTAAAATACAGAATGACACGAACAATTTGGAAGGAAGTTTCTGTATTGAGAGAGAGAGAGGGAGAGAAATAAATAAATAAGAAATGAAAAACATAATCAGAGCACAAAAATTTGAGAGAGGCAGAGCTCGTTAAATAAGGAAGAAGATTGGAAGATGTAAGAGAAACTAAGTGAAAAACATGGGGAATATATATTTGTGTGTGTGTGGGGGGATGCGCATATATGTGTGCACTTACATACATACACATATATATATATACACACACATATAAAATGTGTGTGCATGTGTATTTATGTGAATAAAGAAGGCAAAGAAAATGAAAAGAAAATAACAGGAGGAAAAGAAAGAGAAAAAGTAGAGAAAGAGAGAGAGAGAAAGGAGTTGAATGGGGAAATGTCGAAGGATTGTAGGGCTTACTGATATTTAGAATAATTACCTTTAGTACAACTCCTTTTCCAAACGTGACATCACCTGACACAGTGAGATGGTCAAGTTCTAACATGTCTGGTATACTGGCAAAACGAGCTAAGAACTCTTTCACCTGAAAAATCACAGAAATGATTGATGAGAAAAAAAATTTTAGTAGAAAAATCCGTTAAAATTTTTTTAAATACAAGAAAATGCAGACCAATACCAATTTGTTTGGAGTCTGTTTAATCATATATATATATATATAGACATAAAATATAGGGTAATGAGTTTTTTTAGAAATTTCACTACCTGTGGCCTAGCATGTATAAAAAGTCAATAGACAACATATTCTCAATATAAAATAGTGTACATTTAAACACAAAAGAAACTGCCTTCAAACTGCTTGTTGAAGGCAGTTTCTCTTGTGTTTAAATGTACACTATTTCATATGTATGTATATATATATTTGTTTTTCAAGATTCTTGATGTGAAATCGTGTCTTGAAGCAGATGTTGTTGTATTTAGGAATGGTCATTTTGCCAGTTTAGCCAATAAATTAAGATTAATGTAAAAAATAAAAAATAAGTAACGCTGAAGCAAATTAACACCAAATATATAGTGCGTGTGTTTGTATTGGCTAAACTGGCAAAATGACCATTCCGAAACACAACAACATATATATATTTGTATGTATGTATGTATATATGTATGTGTGTATATATGTATATTTGTGTGTGTATACGAGGGTGAGTCAAAAAGTAATGCCATTTTGTTTAGGACAGGTATAATTACCAACACAGGAACATGTACCATACATCAAAATGAAGCTGCTCCTCTGTGGATCACATCCCTATCTCTCGACATAGTCACTGTTTCTCTCAATAGCAATGTTCAACCTTCAAATGAGAGCATGTATCTCTGCCCCGTAAAATTCTTTTGACTGTTCTTTGAGCCACTTCTTCACTACCATTTTCACATCCTCATCACTAGAATAATGTTTACCTCTCAAACCCTCTTTCGTGGCGCTAAATCTGGTGAGTGTGGAGGTAGTGAAGAAGTGGTTCAAAGAACAGCCAATATCAGCTTTCCACATTTAACCTTTCTGTTTCCATATTTATTTTGGGATGCTCTGTGTTTCTTTCAGTTACTTTAAATATAACAGAGAATTTAGTAAAATAACTCAGTTATCATTAAGCTAGTGTTAGGAACAAACATTGTGATCAAAGTTTGGTGGAAGATTTTAATTCAAAACTTATGAAAACAAAATATTTGTACTACAGAGCCAGAGGTGGTTTCAGCCGGGTTGCTAATGAAATGGTTAATAGAGGTTAAACAATGCACCTTTGGAAAACTTTTGGATACCCTTCTGTTTGATAAAAAGGAATAAGAATATTACCTTCTGAAAAGTTGCTCCGAGTTTTACCAATGGTACAGATGGAAAGGAGCGTTTTGTACTCATCTCAAGTGCTCCTGTTTTCATGGTATATAAATTACTCATAACCAATAAAAGATCAGAGGTTGTTTTTACCGGACGAAACCGTTTCCGTGGAACATTGATGCCTGAAAACAGAAAATATCTGATATTAAGAATATAGCGTACAATGATGGTGGTGATTATGATGATAATAAAATAATAATAATATAATAATAATAATAATAATAATTGTGTACAGTGCTCAGGTGCACTACAACTCATCTAAAGTGTATATATAATCAGGTGTAGTTTCGGCGGATTTCGGAAAGCATGAGGGCCTTAAAAGATGCAGTGTCATGGCAGTCAAAAACTGACGCAGGCAGTTTATTCCATGCTTCAGCAACTCTGAGCGTGAAAAAATGTTTCCGAAAGTCATGGGAGCTGTATTGTTTTCTGACTTTGTAGGCATGTCCACGTGTGTTAGACACATGGAGATCAAAAAGGTGTTCAGTGTTGTTGTTGGTGAGGTGGTTGATAACTTTGTGGGTGTTACCAAGTCCGTCGCCAAACGCCGGAGCTTCAGTGAATCCATGCCCAGGGAAACAAGGCGCTCAGAATATGGTAGGTGTCTGATGGAGGGTATGCGTTTGGTTGCACGTCTCTGGACAGATTCCAGGAGGTCAATGTTCTGTGCAAGATAGGGGTTCCAAACTGATGATGCGAATTCCAAGTGTGGTCGTACCATAGCTGTATACAGTTTTAAATAGATGGCTGGAGAGCGGCTAACAAAAGACCTGCTGAGTGATGCCAAGACACCCTCGGCCTTCCTGACAATCTTAGAGATATGCTTTGACCAACGCAAATGATGATGATGATTAGGATAGGCAGAATCGTTAGCAAGCCGGGCGAAATGCGTAGCCGTATTTCTTCTGCCGCTACGTTCTGAGTTCAAATTCCGCCGAGGTCAACTTTGCCTTTCATCCTTTCGGGGTCGGTTAAATAAGTACCAGTTACGCACTGGGGTCGATATAATCGACTTAATCTGTTTGTCTGTCCTTGTTTGTCCTCTCTGTGTTTAGCCCCTTGTGGTCAGTAAAGAAATAGATATTGTTCACTGTAGCATTAATAGTAATTGTGGTGATGGCGGTAGTGGTGGTGGCAGTAGTGGTGGTTGTATTGGTGATGGTGGTGGTTGTGGTGGTAGTAGTGGTGATGAAAGCACAGATGGTCACAGTGGTGGTTGTCATAGTTGTTGTGGTGGTGCAGTCGTTGTCATTGTCATCATAGTGGTGATGGTGGTTGGGGTGGGGGTGATGACCATGGTGGTTGGCAGTGGTCACAGCTGTGGTGGTAGTGATATGTTTGTGGTGATGGTTGTGATGGTTGTAGTTTTAGCTCATGTCAGTCCTCATTAAATAAACCTATGACCTATAACGACAACAAAACATTTATTTCCTGACCAAAACCTTACTTTACCCTTCTTCAGCAAGGACCCTAGCGACCACAATGACATGGCCTTCTTTACTTCAGATAAAGGGGTTGAGATTCAAAGAGGTGAGAGGTATGTTGCTGCTAATTCTAGCAGATCACTGACCGGCCATGTAAAGGCAACAGGTAAGTAGTAATAATAGCTATATCTCAGAAAAGACACTGTGACAGATATTTTAATAATAAGGTAAATTAGCGATTACAAATATACCAGAATATTAAGGTAGCATAAAAGCAAGACTGTGAAGGGCAATGAGGAAGGGATCACAGTGATATTGACCCCCACTAATTATAGAGTGAGGGTTGTGGGTCTATTTCATTACTGGAGAATGTCTAATGACTTGTTTTTACCCCTACCTTTCATGAGCTATTTGTAACTGGTGGTTAAAGTGTAAACACACACATAGACACATGCACATGTAAGCACACTCATATATACGTTTTGTGTGTGTGTGTTTACAGAAAAACAGAGAGAGAGAGAGAGAGAGAGAGAGAGATGAACAGACACGTATACACATACACCCAAATATATACATACATGCAGAAACGTATAAATATTATACATAAATATATATATATATATACATATATATATATATATATATATATACACACACACACACACACACATATATATATATACATATATATATATATATATATATATATATATATATATATATAAATATTCATACACATGTAGTATACAGATACATATTTGTAAACATATATATGTGAGTTTGTGCATGCGCACAAATGTGTGTGAGTGTTTGTGCATGAGCACACATGTGCATGTGTATGTGTGTGTGTGTGTGTGTGTGTGTGTGGTATGTGTGCGTGTGCTTGTGTGTATAGCTCTTAACAGAGGACCAGGGATATGACATATATGTACACACACACACACACACACACTTACAACTAGTGGCTATTGTTTATACCCACACACAAGCACACAAGCCTATAAGTTAGTGTTGGAAATTAGACCCACACAGCTATTATTAGTGATCAGCATGACATATTCAAATATTCATATGGATATAAATGAACTTAGGTAAACCTTCTAAAAGTAGACTTTCATACTTGACTTTACAGTAGGAAAATGTGAATATAAGAATGCATCTCTCTCTCTCTCTCTTTCTCTCTTTCTCTCTCTCTGTATAGGAGTGGCTGTGTGGTAAGTAGCTTGCTTACCAACCACATGGTTCAGGGTTCAGTCCCACCGCGTGGCACCTTGGGCAAGTGTCTTCTGCTACAGCCTTGAGCCGACCAAAGCCTTGTGAGTGGATTTGGTAGACGGAAACTGAAAGAAGCCCGTCGTATATATCTATATGTATATATATGTATGTGTGTGTATATGTTTGTGTGTCTGTGATTGTCCCCCCAACATCGCTTGACAACTGATGCTGGTGTGTTTACATCCCCATAACTTAGCGGTTCGGCAAAAGAAACCGATAGAATAAGTACTAGGCTTACAAAGAATAAGTCCTGGGGTCCTCCTCCCATTCATTTTACAAGTTCAGCAGTCTTTCATAATGGCTTCTCCAAGCCTCTTTCGTTTCTGAATTGCTAAAAGCAAGTCCACCATCATCCATGCGGACACATTTCTCTGGCTGGGGTCGATTAGCATGATTTTGAAAATACACATAAATCTCGTTTGTTGAGTTTTGGTCCCACACCCAACCCAGTTCTGCACAATCAGTGTCATGACAGGAATGCATGGGTTGGGAGTTTGACTGGCAGAGGTGATCAAGTTGCAGCCCTTTTGACACCTAACCCACTTGTCCTATGAGTGAATAGCAATGGTGGTAAGAAAAGTGTTGAATTTGGTGAAAAGGCAGAGCAATTAGAGCACAAAAAGTAGCATTCAAAGTGATCTTTTGAGCAAGTAACACAATAAGGTCAATAGTTATAAGTTCATGATGCATAAAAGTACATAAGACATCAAAGTTAATTAAGGTATAAATAATAGGTATGCTTTTTTGCCAGAAGGCTAATTGGGCTCCTGATCCACTGAAATGGAGGTGGTTAGGCTCGGAACACAACTAAGCCTTCAACTAAAACCTAGACTAACCTTAAGGAAGGGGGCTCGGGAGCCTCTAATTGGCAGCTTCTAATCCCAATATGTCACTAACCCACCCTAGGGGTTCTAAATAACATGGCTGTAGAGGAAATTGGCTGTGGAGATGTGCATGGAGGGTTTGTTTCGGAGGAGGACGACTGCATTGGATTAAGGACCATTGAAGAATGTAGCTTTGGAGATCCTAACTCGTTAATTATTCCTTGCATTTCTCAAATCAAAAAAGCATATACGTTTGAAAGGCAAAACACATTATAACGTGTTTTCACAAAACACAAAAATGCACTGAGTCATACAGACTGTCTGCAAATGCGCACGTGCATTCAACTGTCAAGGGTAAAATTATCTCCGTCCAATCAAAAAACAGCTGGCAGTCTATTGGCGTATCTAGTTGTACACACGCACTGCATACAAATTTCTATGTTTTAGTGATTTTGAATGGATATGCCCATAACTTATGTGCATAAGTATATCGATATTTTTAATGGCTTTCTGGGGTGACTGGGGAAATGAAAACTTCTTCATGAGCACCCTCAGACAATTTTGAAAGCCCATAGAAAATGCGAGCCTTTTAAGTGAAAAACTGTGAATTTGTATAAAGAACACACAGACATTTTACCTACTTGCGAAGACCTGTTGAGGAAAGTGAAATCAAAAATCAAAAATCAAAATCAATTTGATTACTGGCGTCCGTGCTAGCGGGGTTCAAAGAGCACCATACGAGTGTGATCACTGACAGAGTGGCTAACCAGCTTCCGTGCCAGTGGCACTTAAAAAGCACCATTCGAGTGTGATCGTTACCAGTGTTGCACTACTGGCGCTCGAGCCCCGTGCTAGTAGGGTATTAAGAGCACCATCTGAGCATGATCATTGCCAGAGCAGCTATCTGGCCTCCATGCCTATGGCACATAAAAAATACCATTCGAGCAGGAAACACCATTCGAACGGGATCGTTACCAGCATCGCCTTACTGGCACCCGTGCCGGTGGCATGTGTAAAAGATTCGAGCGAGGTCGTTGCCAGTGCCACGTGGCTCCGTGCTGGTGGCATGTAAAAGCACCCACTACACTCTCGGAGTGGTTGGCATTAGGAAGGGCATCCAGCTGTAGAAACTCTGCCAAATCAAGATTGAAGCCTGGTGCAGCCATCTTGTTCGCCAGCCCTCAGTCATACGTCCAAACCATGCTAGCATGGAAAGCGGACGTTAAATGATGATGATGATGATGATGATATATTATATATATTATATATATATTATACATATGATATATATAAATATATATATATAATATACATATATATATATGTATTATATATATATATATGTATTCATCATCATCATCATCATCATCATTTAACGTCCGCTTTCCATGCTAGCATGGGTTGGACGGTTCAACTGGGGTCTGGGGAGCCCGAAGGCTGCACCAGGCCAGTCAGATCTGGCAGTGTTTCTACAGCTGGATGCCCTTCCTAACGCCAACCACTCCGAGAGTGTAGTGGGTGATTTTATGTGCCACCGACACAGGTGCCAGACGAGGCTGGCGAATGGCCACGCTCGGATGGTGTTTTTATGTGCCACCAACACAGGTGCCAGACGAAGCTGGCGAACGGCCACGCTCGGATGGTGTTTTTATGTGCCACCGACACAGGTGCCAGACAAGGCTGGCAGACGACCACGCTCGGATGGTGTTTTTATGTGCCACCGACACAGGTGCCAGACGAGGCTGGCGAACGGCCACGCTCGGATGGTGTTTTTATGTGCCACCGACACAGGTGCCAGACAAGGCTAGCAGACGACCACGCTCGGATGGTGTTTTTTTTTTTTTTTTTTATTTATGTGCTACCGACACAGGAACCAGATTAGGCTGGCGATCGGCCACGATTGGATGGTGATTGTTACGTGCCCACAGCATGGAGGCCAGTCGGTGCGGTACTGGCTACGGCCACGTTCGGATGGTATTCTTATGTGCCACCGGCACTGGTACCACAAAGATACAAATTCCATTGATGTTCATCTATTTTGATTTTGTTTGATTTGATTTGATTTTCACTTGCCTCAACAGGTCTTCACAAGTGTCACAAGAAGGAAGGTATGCACAGGTGGACTGACTACATCCCAGGTAGGAGCCACGGGTTATGGCCTGACTAGTCTTGCCAGGTCTTCTCACGCACAGCATACTTCCATAAGTCTCGGTCTCTAGTCATTTCCTTGGTGAGACCTAAAGTTCGTAGGTCGTGCTTCACCACTTCGTCCCAGGTTTTCCTGGGTCTACCTCTTCCACAGGTTCTCTCAACTGCTAGGGTGTAGCACTTTTGCACACAACTATCTTCAGCCATTCTCGTCATATGACCATACCAGCGCAGCCGTCTCTCTTGCACACCACAACTGACGCTTCTTAGGTTCAACTTTTCTCTCAAGGTACTTACACTCTGACGATTATGAACACTGACATTACACATCCATCGGAGCATACTGGCTTCATTTCTTGTGAGCTTACGCATATCCTCAGCAGTCACGGCCCATGTTTCACTACCATGTAGCATGGCTGTACGTACACATGCATCATAAAGTCTGCCTTTTACTCTGAGCGAGAGGACTTTTGTCACCAGCAGGGGTAAGAGCTCTCTAAACTTTGCCCAGGCTATTCTTACTCTAGCAGTTACACTTTCAGCACACCCACCCCCGCTACTGACTTGGTCTCCTAGGTAGCGGAAGCTATCAACTACTTCTAGTTTGTCTCCCTGGAACGTGGTAGCAGTTGGTCTCTGCACATTTCCAGTGTTTATTTCTCCTGAGCATCTGCCACATACGAATTATATATAAATATAGATAGATAGATAGATAGATAGATAGATAGATAGATAGATAGATAGATAGATAGATAGATAGATAGATAGATAGATACATAGATAGATAGACAGATATATAGCCACCCTTGTATGTTACGCAGACAATATGATAGTCTTGCAGAAAATACAAAATCCTAGCAATGTTGCATGCTTGCAGCAGGAGTTGGACATAATTTACAGATGGGCTGAGGACAATAATATGCAGTTTAATGGTAGTAAATTCCAAGTCCTGCAGTACCAGCACCCAAAAGTTAACGAAAAAGTGACAGGGTACACTGACCCCTGGGGAATTCCAATCCCACAATCTAAGTCAGTGCATGACCTGGTTATCAATATGAATGATGATACCTCTCTCGAAGTGTACATTACCAAGATGGCGACAAATTGCAGACAGCTGGCTGGATAGATTCTGAGAACCTTCAGAACCAGTGAGAAGGAAATTATGATGGTCCTCTAGTGAGCATTGGTCATCAGCTGCCTTGTCTTCTGCTCCCAACTATGGTCACCCAACAGTGTAAAATTAGCAGCTGACCTTGATGCAATCTGGTGAAGCTTCACAAAAAATATTGTATCATTGCAACAGCTCAGCTACTGAAAAAAGCGGAAACAGCAAAGGTTCTACTCCCTGGAGTGAAAGCAGGAGAGGCGTGCAGTAATATTCATCTGGAAGATTCTGGAAAAGATTGTGCCAAATTTTGAAACAAGCGCCAAAATGGGTCACCACTGCACAATGGCGAAGATCCCAACAATGCTGTCACACTTCAGGACATGTTACTGCAACAGCCTAAGTTTCAAGGGCCCACAGCTTTTTAATATCCTCTCAGCCTGAGAGGCCTACACAAAGAGGATGTAGGTGTTTTCGAAACAAAACTGGATCTCTTCCTGTCAAGAGTCCCAGATGAACCTACCTTACGACAGGAGGTGCCAATGAGGGCAGTGACATTAATTTCCTTATTCACAAAATTCCACATATCAGAGAAGGCTCTCAATAATAACAAAGTAGCAAAATGACAGTACTCCAGCATGGCCATAGCTTTGAGCTATATATATATATAGGAGTGGCTGTTTGGTAAGTAGCTTGCTCACCAACCACATGGTTCCGGGTTCAGTCCCACTGCATGGCACTTTGGGCAAGTGTCTTCTACTATAGCCTCGGGCCGACCAAAGCCTTGTGAGTGGATTTGGTAGATGGAAACTGAAAGAAGCCTGTCGTGTATATATATATATATGTGTGTGTGTTTGTGTGTCTGTGTTTGTGCCCCCAACATCACTTGACAACCGATGCTGGTGTGTTCATGACCCCATAACTTAGTGGTTCGGCAAAAGAGGCCGATAGTATAAGTACTAGGCTTGCAAAGGTTTACAAGGAATAAATCCTGGGGTTGATTTGCTCGACTAAAGGTGGTTCTCCAGCATGGCCGCAGTCAAATGACTGAAACAAGTAAAAGAGTAAAAGAGTATACATGTGTGTGTGTATGTATGTATGTATATAATTTAGAGAAAACCTCTATCAAGCAATTCAATAAAGAAAGATGTTATTCACACCAAAAAGAAAACATATACTATAAAAAAAAAAAACCTTATTCTAAGTGTGAGTTGATGCCAGTGCTGCCTGAGTGACTTCCTGTGCTGGTGGCACATAAAAAGCATCATCTGATCGTGGCCAATGCCAGTGCTGCCTGTCTGTGCATAAAAAGCACCCACCCACTACACTCTCGAAGTGGTTGTCATTAGGAAGGGCATCCAGTTATAGAAACCTTGACAAATCACATTGGAGCCTTCTGCAGCCTACTGTCTTGCCTGTCCTCAGTCAAATTGTCCAACCCATTCCAGCATGGAAAACAGACGTTAAACAATGATGATGATGATGATGATGATGATGTAATGGACACACCAAAAATTTGAACAATCTTACCAACCTATAGCCCGTTTAAAGCTGGCAATGGCCGCACCAGCAGCTGTTTCTAGTTGTATCACATTAATTCCATTGTCCAATGTCTAAATATAATCAGAAAGAAAATAATAGTAAAAAAAATATCAAAATAATAATAATAATAATAATAATAATAATAATAATAATGGTTTCTTTCCAGTACATACAGACCGAACCATCAAAGCCAATAAACCAGATATTGTTGTGAAAGACAAAAACAATAAAGTTTGCTTATTGATCGACATGAGCATCCCCTGTGATCATAATATCTCGGCGAAAGAGTTTGACAAGCTCAGAAAATATAAAGACCTGCTCATTGAAATTGAGAAAATGTGGCATCTCAAGGCGGTTACAATACCAGTGATCGTAGGAGCACTAGGAATGATCAAGAAGGGAACCGAAAATTATATGAGAATGATCCCTGGCTTACCATCCCTGCAAGAAGTGCAAAAGATTGTATTAACTGGTACATCACACGTATTGAGAAGAGTATTGTCGCTGTGAGAGCTGTTACTGCCCATGTATTTTAATTTAACCTTAAAAAAAAAAAATGAACGAACTATTGAGTTTGGTTTAATGGCCTACCAATGTATACTATGAGTTTCTTTGCCCTAGGAGTCGGGAAGATGCTCGGCAAGAAATGGAAGCAAATTTGAAAGAAGAAGAAAAAAAAAACAATAATAATAGTAATAAAAGGGAGGTCAGAAACGGTTCCTGTTATTGTAGGTACCCTAAGTATGATAAAAAAGGGATGTCAGAAACACCTAGACAATATCCCTGGAGAACCATGTCTCAAGGAAATCCAAAAGATTGTGCTAACAAGTACTACCCACATCCTTAGAAAAACCCTATCAATGTAAATGTTTGTGCTTGTATTACATGGAGATATTTCTCTACTTCCCCTCCCCAAGCTTTCAGCTATATTTCAACAACTCTTAACCTTCACTTGCCCTAGGACGCTGGGTGTGCCCCAGCAAGTGATTGCATCAAACATGCAGATTAAAAGTAAATGACAATAATAATAATAATAATAATAATAATGATAATAATAATAATAATAATAATAAAAATAATAATAATAATGATAATAATAATAATAATAATAATAATAATAATAATAATAATAATGCAATATAAAAAATGCGAAACTGAAAAGAAATCCTCCTACATATGATATATAAATATAAATACTGAAATAGCAAAAGGAAATCTTTAATACCTTGTTGTTGACAATAATTTCCATGTAAAGGGTTTTCTCTTCAACAACTTTCTTTATGGCTTCCAGACTTATCCAAAGATTATTTGTGTTGAAAATTCTAGAATAAAGTAACAATTAAAGTGTAAAGAAAATAGAATTTCTTAAACGTGTACTGGTGAATCAGAAAGTAATTTTATTACTTTCTGATTTACTGCCATACATACGAAAGGATAAATAAAAAAAAAGTCAATGCAAATAAAAATTGTTTTATTTTCTGAATCACCATATACTCTTTTACTTGTTTCAGTCATTTGACTGTGGCCATGCTGGAGCACCGCCTTTAGATGAGCAACTCGCCTCCAGGATTTATTCTTTGGAAGCCTAGTACTTATTCTATCGGTCTCTTTTGCCAAACTACTAAGTTACAGCGACGTAAACACACCAGCATCAGTTGTTAAGCGATGTTGGGGAGACAAACACAGACACAATCATATACCCACACATACATATATATACATGTATACATATATACGATAGGCTTCTTTCAGTTTCCATCTACCAAATCCACTCACAAGGCTTTGGTCGGCCTGAGGTTATAGTAGAAGTCAGTTGCCGAAGGTGCCACGCAGTGGGACTGAACCCAGAACCATGTGGTTGGTAAGCAAGCTACTTACCACACAGCCACTCCTGCGCCTATATAAATGCTGAAATAGTAAAAAATATTGTTATTTTTTCCACTTTTATATTATTGCTCCTATCTTATAAATGCGGTAGTAATTTTAGGTGAGAAAATGGTAAGATAAGATAGGAGCAATATTATAAAAGTGGAAAAAAATAATATTTTTTACTATTTCAGCATTTATATAGGCATAGGAGTGGCTGTGTGGTAAGTAGCTTGCTTACCTATTCTAATATTCCCTCCCCACAGCCATACCGTCCCCAACCTCTCCGTTATTACTACCCTGATTCCTATAAAGGTGCACCTTTATAGGAATCCGGGTAGTAATAACGGAGAGGATTGTGAATGTCAGGCTCACAATCATGGAGTAGTGAGTTTGATTCTGGGACCCGGCTGTGTGTTGTGTTCTTGAGCAAGACACTTTATTTCATGTTGCTCCAGTTCACTCAGCTGTAGAAATGAGTTGTGACATCACAGTTGCCAAGCTGTATCAGCCTTTGCCTTTCCCTCGGATAACATCAGTGTCATGGAGAGGGGAGGCTGGTATGCATGAGCGACTGCTGTTCTTCCATAAACATCCTTGCCCAGACTTATACCTTGGAGGGTAACTTTCTAGGTGCAATCTTATGGTCATTCATGACCAAAAGGGGTCTTTACTGTTTTTTTTACCCACCTAACTACCCACTCCTGTATCCCATCCCCAGACTATATTACCACTGCCAGGCGGCGAGTTGGCAGAACCGTTAGCACACCGGGCAAAATGTGTAGCCGTATTTCGTCTGCCGTTATGTTCTGAGTTCAAATTCCGCCTAGGTCGACTTTGCCTTTCATCCTTTTGGGGTCGATTAAATAAGTTCCAGTTACGCACTGGGGTCAATGTAATCGACTTAATTCGTTTGTCTGTCCTTGTTTGTCCCCTCTATGTTTAGCCCCTTGTGGGTAATAAAGAAACATATATTACCACTCCCCTCCTATATTGGTTCAAATTTTGGTGCAAGGCCAGCAATTACATCGCTCCCAGTACTCAACTGGTACTTATTCTATTGACCCCAAAACGATGAAAGGCAAAGTCAACCTCAGCAGAATTTGAACTCCAGCCCCGCTCCTATATTGCCACCTTTCTCTAAATAACCAACTCACTGTTATTTCACTGCAACCCACTTCTATATTAGTAGCCACTCTAATTTGACCACTGTCCACTCTTACATGATGAACCCTTGACCCAAAGGTTCATAGATCAAAACTACACTTATCCAAGCTACCATGCTGTAGGACTGAACATAAAAAAAAAATTTTTAATCTGTAAAATCATACATATGTAAGGACAGTAGCACTTTAAATTATTGTAATATAACATTAAACGGTCCGCTGAGTAAATGTTATTAAAATTCATTGTTATTAATCATTGAACACAAAAAGCAAAACAAAAATTTGTTACACTTACTTGAATTTACTGACACTTTTAAATTCGTCTACCTGTGAAACGAAGATTGACAGATATAGATATTTTTTATATAAATTTTGATAACAAGGCCAGCAAATTCATGGGTAGGGAGGCATAAGTTGATTACATCAACCCAAGTGCTCAACTAGTACTTATTTTATTAACCCCAAAAGGCTGAAAGGCAGAATCGACCTCAGGAGAATTTGAACTCGGAATGTAAAGATGGACGAAATGCTGATAAGTATTTTTCCCAGTACTCTAATCATTCTGCCAGCTTGCAAAGACTTTTAATGTTGGGTTCAAATTCTGGCACAAGGCTAGAAATTTGGTGAGTGGGAGCTAGTAGATCATATTGATCCATTGTTCAAATGGTACTTATTTCATCGACCCTGAAAAGATGAAAGGCAAACTCAATCTTCAAAGGTTTAGTCAAACAAATTAACTCCAGTACCAAGTTTATTTTTTGCTTTAAGTCTAGTGGATATTCTATTGATCTCTTTTGCAGAATCGCTAAATTATGGGGGATATAAATAAACTAACACCAGTTGTCAAACAGTGCAAGAACAACTCAAAGATACACACACATATACAGATACATGTAAACACGCACATACTTCCATCATGTCTATCAAAAGAGGTACATGCACTTTCACACACACATATACACTTGACAAAACTTCCGGCTACCAAATCCATTCACAAGGTTTTGGTTGCCCTGAGGATATACCAGAAGACGCTTGACCAAGGTGTTGCTCAGTGGGACTGATTTGAAACCATGTGTACGCACACACACATACACATATGACGGACTTCTTTCAGTTTCTGTCTACCAAATTCATTTTGTTTGGCCCGAGGCTATAGTAGAAACACTTGCCCAAGGTGCCATGCAGTGGGACTGAACCTGGAACCATGTGGTTGGTAAGCAAGCTACTTACCATACAGTCAATCCTGCACCTATATATATATATATATATATATATATATGTATACACACCCTCATTATATTTTTAACATCCACATTTCCATGTTTGCATTGGTTGGATAGAATTGGCTGAGATGGATCTTCAATGGCCAGATACCCATCTTGTCACCAACTCTTACCTGCTTCCTTGGAAAGAAACATTTCCCCATGACCAGACATGTTTTACGAAGAAGATTGAAAACAAAGGATCACATTGCATCACATTGGCACTCACTTACGACTATTATGCAATGTCAAGGCATGGAGACAGTAACATGCACACACACACACATGTATACACGTATACAGTGACCACCCCACACACCCACATATACATACACACATGTATACATATACTTGGTTTCAATCAACCAAGTCCACTTGCATGGCATTGGTTGGCCCAGGGTTCTAGTAGAAAACATTTGCCCATTGTGCCATGCAGGAAGACTGAACCCAGAACCATGTGGTTGGAAAACAAACTTCTTATCACACACACACATACATACAGAAACACACACACACACACAGCCATCCAAGAATTTGAACCTGGAGATCTCCATTTCCAGCGACTTCGAGGGCCACCTCCCAGTGGTGTCGGGTATCAACGAAGAGTCTTCAACTACAAGACGACCAAAGTTTTTTTTTTCCATGGTCTGGGGTCTGCCGCCCCTAAGCCCTAGACCATCACCAAATTACCCTTACCCATCTTGTTTCTTAACAACAACAACAACAACACACACACACATGCAAACATACACATGCGCACATACACACACACACATATGTGAGTGCACATGCACACACACACTGTTTTGGTAATATATGAGACAAATGTGAAAAAATGTGTGGCTTTTGCCTTGTTCTACTTTCAGCATGTTGCATGCTGCAGTATTTATTTTGTCTGAGCTGAACACACATACCCTTGACAGTCCTACAATTGAAAAAGCAATGAACTGGTGATCAGTCGAACGGAAGCCTATAATTATTGACTTTAAGATTTATGAGATTTATTTTATGAAATGAAAATATCTGGCACACAGCAGCTGTTAGATTCAAGTCTCGGAAATACAGATGAATTTACTTAAATTCTAATCTCTGCAGCTGATATCTGAATTGGAGTCCATAACTAGTTGGACGTTGCATAATGTTACACTACAAACAATAATACTAGTTAAGTTAAGTTAAGTTAACTTTTTGGCTCAAAAAGCAAGGCCATGTAGGGGGACATGGAGTTATGTACAGGGAGGGTGTTCATGCAAAGAGTTCAGGCCATTTCTGGTCAAGAGAGACTTTGAACCGAGCGGTCGTCAGCATCTTCACTCTCTTGTCCGGCAGCTTATTCCATGGATCTGCAACCCGGACGGAGAAAGCCCCCTCTCCTTCGGTTGAGATGAAATTGTCGCAGATAGAGCTTTTCGGAGTGACCCCGCAGCCGACGCTCTGGAGCAGGAGTGAAGAACAGCTCTTTCAAGAGGTTACACTTTCCGCTTATGATGTTGTGAGCAAGAATGAGATCACCACGGCATCGTCGTTTTTCTAGAGAATAAAATTCGAGCATCTTCAGCCTTTCTTCATAAGACATATGTTTGATATCATAACTGGTCAGATATCATAACTGGTCAGATTTATAATATTGGTTTCAAATTTTCTCACAAGACCAGTGGTTTCAAGGAAGGCAGTCAGTTGTTTACATCAAACCCAGCACTCAACTTGTACTTATTTTTTTAACCCCCAAAAAGATGGAAAACAAAGTTGGCCACTGCAGCATTCAAACTCAGAACGTGAAGACAGATGAGATGTCACTAACCCAGCATTTCTCAACCGGGGTTTCGCAAGAAAGAGTGAGATAAGCTAATGCTAATTTCATGATCACAATATTACTATTCATGCACAACATATTATTGGTTATTGTAATATTGTAATATAGACTTCATCCTATCTTACCTATTATGTTATCAAAAAATTATAACAACGATATATATATATTATATTTGTAGTGACGCTACTGTGTAAGTTTCAGCGCACATGCGCAGAATTGGATTACTTTCAGTTGGCCACCAGAAGTTTCCTCATGCGCATGCGCAGGAACTGCAACCCGAAAACGTGACCACTGAATCGGTCTTTCTGGCAGAGCAGCGCTAGCGATCGGACGTGACTCGACTTCTCTCAGCGAACACCGTATCTTCTTGGCTCACACGAGTGAACATCGTAAACAGTCCTGTGGATTCGGCTGCCGGTTTCCCCACAAGAAATACATATGTATATGTTTTACCTGTGAACCACCGAATAAACTACTATTGTTGTTATTGAAGACAGCCTGACTTTGATTCCATTTCTTCAACTTGTATGTGACGAGATCAGATCGGACACCCCTCCAGTGTTCCTGAACTCTCATCCTGTTACATATTCTTTTCTACTCTAGGCACAAGGCCCAGAATTTTTTGGGAAAGGGACCAGTCAATTAGATTGACCTCAGTATGCAACTGGTACTTAATTCATTGACCCTGAAAGGATGAAAGGCAAAGTCGAACTTGGTAGAATTTGAACTCGGAATATAAAGACAGACAAAATACCACAAAGCATTTTGCCTGGCATCCTAACGATTCTGCCAGCTCGCTGCCTTTATATTTATGATATTAACCACATGAACTACAATGAAAATATATGAGAAAGATATACATAATTTGTTTTGTGCAGGGGTTCCTAAAGACATGTACCGTAAATCCTCAAGTATAGCTTGCCCTTGAGTATAATACGCAGGGGATTTTTAGGGGGCTGTACCACTGAAAAACCTAATACACACCCCTTCTCTAACTTGAACGTGTGTAATTAAGCCAGTAGCACCTAGTCGAACAAATACTTCAGCACATGCGTAATACAATAATGGTGATGTTCTTAACTGTTATATGGGAATGTAAATATGTTTGCAAATTATTTTTGTTACACGTCATTCTGTGTTCTGAATACCTTTATTTTAATATGACTTCATTGCTTTCAGGCTTAGCTTAAGGTATTTTCACACCCGACATCACAAAATGCGTCTGAATAAACATTGCCAGACAGCAAATAGAGACTCAGACATTGCTTAGAAAATAATTTTTCATTTTTAACCTCGTATATAGTACACACTCGGGATTTTGACCTTTAAATTTTGGGAAAAAAATGCGGATTATACTTGAGGATTTACGGTGATTTATTTTAAGTGTTACGTAAGGGTAAAAAGGTTAAGAAACACTGCTCTAATCATTTCGCCTAGCATGCTAATGTTTCTACCAGATTGTTGACATAGCTGTTTCAGCCTTTTTGAATCCATAATTAGTTTCATAGCTGTCTACAACCAGAAATATCTGAGGGTTTCTTCCCACACTTATCTTTACTTCTACATCACTACTCCAGTCATATCATTTCTTATTATCTCCCTTCTCTATCTTGAGCAAGAGCTTATGCCCAAATCATCAAATTATTTATCACTTCTTAATTCTTCTTTACTGCATTAAACTAATACTTTATATTGTGTACACATATTTTTTTCATTGTTTTGTTTAATTCCTGATACCTTTAAACTAGGTTTTGAATAGTTTACTTTCATTAGATATCTTATTCCAAATAAAGTTCCAGCTCATTAAATTTGTGAGTAGCAAGATAAGTGTTTCTCAAATAGCCATGGATAGGTGCAGGGGGCATCTATGTGGACCTATGTGTTAAGACGTTTACTTTCCAACTACATGGTCTTGAGTTCAGTCTCACTGCATGGAAACTTAGGAAATTGTTTTCCAGTATAGCCCCAGGGCCAACCAAAAAACACTGCAAGTAGACTTGGTAGATGGAAACTGAAAGAAACCAGCAGCACATATTTGTGTGTATGTGTGTGTGTGTGTCTAAGTGTGGGTGTATGTGTGTGTGTGTGTGTGTATGCATATATGTTTGCATGCATATGAATGTGTATGTGTAATTGTCTCTTTGCCTTGACTTTGTCTTTTCTGTTAAAAACTAATACTGCTATTTTTTAATAAACATTTAGTAATCTTTATGTTTTTTTAATGGATAAAAGTTCCTAGATCAAATCTAATGTGATACAAATATAGGAATAAGATATCTAATGAAAGTAAACTATTCAAAACCTAGTGTAAAGGTAACAGGAATTAAACATAACAATGAAAAAAATATGTGTACACAATATAAAGTATTAGTTTAATGCAGTAAAGAAGAATTAAGAAGAGATAAACAATTCGATGATTTGGGCATAAGTTCTTGTTCAAGATAGAGAAGGGAGATAATAAGAAATGATATGACTGGAGTAGTGATGTAGAAGTAAAGATAAGTGTGGGAAGAAACCTTCAGATATTTCTGGTTGTAGACAGCTATGAAACTAATTATGGATTCAAAAAGGCTGAAACAGCTATGTCAAAACAGATAACAATAATAGTAATAATAATCTTTTCTGCTTTAAGCACAAGGCCTGAAATTTTCGGGGAGGGGGACAGTCGTTTACATGAACCCCAGTATTCAGCTGGTACTTATTTTATCAATCCTGAAAGGATGAAAGGCAAAGTCAATCTTGGTAGAATTTGAACTCAGAACATAAGGACAGACATTTAAAAACTTACAGTGTGGCTTAGAATGCGTTGCTTACCCATGCTTTTTAATTGAACTGAATTAATACTTTTTTTTAAGTATCACCATTATAGGTATTTATACTCTGATGCAATTAAGAAATCAACTCATAAATAAACGAAACCTTTGAATCTATTAGTGTACACACACACACACACACACACACACACACACCACTGTCTTTCACTGATAGTGCACATGCACTTTTATACAATTTAGGACAGTTGATCTGCCATCCCACAGGGAAGTCAGGATTTCACCACAACAACAACAACAACAATAATAATAATAATAATAATAATACTGAATAATAATAATAATAATAATAATACTTTCTATGTAATCTCAAGTTTTAAAACAAACATAATTTTCGTTTATTTTTTTTTAGGCATTCACTAGTACAACACTAAATACAAAACCAAATATATGGCACACTAGGCATAACATCACGAACTTCCAACCTGTTGTCTCTTGAGGTCTCTGGGTGAGACTTGGAGCCAACTTGTACAAATGTAAAGCAAAAGTCAAACATAGAATAATAATAATAATAATAATAATAATAATAATAATAATAATAATAATAATAATAAATGCCCTAATGCAGTGCCAGGCAGTGGCTCTCATGGCTTCTGATCTTAACTGATTGGAAGTGTTATCATGTACATTGTTTTGTCTTGGTATAAAAGATGGGCTACAGCAAATATTCTGCTCAATACCACAGATTTGCTTGTCAGTTGTTTGACCTTAACCAGTTGAGCATGTCCCTTAGTGGCTGACGATATGTGCATCTCTGATCACGAGCAGAAGTAGTGGGGGAGCATCATAGCCATGTGTTGAGAGGGATTCTTTGGGGTTTGAATAGTTCACCTCTGGAAACATGGGTGGTTCTTTCAACATCCTTAAACAATCCTTATTCAGGGACCTTTTGAGCGGGATGGGCTACTCAACCTGAAGAAAATTCTAACTGGGCCCCACCTGCAAGGTCATGTGCTGTTTATCTTGATATGAGATCACCATGTCGCGCACATATAGTTGTGATGCATGTGCCTGGTGTACCTTTATCAGACGGGTAGTCATGATGGGTATATTGGGCTTCGTATATTTTACCCCAGTGTCACTTTGATGGCATGCTCTGCTCTCTCACTCAATAATAATAATAATAATGATGATGGACTCTCCCATCAAAGATGATGTATGTGTGTTCAGCTTTTGCCAAACAGCTTGTACAAATGGTTTGTTTACAGAGATGAAATGTATGCACTGTACATTAGTTCACTCCCTCCATTAAATCAGAATTGCTTCAGGTGTCAGACTGATTGCAGAGAAACATGAGATGGAGTGTTTTGCTCAAGAACACAATGCCCCGCCTGGTCTAAGAATTGAAACCATGGTTTCACAATCGTGAGTGCAACATCCTAACCACTAGGACATGTGTCCTCAATAATGATAATGATAATAATAATAACAACAATAATAATAATAATAATAATAATAATAATAATTCCTATCATAGTAGGTGCATTAGGCATGATAAAAAAATATTCAGACAAATACATAACAAAAACACCAGGACTTACAAACACATATAACATACAGAAAATTGCACTACTAGGCACTGCACACATCCTACGCAGAACACTTTCCATACAATAACCATCAGAGCATCACAACAAATCACAGCACATACCCAAGGCACACAGAGCTGCGCTCGGTAGTGAAGTGAAAGCACGCTATAAAAATAAAACTACTGAATAATAATAATAATAATAATAATAATAATAATAATAATAATAATAATAATAATAATAATAATAATAATAACAATAATAATAATAATGGCATGCACTGCTCTCTCTCTCACTCAATAATAATAATAATAATAATAATAATAATAATATGTGCAATTTTTTCTTACATGTTCAGCAGCAACTTGAGCTATTTCTAATAATCGGAGTTTGCCATTATATTCTACCAATGTTCCACCCTGAAAAAGAGAGAAATATATATAAAAAAAATACATTATGAGGATAAGAAGTAAAAACGTTCATGCTACTAGTGCTACCCCCTTCTCTGAGTAAATAAATAATAATAATAATAATAATAATAATAATGATGATGATGATGATGATGATGATGATGATGATGGTGATAAATGCCCTGATGCAGTACCAGGCAGTGGTTCTCATAGCTTCTGATCTTAACTGATTGGAAGTGTTATCATGTACATTGTTTTGTCTTGGTATAAAAGATGGGCTACAGCAAATATTCTACTCAATACCACAGATTTTCTTGTCAGTTGTTTGACCATAAACAGTTGACCATGTCCTTTGGTGACTGATGATATGTGCATCTCTGATCACGAGCAGAAGTAGTGGGGGAGCATCATAGCCTTGTGTTGAGAGGGATTCTTTGGGGTTTGGATAATTCACCTTTGGAAACATGGGTGTTTTGTTCATCATCCTTAAACAACCCTTATTCAGGGACCTTTTGAGCAAGATGGACTACTCAACCTGAACAAAATTTTAACTGGGCTCCACCTATAAGGTTATGTGCTGTTTATCTTGATATGAGATCACCATGTCATGCACAAATGGTTGTGATGCATGTGCCCAGTGTACCTTTATCAGATGATGGCTAGTCATGATGGGTGTACTGGCTTTTGTATATTTTACCCCAATGTCACTTTGATTGAATGCACTGCTCTCTCACTCAATAATAATAATAATAATAATAATAATAATAATAATAATAATTATGATGATGATAATGATAGAGGAGGTAGAAAAAAAAGAAAAGTAAGAAGAAAAGATTAAGAAGAAAATTGAGAAGAAACGAATGAAAGGAGGGAGGAGGAGGCACAGGGGAAGGAGGAGGAGGATTATAGTTTTCATTGAAAAACACATGATCCTTAATTTATTGATTCTTTGAGCAGACAAATAATATAAGGGTTGCTGAGTTATGACAACATCAAAAAAGGGCCAAACTGATAATATACAAACCTTAATGTCTGCTCTTGTCTTATCTGTAACTTCCATTACAAATTCTGGTGCTTCACCATTCTGGCGCTTTATAAGAGATTTCAAAATATGTTCAGAGAGTTAAGGAAGAAAATCTTTACCAGCAATTCTTAGACCAATAGATAGATAAGTCTACACACATACATACATGCATACATACATGCATACATACATGCATACATACATACATGCATACATACATACATACATACATACATACATACATACATGCATACATACATACACACACATGTTCTTTTACTTGTTTCAGTCATTTGAGACTGTGACCATGCTGGAGCACTGCCTTAATGGGTTTTAGGGCCAAGAAATCGACCCCAGGGCTTATTCTTTGTAAGCCTAGTGCTTATTCTATCAGTCTTTTTTTGCTGAACTGCTAAGTTACAGGGATACACCAGCATCAGTTGAAAAGCAATAGTGGTGGTCGTGGTGGGGATGGTGACAAACACACACACACACACACACATAAATATATATATTCACGATGGGCTTCTTTCAGCCTCCATCTACCACATTCACTCACAAGGTTTTGGTCGGCCCAAGGCTATAATACAAGACACCTTCCCAAGGTGCCACACAGTGGGACTGAAACTGGAACCATGTGGTTGGGAAGCAAGCTTCTTACCACACAGCCACACCTTCACCTATATACATATACATTTTTTATTCATTTTGGTCATTAGACTGCAGCTATGCTGGGGCCCTGTGTTAAAGGTCAAATCATAAAAAAAGACCCCACCCCCAATATTTATCTTTTTCTAAGCTTCGTACTTATTCTTTTAGTCACTTTTGGCCAAACCATCAACTTACGTGGATGTAAACAAACCAATACCAGTTGTCAATTGATAGTTGGGGACAAACACAAGGCATACACATATAGATATATATAATAATAAAAACATTGTGTACAGTGCTCAGGTGCACTACAACTCATCTAAAGTGTATGTATAATCAGGTGTAGTTTCGGCGTATTTCGGAAAGCATGAGGGCCTTAAAGGATGCAGTGTCATGGCAGTCAACAACTGACGCAGGCAGTTTGTTCCATGCTTCAGCAACTCTGAGCGTGAAAAAATGGGTTGTCCGGAAAGTTCCTGCCGATTTTTAAAGGAAAGTAAAAGGTCAATAAATACTTGCCATTACATTTTTTATCAACCAAATATGAACCATTTTGTTGCACAATGTGTCTCCATCTTTCCTTTAACTTGAAAATACCTTCTTCCCAGAATTGAAGTGGTTTCATGGCAAAGAATTCATCAAGGTATCTTTTTATGTCATCCAAGGAATTGAAATTTTTACCAGTAGACTATTCTGCAGAGACCTGAATAAGTGGAAATCTGAAGGAGCAATATCTAGTGAATATGGAGGGTGGGGTAACATATCCCAGCCGAGCTGCAGCAATTTTTGTCTGGTTCCCAAAGCATCAAGTGCTGAAAATGAACAACCCAATATATATATAGACAATAGGGTTCTTTCAGTTTCCATCTACCAGATCCACTTGCAAGGCTTTGGTTGGCCCAGGGCTGTGGTAGAAGATACTTGCTGAAGGTGTCACTGGGTGGGATTGAACCCAAGGCCATATTGTTGGGAAGCAAACTTCTTGCCACACAGCCTTACACTTGTGCCTAGTGACCGAGATCTTTGGCAATACGTGGTGCTTGAGAAGACCTGTCAAACCAAGTGAAATTGTAGTTGTGGCCAATCCTAGTGTCACGTAACTGGCACCTATGCGAGTGGCACATAAAAGGCACTCGTTACACTCTTGGAGTCACTGGTGTTAGGAAGGGCATCCAGTGGTAGAGACCATACTGAATCAGATTGGAACTTGTGGAGGCACATGGCCTAGTGGTTAGAGCAGTGGACTCACAGTCAAGGGATCGTGGGTTCGAATCTCAGACCGGGTGATGTGTGTGTTTATGAGCAAAAACACCTAAGCTCCACGTGACTCCAGCAGAAGGTAATGGCAAAATTCTGCTGACTCTTTCGCCACAACTTTCTTCCACTCTTTCCTCCTGCATCTTGCAGCTCACCTGCGACGGACCGGCATTCCATCCAGGTGGGGAACCTATATGCCAAGAAACCGGGAAACCGGCCCTTATGAGCCAGGCATGGCTCGAGAAGGAACAAACAACAAGATTGGAACTTGGTGCAGCTCTCCAGCTAACCAGTTTCAGCCAGACAACCTGACTTTTGATGAACAGTCAATGGCATTGAAGAGAGTAAAGAGTAAAGTTGCATTTGAGAAAATGTTAGCTGACTTGGAGCACTAGAAGTCATCAGAATATTGGGAAAGAGTTACCTGTATCATGATAATTCGTTACAGGTATGAAAACGCCAGCATCATAACTGCTGCTCAATGCTTATGATCACAAAGTTGTAAGGCATAACATGGGTATCATGAAAACCAAATTTCCCCAAGTTGTGATGGTCTTTGGGTGTGTCCCCAGTGAAATGCCCCACACCTCTTAACCCTTTTGTTACCGTATTTATTTTGAGATGCTCTGTGTTTCTTTCAATTAATTATAAATATAACTAAGAATTTAGTAAAATAACTTAATTATCATTAACCTAGTATTAGGAACATAAATTGTGACTAAGGTTTGATGGAAGATTTTAATTCAAAACTTATGAAAATAAGACAATTCTACTACAGAGCCAGAGGCAGTTTCAGCCAGGTTGGTATTGAAAGGGTTAATAGGGCCTTAGGCTCAATTAAGACATCTATGTGAAGCTGCTGGAAACTATCATCAAACCATGACTAGAGAGAGTTGCTGCTGGAAGGCCATATGTGTAGCTACATGATTCAGTCCCTTACCATACCCCTAGAAAAAGTAACTGGACCCCACCTGCAAGGTCATGTACTGTTTATCTTGATATGAGATCACCATGTCACGTGCATATGGTTGTGATGCATGTGCCCGGTGTACCCTTATCAGACGATGGCTAGTCATGATGGGTGTACTGGCTTTTGCATATTTTATCCCAATGTCACTTTGATTGAATGCACTGCTCTCTCACTCAATAATAATAATAATGATAATAATAATAATAATAATAATAATAATAATAATAATAATAATAATAATAATAATTATGATGATGATAATGATAGGGGAGGTAGAAAACGACTTTACCAGCCCCAACTTTTGATTTCTTGATTCCCCCAACTGTAATCTTATGGATTGCCATGTGGGATGTGGTTGAGGAAGACACCAACTGCTCTACCTCAACACTAAGGCCAAGATGATGGCGAAGATCAAGGTGTTTGAATAACTACCCGAAGGGTACAGCAAGGAATGCATACACCAAGTCATGGAACCATCATGAAGCCATCGTAGTGGAAGCTGAGGGTTGCTACTTTTAGTATACTTGGTGTTTCTCAGCCATAATCTAGTTGATATTTTTTGGATTTTTAAAAACGCATTTATTTTCTTGGATGGTATATTGCTTTCTTTTCCTTTAATGCAAACTGCATAAAACACCATCTCTCTCTCTCTCTCTCTCTCTCTCTCTCTCTCTCTCTCTCTCTCTCTTCTCTCTCTCTATGTAGACAGACAAACATATAGATAGACAGAATAATGAGAATAAAATGAATGGACATTTCAGTGTATTAATAGATGAAACAAGTGAAAGATGGAAAAAGAAAAACGGAAAAGATTTTATTTTATCATTATGTTACTATATGTAAGAACTAGCAGTATCACCCGGTGTTGCTCGGGTTTGTTTCAACCCTTTAGAATTGGAATTTTTGAAAAATAAAAATTTTGCATTATGTAGCTTGTTATTCTCTTTAAGTGAACATTTTCCTGGTTGAAATACACCGAAAAATGGCGACACAGCAGTAAAAAAATCGTAAAAAATAGGGATTTGCATAGAGAAAAAGCACCTTTCTGATGTAAATAATTTTAGGTCTTCACATGGTCCGATTTGAATTTTTCCTTCTACGGAAGGAAGAGCAAGCCCATACACTCAATTTTGGTCAACTTGCACCGCAGGGTCTTGGAGGAGATAGTGTTAGTTGAAGGCTACCAAACCTGCCATACACAGACAACTTCAGCTTTATACATATAGAGATTTAAAACAATTAGAACTTTTGTGCCAAATTCTGATTTTTACTGTCATAAATACCATCTCATCGTCTACTGCTTTTCAGTGCCTGAATCAATATCTCTTTCCACCAATTACATTCGTTTCACATCAATTTCTACAAGTTGAATAATATCATTTTTCAATCTGTTAATCATCATCATCATCATCATTGTTTAACGTCCGTTTTCCATGCTGGCATGGGTTGGACAGTTTGACTGGGGACTGGCAAGCCAGGAGGCCTCATCAGGCTCCAATCTGATCTGGCAAGGTTTCTACAGCTTGATGCCCTTCCTAATGCCAACCACTCCTAGAGTGTAGTGTGTGCTTTTTACATGCCATCGGCACATGAGCCAGTCAGGCGGCACTGGCATCGGCCACATTTGGATGGTGCTTTTTACGTGCTACTGGCACAGGAGCCAGTCAGAAGGGATGGGGGCTGGCATCAACCATGTTCGGATGGTACTTTTTTCATGCCACCGGCACAGGGAGCCAGTCTGGCAGTGGAATTTTTTTTTTTCCACAATGCGGTAAAAAGCTTGCTTCTCAACCATATGGTTTTAGGTTCAGTCTAACTTCATGGAACCTTGAGCAAGTCTCTTTTGCTACAGCTTAGAGCTAACCAAACCCTTGTGAGTAGATTTGGCAGTGGGAAGCTGAAGGAAACTTGTTGTACCTGTGAGAGAGAGAAAGAGAGAGAGAGTGTGTGTGTGGGTGGGTGTGTGCACACGCGCGTGTGTGTGTGTGTGTGTGTGTGCGTGTGTGTCTGTGCGTGTGTGTGTGTGTTTGCATCTATGTGTTTGTCCGCTACAATTACTTGACAATCAGCATTGGGTTACTTACATCCCTGTGACTTAGCAGTTCACCAAAAATAACTGATAGAATAAGTACCAATGATACTTCAGCATTTAAACCAGCAATATCCAACCAAAAAATTCTGCCTGTTTTATGTTCAAACTAACCAGATTTGGCCTCTTACACTTACCCTACAATGTCATTCTAAAAATAAACAATCACATCGTTGAAATCTCAAAACTAGGAGATAAGGCAGGATTAATTCAAAACAATGAATAAATAAGCATTGGATTTGACAAAATAGTCTAAATGCAGTGGAAGAGAAGAAATCCAACATTCTCAGTCCCTGGACCACACTTTTGCTCACTGCTATTGGGCAGAGATGGTTATTCGCAAGTGGAAGCCCTGTGAGTCAGTGAGGTTGTTCCAGTGCCTCTCCCTCACTTTAAAGTAACACCTTTTCTATTTGATCCACTGAAAACATGAGGCCGACTAACAGCCCTTTTTTAGATATTTCTTTGTTGTGAGGAAGAGGAAAGACATGATGATTTAGGCAGTGCTCTTCATCAAGGTAAAAGAAAGAAAAACCCAAACAACATTGAAATGAAATTGTCAGCATTCAAAATTTAGATGTTTCTGGAGAATTATACTGGACTATCCTGTTGTGTCTGGGGAGAGTCATTTTCTTTTTGTGCCTTATAATGTAACACACTCACCGGTAAAATTTCCACTTATTTCTTATTTTTATTTTCCTAAAATTTTCGTTGCGTCTTGCAACCTTTTCAATAAGAAATAAATGGAAATTTTACCAGTGAGTGTGTTAAATAATTATAAGGCACAAAAAGAAAATGACTCTCCCCAGACACAACAGAATATGCTTCAACACACGAACTTACTTAAAGAATCTTGCAAACCAAATCCAAACACGAAATACTGGACTATATCGTCTCTTAAACCATATATTCAAATATATACAGACACAAATAATTGTCATGAGCAATATCATGTAAGTAATTTGGTACGCATTTGTAAACAATACAGTTGAAAATGGTCAGAATGCTGAATGGTTTAAGACACAGTATAACATCATCAACGACAGCAATAGCTTGCCAATCAACTGTGTCACTACATTGTGTTAGTCAGCATCATCATCATCATCATCATCATTATCATTTAACATCCGCTTTCCATGTTGGTATGGGTTGAACGGTTTGACAGTTGCCTGCACCAAACTCCACTGTCTGTTTTGGCATGGTTTTTACAGCTGGATACCCTTCCTGACATCAACCACTTTATACAGTGGATTGGGTGCTTTTTATGTGGCACCAGCACTGGTGAGGTCTGTTTTGGTATGGTTTTTACATCTGGATGCTCTTCCAAACACCAACCACTTTACAGTGTAGACTGAGTACTTTTTACATGGCACCAGTACTGACAAGGTCACCAAGCAACTCACAACCCCCACCAGTGCTGGTTCCACATAAAAAAAGCATCCAGTTCACACTGTAAATTGGCTAGCATTTGGAAGGACATCCAAATGTAAAGATCATGTCAAAACAGTGAACTAATTCCATGTTGAAACGCAGAACATCCATTGATGATGTCTTCACCAAAGTGATGACACCTTATTAGAGAACACTTACAAAGAACTTCTTTCAAAGAAAACGACAAAGAACAGATGTTATAAAGGCCATCTTTTAAACTTCTTACTATTGCCATTGTTTGATTTAAACTGTACTGAATAAAAAAGCAGAAGAAAATCTATTGTTATATTTCAAGAAGGGCATTTAAAATTTTTTTTTGCCAAATAGTCAGAGGCACTATATATCCATTCTTCACTTCAGCTTTATTATTATTCTTATTTTAGCATCCTTTGAGTAAAATATTTCATCACACATCCTGTGACCTCTTCAGTGACTCTCCATCCCACGTGTCTCCTCCTGTCCTGCTTAGTCCATTCTCTATGTTTTTATGATTCCAATAATGATGATGATGATGATATATAGATATGTGGCAAGGAACTTTGAATAGCAAAATAAAAGTATGCATATTTACCATATATATATATATATATATATATATATGAAAACATATCTTTTATCTTTTACTTGTTTCAGTTACTTGACTGCAGCCATGCTAGGGCACTGCCTTGAAGGGTTTTTTAAGTCAAACAAGTTGACCCACAGGATTTTTTTTTCTTTAAAGCCTGGTTTCTTATTCTATTGGTCTCTTTTACTGACCCACTAAGTTATGGGGATGTAAACACACCAATGCTGGTTGTCAAGCAGTAGTGGAAGTCAAACACAGACACACACACAGACACACACACAGACACACACACACACACACATATATATAATGGGTTTCTTTCAGTTTCTTATTTCTTTACTACCCACAAGGGGCTAAACACAGAGGGGACAAACAAGGACAGACAGAGGAATTAAGTTGATTACATCAACCCCAGTGCATAACTGGTACTTAATTTATCAACCCCGAAAGGATGAAAGGCAAATTCAACCTCGGTGGAATTTGAACTCAGAACATAACGGCAGACCAAATACTGCTAAGCATTTCGCCTGGCGTGCTAATGTTTCTGCCAACCAAATCCACTCACAAAGATTTGGTTGGCCCAAGGTCATAGTAGAATATACTTACCCAAGGTGGGAATGAACTCGGAACCATGTGGTTGGGAAGCAAACATTTTACCAACCAGCCACAGCTGCACCTATATAACAAGCTTCTTTCAGTTTCTGTCTGTTAAATCCCCTCAAAAGGCTTTGGTCCAAATCCCCTCACAAGGCCATAGTAGAAGACATTTTCCCAAGGTGTCACATAGTGGGACTGAACCTAGAACCATGTGGTTAGGAAGCAAGCTTCTAAGCACCTCACTTTGCAGTCACATGGTTTCCAGTTCAGTCCCCCTAAACAGCAGCTTAGGCAAATGTCTTCTATTATAACCACAGGTTAACTAATAGCTTGTGAACAAATTTGGTAGTCAGAAACTGTGTGGAAGCCTGTTGTACGTATAAATGTGTGTGTGTGTATGTGCTTATCTACTACCATCACTTGATTACTGGTGTCGGTTTGTTTACATCCCTGTAACTTTAACAGTGTAGCAGAAGTAACAGTCTTACAAAAATAAGTATGGGGTCTAATTTGTTCAACTGAAGTAAACCCTTCAAGGCGGTGCTCCAGCATGACCACAGTCCAATTACTGAACAAGCAACAGATAAATGAGATAGATATACACACACAGAGTAGACCTTGTTATAACAGAGTACCAAATTTCAACCCAAGGCTATGGCTGAAGAACCAAAGTACTGTGGAATAGGTTTGAACCTGGAAGCGCAATGTTTCTAAGAAAAACTTCTTAACTATACCATAGTACGGTTTGTACCCATATATGGTAAAAAAAAAGGATATGTAGATCAACGGTAGCTCCTAAATTATCGATATTTGATAGAAACATATATTTGCGACCAGCATTGAGAAACTTCTGTAGAAAACCGCATTTGTAAAAACATTCATAGACATCTCCATGACCAGGAGGGTACCAGCTGAAACAGATATAAAAAGGGTAGTAGTAATAGCGGTAGTGGTGGTGGTGGTGGTGGTGCCAGTGTTGGCATTGATGCAGTGGCAGCAGTGATGATGATGATGATGATGAAGATGGTAGTGATGGTGGTTGCTGTCGTCGTTGTCATCATAATGGTAGTGATGGTGGTGGTGTTGGTGGTGGTTGTGGTGGTCGTTGCCATTGACATCATTGGTTGTAGTAGTGGTGATGGTGGTAGCAGTAGTGGCAGTGATCATGATGATGGTGGTGGTGGTGGTGGTGGTCATGGTGGTTGTGGTCTATGTTGTTGTTGTCATGACAACGATGATGGTGGTAGTAGTAATTGTAGTGGCAATCATAATGATGACGATGATGGTGATGATGATGATGGTGATGGTGATGACGATGACGATATATCTATGTACGTCAGTGTTAAATATTTCTGAGAAATAATCGGAAATAGAGCAACAACAACAATGACAGCAATAAGGTATTAATGACAACAAACAACACAATCACAACAATCAACAGCAACAAGTACAAATATTTCAAGATTACAAACCTCTGTGGATCATCATCTTTAGATTTCGGTAAAGGTAACAGGGATTCTTTGATGATTCTTGGGAACCTATTTTGAAAAAAAAAAGGAAAGAAGAATAATAAAAGTCAGAGGTAAAAAGATTGAAATGCATTTTGTAATTGATGTCTATGACTATATGGTTTGGCAGCTTGCTTCTTAGAATGAAATGTTGGGCAAGTGGTTTTTATTATAGCGCTTGGGCCAACAAAAGCCTTGTGAGTAGGTTTGCAGAAACAGAAACTGAAAGAAGTCCATTGTGCATGAGTGTGTGTGTGTGTGTGTGTGTGTGTGTGTGTGTAAATAAAAATGGGTTTGTATGACATATTGTTTCCCATTATTCTTTAAAAAAAGAAACTTTTGGAAGACTCGGAATAATCTATGCAATATTATCAATTGGTCTCATAGGATTTATTGTTTGAGCACATCATATATTCACATATATTTGTATGATTGTGTAATAAGGGATATATATTATTCAAAGGAATTCCAACTCTGTTTTTTTATGTTTTATTTATATTCTTTATAATATTAATGTAGAATATAGAATATATAGTATAAATAGTATATATAGTAAAATGAAATGAAGTATTGATTGTCTTATTGAATAGATGAAATGTTGAATATAAAATATTAGGGCACTAGTATAGTTTCATGTGTTATAGCAGTCTTCAAGGTCCCAGGTTGTGACAGGTGTGTTGCATAGATATGTATATACGTATAAGGAGAGATGACCACTAAGTGGACATCCAATATGCTAGAAATCGATCACCTATGATTTAACCACAAAGAAAAGAATGTCCTCTAGAAAAATTCAGCAAACACCAGAACATAAGCGGGTAAGACAAATGAAAATATACAAAATAAAGAATTAATTGTAGACCGGTTTCGCTATTAACTACTTCACTTACGTAAAAACATCCATGGCTCATCAGTATGATCGTTCTAATTTAATATAATTTGCAGAACTATATATACAACAGCAATAGTATATTCAATATAATATTCAATATAATATTCTATTTATCGCCCTCATTATTGTGTGCGTGTGTGTGTATATATATATATATATATACACATACGTACATACATATGTATATGTGTATACATGTGTGTGCATATACATATATATAAGCAATATATATAAGCAATATATATATGCAATATATATATATACATATATATATGCAATATGTATATAAGCAATTTTACATTAATCTGAGGTGTTACTCTATACTTTTTAAGGTTACCAAATTAATCATTCTTAAACAAGAGTATTGTTGACTGGGATTTTGAAGCTTAAGAATAATAGACGCATATATATATATGAAAAACACGAAAATATTTTTGTAAATTAAATTTAAATGTTGAAGTGAATCTAACGGTTTTTGTGTGTTTTTAAATGGCTTATAAACACCTTCCATACTGCAATTGTTTTTGTTTCAGCACACGATCTAAGATCAGGTCACTTGCTATGCAAGTACATCTCCGTAATATATATATATATATATACATACATTCATACATATATATATATATATATATATATATATATATATATATATATATATATATAATAAATATTAGGGAATAAATCCAAATTTACAGGGGAAAATCAGATTTAGGATTGAATCTAATTTTATAGTAAAATATTATATTATGTTATATTAGAAACAAAACCACTATTATGCAAATCAAACAAAGAAAGTCTTAAGCCAATACATAAAATAATTGTTAAATTTAATTTGTATAAATTATTTTATGTATTGGCTTAAGACTTTCTTTGTTTGATTTGCATAATAGTGGTTTTGTTTCTAATATAATATAATATATATATATATATATATATATATATATATATATATATATATATATATATATACACATATATATACACATACACACACATTTATATACACTGTGTGTGTGTGTTTGTGTGTGTATTAGTGTCTTATTGCTGTGACATCCTGTAATGGTTGTAAACAAGTGTTACCAAGTAAACTGTGTCCATTGTTTCTGACCTTCCAGGAAAACCTGTTTGGAACATGGGGAAATATTTTGAAAAGGGAGAAATATTACCTTTTTAGGAAACGGGAGGATTGGCAGCAGAAAGGGCATCTGGCCATAGAAAATACACATCAATAAATTCCATCCAACTCATGCAAACATGGAAAAGTGCATGTTAAAACAATAATGAAGATGATGAGTAACGAGTAAACTTAATTAACACTGATGGAAGATGTGGACGACTGATATGAGTAAAATAAGACCTTGTCGTTGTTATTTTAAAAATGAAACACACAAAATCAATACAACCAGCCAATAATGAAACTTTAACCTCCACAGAATAAAATTCGTGAATCTCTAAAAACCAAATTAATCAGTTAATACAAGCTGACTTGCGAAAATCTCTAGAATCAGTCTCAATACACAAGTGCAATAAAACCACATATTGAATCACGGCACCACAATGATCTAGGGATTAACAAATCAAAGAGAGGATCAGCTCACACAGCAAGCTACTCAGCATGCACTCTAAGTAACATCTTGAAACAACAATCAACTTATTTCTTTTTGTCTGCAAAAGTCTCAATGACAAGAAGGACATAAAGAATATTCTGGCTATAAAAATTTTATTCCGGCAGTTTACTTTTTTTTTTTTACTTATAGATTAGTAGTCAGTGTCAGCTGTTTGTGGAATATCTCTCTTACTCTTTTACTCTTTTACTCGTTTCAGTCATTTGACTGCGGCCATGCTGGAGCGCCGCCTTTTAGTCGAGCAACTCGACCCCAGGACTTATTCTTTTGTAAGCCCAGTACTTATTCTATCGGTCTCTTTTGCCGAACCACTAAGTAAACGGGGACATAAACACACCAGCATCGGTTGTCAAGCAATGCTAGGGGGACAAACACAGACACACAAACACATATATATATATATACAAATATACGACGGGCTTCTTTCAGTTTCCGTCTACCAAATCGACTCACAAGGCATTGGTCGGCCTGAGGCTATAGTAGAAGACACTTGCCCAAGGTGCCACGCAGTAGGACTGAACCTGGAACCATGTGGTTGGTAAACAAGCTACTTACCACACAGCCACTCCTGCGCCTATGCATTTTGACAAAATGGATCAGGATGTCTTCGGTTGTTGGTCTACCTGATTAGAACTAGCTTAGGGCTAAACGACAACAACCCCTTCCTCCACCCTTCACTATAGTCAATGGCCTTGAGTTTTAGATTCTGGACTATTGATCACATAGTTCTATCGCTATAACATACTTAATGCACACAACATTAAATAAAAGCTAAGATGAAATAATGAATCATTAATTGATATACTAATTTAATTATTTCAACAAGTCTAGACAAGTTCCATTTATGTTAATAGTTAATTTTTTTTTAATGTACTCTAACATCCAATAGGCCAACATTAACTTTGTTTTTCTTGCAGATGGTGTCTCTGAGTAATTCATTCTTTAAAATATTGAATCAGCTACACCGACCAGCGAACTTCTCTTTTGTATATTTACTTAATAATTCATGTGACAGTGTCTGCCCGATGGTTTCAACATTGATTTCATGATCACAAGGTGATGGGTTCAATTCCTGGATAGGGCAAGGTACTTCATTTCACATTGTCCTCCATCTACTCAATACTCCAAAGTTCTGTAGCATCCTCCCTTTCATTGTAGCTGTACACATATTCAATGTTTTCTTGGATCAAGAGTAGGCAGACCAAGATAGCATATAAGTCTGTTTACAAATACCAACTACTTAAAACAATTACCTAAAGCATAGCACATTATCAAGTCATCCTTGTTTGTGAATGTTGGCTATGATATTTAGCCGTCCTTTTGTCACTACTATAGCAAATGCATTGAAAAAAGTTTTTTACTGATGAGACCATAATAAGGCTGAAGCATGTCCTATACTTCTTTTATCTTTTACTTGTTTCAGCCACTGGACTGTAGCTAATGCTGGGACCCCACCTTGAAAATATTAACCAAATAAATCATCCCAAGCTCTTAGTTTCTTCTTAAGTCTGATACTTAGTCTATCAGTCTCTTTCGCCTAATTGCAGGGACATAAACAAACAAACAAACAGTTGGTTGTGAAATGGTGTTGTGGAACAAACACAACAACACTTACATACATAAATACATACACACACATACATAGGTAGGTATGTATGTGTGTGTGTGTATATATTTTTATTTTTATTTATTTTATTTTTATCTAGTTTCAGCTCACGAGCTGTGACCATGCTGGGGCACTGCCATTTGCTGGGACATATATATATATATATATATATATATATATATATATACATCGATACAAACAGACAGACAGACAGACAGATAGATAGATAGATAGATAGATAGATAGATAGATAGATAGATAGACTGATGTATATGTAACTGTTAGTTATGGCTAGTCACAAAGTTACAATAGATATCATGTCTATTATTGCTCTTAGCAATATATATTGCAAAAATAGATGTGAAGGCAATAGTAACTTTCTGACCATAAACCAATGACTACATAAAATATTACAGCTAAAACACATTGTTTAGGATGTGTTTTTCTTCTGATTTATGTATAACTGACCAATTATATATATATATATATATATATATATATATATATATATATATATATATATATATACCTTCTTCCATTTTCCTGAGCGCCTAATAATAATAATACTGTAATTGTTCCACGTGTTGTTGTTTTTTCTGTTTTCCCGTTTGTATTAACCTTATATATATATATATATATATATATATATATATATATATATATATATATATATATAGTAACGACTCTTTAAGTTCTGAGTTCAAATCACGCCAAGGTCAAATTTGTCTTTTATCCTTCCGGGTTCAATAAAGCAAAATTATAATGGCGGAGATTTAAAATAGCTATCCTTTGAAGCCCCTTGTCTCAGAGTAAAGGGAAAAGGGTATTTTTTCCTCTCTTCATTTTTTGGGTAATCTTATATTTCATACTATGGAAATTACGAAAGAATTTTTTATCCAAAGATATAATGTATTTTTACATTTTGCTCTCTCACCTCCTGTCAAATCCATACTCGTTTCCTTTTCTATGAAGGAAGGATAGCTATATCAAAACTCCAGCGTTACATTCAACCACTGTAGCTATATATAAATTTCTATAATGCAATTGTGAGATGAATGAAATTATTAACAGAAGAGTATTTACTGCTTGCATATTTTCTTTATTTTTATTTTTTACATTCTATTTCCCACTTGCTGCACTATTGTCCCTCTCCTCCTTCACAATGCAAATGTACCCTGTCGCTGAGCTCTCCTCACTTATGAGTTTATCACCAAAAGCAACATGATATCAATTCCTCACACACCGTATCCGCTTGTGGACTTCCATCTCTTCCTCAAAAATGAAAATGCAGCTCAAAGGTTGCTGTTTTAACGCCGTTGTCACTTGCTTACAGAAAACGACTTCCAGGTCAGATTCCAAGAGTGGTAGGCATGGAGATGATGTTAAAACTTAGGTAAATAAGTTATTTTTTAATAAACATAACTAGTCCAGGAATTTTTTGTTACCGCTTTTGATATATATATTTTCTATGTTTTATCTCTTACTTGTTTCAGCATCAGACTGCGGCCATGCTGGGGCACCCCCTTGAAGGGCTTTAGTCAAATGAATCAACCCTAGTACCTTTTCTTCTTTAAAGCCTGGTACTTATTCTATCAGTCTCTTTTGCCAAACAACTGAGTTACAGGGATGTAAACACACCAACACCGGTTGTCAAGTAGTGATGGGGGACAAACACTTACAGACACAAAGATATATATGTGTATATATGTATATATGTGTGTGTGATGGGCTTCTTTCAATTTTCATCGACAAAATTCACTCACAAGGTCAGCCTGAGGCTATAGTAGAAGATTCAAGGTGTGACACAATAGGACTAAACCGAGGACCACGTGGCTGGGAAGCAAATTTCTTACCACACAACCATGCTTGCACAGACCTTTGGTGATGTGCTGTACTTGGGAGGACGACCCATCAAGCTAAGGGCACCCATGCTGGTGGAATGTAAAGAACACCTTTTGAGCATTGGGCCTCACAGAGGCAAAGTATCTGAGTTCCTTTTGTGCGTTGGGCCTCACAGAGGCAATGACTGAGAATTTGGCATTATGTTGTTCTTGAGAATAGCCATCAAGCTGAGCAAAATCACCATCATGGCAGATACCAGTGTCACGCAAATTGGCACCCATGCTCATGGCACATAAAAGCACCATGGTGTCATGCAAATGGCACCTGTGCGAGTGGCACGTCAAAGCACCCAGTACAGTCTTGGAGTGGTTGGCATTAGGAAGGACATCCAGCCATAGAAAATCATGCCGAATCAGACTGGAGTCTGGTGCAGCCTTCCAGCATGCCAGCCCAGTCAGACCATCCAACCCATGCCAGCCTGGACAATGGACATTGAATGATGATGATGATGATGATACGCACACACACACATACACACATACATATACACATATATAAATATACACACACGCATATATACATATACACACATATATGCATACACACACACACACATATACGCATATATAAATATATACACATACACACACACACATATATATGCATACACACACACACACATATATATACACATATATAAATACACACACATATATACATATACACACATATATGCATACACACACACACATATACGCATATATAAATATATACACATACACACACACACATATATATGCATACACACACACACATATATATATACATATATAAATACACACACACATATATACATATACACACATATATGCATACACACACACACACACATATATATATACAATGGGCTTCCACACAGCATCTACCAAATTCACTCGCAAGGCATTGGTCAGCCCTAAACTATACTAGAAAATATTTGCCCAAGGCTGTGCAATGAGACTAAACCTCAGACCACATATTTGCAAGGTTAGCTTCTTAACCACAAAGCCATGCCTGTGCCTACATGCTGAAAATAATTCAAATATAATTAATCAATGATTAATATTACTTTTTCCCACACGCACTGCATAAATAATGATAGGCATAGGAGTGGCTGTGTGGTAAGTAGCTTGCTTACCAACCACATGGTTCTGGGTTCGGTCCCACTGCATGGCACATTGGACAAGTGTCTTCTACTATAGCCTCGGGCCGACCAAAGCCTTGTGAGTGGATTTGGTAGATGGAAACTGAAAGAAGCCCGTCGCATATATGTATGTGTGTGTGTGTATATGTTTGTGTGTCTGTGTTTGTCTCCCCAACATCACTTGACAACCGATGCTGGTGTGTTTACGTCTCCATAACTTAGCAGTTTGGCAAAAGAGACCGATGGAATAAGTACTAGGCTTACAAAGAATAAGTCCTGGGGTTGATTTGCTCAACTAAAGGCAGTGCTCCAGCATGGCCACAGTCAAATGACTGAAACAAGTAAAAGAGTTAAAAGAGAGTTATCAATATGTACACATCCCTAAGGTGGCGAGCTGGCAGAATCGTAAGCTTACATACAAAATGCATAGTGACATTTTATCTATCTTTATGTTCTGAGTTCAACTTCTGCCAGGATCAACTTTGCTTTTCATCCTTTCAGGGTCAACAAACTGAGTACCAGTTGAGCACTGGGGTCAATGTAACAGACTTGCACCTTCCCACAAAATTGCTAGCCTTGAGCCAAAACTTGATAGCAATGTGTACACATCCCAAATTTTTACTCTCTTTTTACTCTTTTACTCTTTTACTTGTTTCAGTCATTTGACTGCGGCCATGCTGGAGCACCACCTTTAGTCGAGCAAATCGATCCCGGGACTTATTCTTTGTAAGCCCAGTACTTAATCTATTGGTCTCTTTTGCCGAACCGCTAAGTGACGGGGACGTAAACACACCAGCATCAGTTGTCAAGCAATGCTAGGGGGACAAACACACACACACAAACATACACACAAATACATATATATATATATATACATATATACGACGGGCTTCTTTCAGTTTCCGTCTACCAAATCCACTCACAAGGCATTGGTCGGCCTGAGGCTATAGTAGAAGACACTTGCCCAAGGTGCAACGCAGTGGGACTGAACCCGGAACCATGTGGTTGGTAAGCAAGCTACTTACCACACAGCCACTCCTGCGCTTTGTAAACTATTTCAACTGAATTGTTTTCAAAAAGTGTGTATAAAATAAGGACTGTGGTTGTTTGAGTCCTTTGTTCTTTCTTTTTTTCTTTCTTTTTTTCTTTTTCTTTTTTTTTGTAGGTCATCCAGTTCTTCTCTATGGTTGTCAGACAGCATTCAGAAATAAAGTTGGGTCGACTTGATCTTTCATGTGAAACTGTGTGACCCAGGTTGCCATTTTAAAGACATTTCTGTTTTGCTTTATCTTGTAAAACTTTAACATTCAGATTATTTTGACAAATGTAATGCTTATTTATTCACATTACTTAGAATTTATCCTACATTATCTTGTAGCCTTGAGATCTGTATGACATGATTGTGTATTTGAACATAAAACATGCAGAATATTTGGGATGGCTGTATACAATAAAACTCAACTACCATTCCCGGACATTCTAATAATCAAAACAGACAAAAACATTGAAATAGACATTCGTTACAAACCAACAGATTCTAAACAATACCTGTTGTTCTCCTCATGCCATTCCAAACACAAAGAGACTAATATTCCTTTTAATACAGCAAGAAGAATCGGCACAATTGTTTTAAACATTGAAACTTGTAACAAAGGACTCAAGAGAAAATATCTGTCAACGTTAATAGACAATGGAATAAAGTGTGCCAAAGCAATAGATATTCAAGACCCCTATCTTACCCAGGATATTAATCGTCTGGAAATTGTTCAGTGACGTGCAACCAAGAGAATACCCTCTGTCAGGCATTTGCCATATTCTGAATGCCTTACTTCCCTGGGCATGAATACATTGAAACTCCGATGTCTGGCAGCTGACTTGGCAGACACCCATAAAATTATTAACCATCTTACTAACAATAACTCTGAACACCTTTTCAAACTCCACCTGTCTAACACCCGTGGACATGTTTACAAAGTCAGAAAACAGCACAGCTCCCATGACTTTCAGAAACATTTTTTTCACACTAAGAGTTGCTGAAGTATGGAACAAACTGCCGGCATCAGTTGTTAGTTGTCGGAGCACTGCATCCTTCAAAACTTCCATGCTTCCTGACATTCACCAACACTACACCTGATTTTCTCCCCTCCATACACACGCAAGCATGTATCTGACTCATACACTGTTCCCTTTCTAGACATTTGTACATTACTGCATATGCTTTATATGCACTTTCTGACAAGTTGTGCTGCACCTGAGCACTGTATACAATAATTTCATTACATTATATTAATTGCAAAAATTTTTTTAAAAACCACTTCCGATATGCCCAATGCTCTACCCTTTATTACAACAAATAGCTCAAAAACACAGAGGTTTGAAACTTCGTCAACCAGAACATTCCACTACTGAGACAAGACTGAAGAATGAAACAAGCACTTGAAATATACAAAATAATTAAAAGCATAAGACAATCAAAATCCCTCAAGCAACTGCTCACCAATGCTAAATTACCCTCCACAAACACCACACAAATAGTCAAAAAGTGTGACCACCCTAATTGCAGTACTTGCTTTAACCTCATAAAAAGTCATTTTATCACTTCCCCCCAAAATTTAATATATGATATTAAATGTAAAGGACGTAATGAGGATTATATAGGTCAAACTAAACTTGCTCTTAGAAACAGACTAATTATTCATATACAAGAAATACAAAACCTCA
>NC_043013.1:9024931-9049931 GCF_006345805.1 Octopus sinensis
GGGTGGCGTCATTTGAAGGCTAAAACAATGCGAAGTGCATTGTGACCAGCGATGTGTAACATATCAATGTAAGATCCAGGGATAGAGCTGTAGGAAGAAAGTTAGCTTCAAGCAATCTGTAGTAAATATAAAAAAAGAAAACTTCCAGGAATAATAGTGGTTTATTGAGATGGAAGGTTGCAGATTTTTTTCCGTTATCAAAGAACAATGAACTGAAAAGAAGTACTTTTTATATTTCTTGGTAAGCAGCCAGGGTTGCTGAATGTAAGAAAAAGAATAAAAGAGTTATGGAATGGAGTATTGGAAATCCAGGCAACATATGTTTGTCTTGCAAACAACTTGCACATGCAAGTGCTACCAGTTAAAAGTTCCGTATACCGGAAGCTAGCAAGTGTATGGGGTCATCAGGAGAGAATGCGCGCCGTTTCAGGGCCAACCTCTCGATGGCATCAATGCACACCGCCCCCCCCCTCACTGATATGAGGCCTCGCTTGCTAGATCAGCTGGTTATGAAGAACTCAATATACTTCTAGCCATCGCTCATTGTCTCTTTTTAACCAAATCCAGTGGCTAGCCTTCTCCACTGTAGATTGGATATCAGTCATGGTGGTATTGACTGATATAGTGACTGGAACCTCAGAAGTGGTAAAATTCAAGTGAGGTGTATACTGCAGGTTACTTTTCAGGGTAAGAATATCTTGATTAGATTAAAGGCTACATTGTCACAAGGAGGTTGACATAAAGAGGATTCAATCAGAATGTGTCTTTATATATATGTATATATATATACTGTTGTGTCTGGGGAGAGTCATTTTCTTTTTGTGCCTTATAATTTAACACACACACTGGTAAAATTTCCACTTATTTTTTATTTTTATTTTCCTAAAAATTTCATTGTGTCTTGCAACCCTTTCAATAATCAAGACTATTGAAAATGTTTGCAAGACACAACGAAAATTTTAGGGAAGTAAAAATAAGAAATAATTGGAAATTTTACTGATGGGTGTGTTAAATTATAAGGCACAAAAAGAAAATGACTCTCCCCAGGCACAACAGAATATGCTTCAACACACGAACTCACATAAAGAATCTTGCAAACCAAATCCAAAAACGAAATATATATATATATCAGAAAGGTTGAGTTCAATTAGAACATTTTTACTTTGGTGGGTTTTTTTTAGTTCTTACACAACTAGACTCAACACTACCTAAGCATGCTTTTATATTTCATCTTTCACAATCTTTTTATTAATATCCGAATGAGTTATGTGACACAGACGCAATGTAACCTCCTGTAACGACATAATTTTCCTCTGTTACGACTTTTCTAATGTATCATTCATCTTATGCACTGAGGAGAATGGTAATCTATATATATAAAAGTGAGGTTGTGTGCTGTCTGTCTCCTACGATTTAGATTCCTAACTATTCCCACATTTTGCAGTGCAGTTTAACCAAAAGCGGGTATCTTATAGTCGTGATTCATATCGAGCCCTTCTGGGTATTAGCGTGCATCTACAATGAGTCTACGATTTAAAAAAAAATTTACCATCATTTTTTCCCATTTTTAATGCATTTTTTTTTGCTATTATATAAGGGAAGTAACTCTCTAAAAATGTATTATTAAATCTCAGAACGTAAAAAGCTACAGTAACACCCCCCTCCCTTTGTGGTTAGCCATATTGAGATGGCTATTATACTTTACATCTCTAAAAATGCTTATATAGTTATTTCCCTTACAAACCCGAGCAACACCGGGCAATACTGCTAGTATTAATTAAATTAATTTAGTTATAATTAATTTAATCTCTTCCATGTTTTTTTACATGTTGCTGTAACCATTTGAAACAATCATATGCATGGATTAAAATTTGTTTAAACTTTTAACATTTTCTCTTCTCCATCTTTAATTGTTTGTTGAGTTTATATAGGGCCGTCTTCTATAAATGCTCATAATGCACCTTATGCTTATATATATATATATATATATATATATATAGATGGTGTGCTTGTTTTGTTGATCTTACCATCACTGAACAGTACATTACACCCACACCCATTTGTTTATTCAGTGATGGCATAATATAAGTAATATTAACAGAACAACCAAATATCTCTACTTGATTATATGCAACGGAATAAATTGAGTAATTTACCTTATGTATGTGTATGCATATATATATATATATATATATATATATATTTATGTTTGTTTGTATATATGTATGTATGTCTGTTTGTATATATATGCATATATATGCGAATGGATGTATTTATGTTTGTATGCATAATTATACGTGAGTGAATGCGTGGAGGGTGAATGTATAAGAGTGCAGCTTACATTTTTTGTTGGCGGTGGATTTATTTTGCTCCAGTTCAGTGATAGGTCTGTTTGTTGTGAAAAGCGACTATAAAGTTCTTCAAATCGCTTCATGTCTTTTTGGAAGTCCTGGAAGAGAGAAAAAGAAAAACATCTAAAAATTAGTTTTGAAACCTTTAATTAAAAAAAAAAAAAATTATTACTATCATTATTATTATTATTATTATTATTATTATTATTAGGGTGGTGAGCCGGAAGAATCATTAGCATGCCAAGTGAAATGCTTAGTGGTATTTCATCTGCTGCTACGTTCTGAGTTCAAATTCTGCCAAGATCAACTTTGCCTTTCATCCTTTCAGGGTCGATAAATTAAGTACCAATGAAACACTGGGGTTGATGTAATTGACTAGTCCCCTCTCCCAAAATTTCAAGGCCTTGTGCCTTCAGTAGAAAGAATTATTAATATTATTGTAATTATTATTATTATTATTATTATTATTATTATTATTATTGTTATTATTATTATTGAGTGAGAGAGCAGTTCATGCCATCAAAGTGACACTGGGGTAAAATATACGAAGCCCAATATACCCATCATGACTACCCGTCTGATAAGGGTACACAAGACACATGCATCACAACCATTTGTGCGCGACATGGTGATCTTATACCAAGATAAACAGCACATGACCTTGCAGGTGGGGCCCAGTTAGAATTTTCTTCAGGTTGAGTAGCCCATCCCACTCAAAAGGTCCCTGAATAAGGGTTGTTTAAGGATGTTGAAAGAACCACCCATGTTTCCAGAGGTGAATTATTCAAACTCCAAAGAATCCTTCTCAACACATGGCTATGATTCTCCCCCACTACTTCTGCTTGTGATCAGAGATGCATATATCATCAGCCACTAAGGGACATGCTCAACTGGTTAAGGTCAAACAACTGACAAGCAAATCTGTGGTATTGAGCAGAATATTTGCTGTAGCCCATCTTTTATACCAAGACAAAACAATGTACATGATAACACTTCCAATCAGTTAAGATCAGAAGCCACGAGAGCCACTGCCTGGTACTGCATTATTATTATTATTATTATTATTATTATTATTATTATTATTATTCAGTAGTCTTATTTTTATCATGTACTTTCACTACACTACCAAGCACAGCTCTTTGTGCCTTGGGTATGTGTTGTGGTTTGTTGTGATACTACTTATTTTCACTGTATTGAAAGTGGAATTATTATGGTTGTTGTTGTTGTTATTATTATTATTATTATTATTATTAGCCTAGCCCTTGTGCCGGTGGCACATAAAAAGCACCATCCGTTCGTGGCCGTTTGCCAGCTCTGTCTGGCACCTGTGCGGGTGGCACGTAAAAAGCACCCACTACACTCACGGAGTGGTTGGCGTTAGGAAGGGCATCCAGCCGTAGAAACACTGCCAGATTTGACTGGGCCTGATGAAGCCTTCTGGCTTCACAGACCCCAGTAGAACCGTCCAACCCATGCTAGCATGGAAAACGGACGCTAAACAACGATGATATTGTTCAACCAGCAGTATTTCACCTGTTGCTACAGTCTCAGTTCAAATTCTTTCTGGGGTTGATAAATTAAGGACCAGTGAAACACCGGGATCGATGTAATTGACTAGTCAACTCCTACCAAATTTCAGGCCTTGTGCCTTTAATAGAAAGGATAATCATCAAAATCATCATCATCATCATCATCATCATTATTATCATTATTATCATTTAGGCAAGCTGGATGAAATGTTTACCGGTATTTTGTACTGAGTTCATATTTCAGCGCCGGTGGCACATAAAAAGCACCATCCAAACGTGGCCATTGCCAGCACCGCCTTGACTGGCTTCTGTGCCGCTGGCACGTTAAAAGCTCCAACCGATCATGGCCGATGCCGGACCCCCCCTGGCACCTGTGCAGGTGGCACGTAAAAAGCACCCACTACACTCGCGGAGTGGTTGGCATTAGGAAGGGCATCCAGCCGTAGAAACTCTGCCAGATCAGACTGGAGCCTGGAGCAGCCCCTGGCTTCCCAGACCCCGGTCGAACCGTCCAACCCATGCTAGTGTGGAAAACGGACGTTAAACAATGATGATGATGATGATGTTGACTTTCCTTTTCATCCTTTCAGATTCAATAAAATAAGTAGCAGTTGAACATTGGGGGGGTCAATGTAATCAACTCGTCTCCACCTCCCTCAAGCTGCCCTTGTGGAAAAAATTTGAAATAATATTATTAAGACAGCAGACTGGCTGAATCGTTACTGCATTGGACAAAATGCTCGGTGGCATTTCCTTCGACCGTTTGAACGGTTCTGAGTTCAAATTCCATCAAGGGTGACTTTGGCCTTCATCCTTTCAGGGTCAATAAACCAAAGTACTAGGGGAGCATTGGGGTTGATATAACTGAGTAGTCCCCACCCCACAAATTTCAGGCTTTGTGCCTATAACAGAAAGGATTATTATTATTATGTTTTTGCCTTTGCTTTAATTCATACAGGCTGCACCTTAGTTTTAACAACAGGTGTCAAAGGACAGGTTTTAGAATTATTATTATAATTATAATTATTAGGGTGGTGAGCTGGCACAATCATTAGCTCACCGGTTAAAATGCATAGCAGTATTTCACCCATTGCTACATTCTGTGTTCAAATACTACCGAGGTTGACTTTGCCTTTTATCCTTTTAGAGTCGATAAATTAGGTACCAGTGAAACACTGAGATCGACGTAATCAACTAGTCCCTTCTCCCCAAAATTTCAGGTCATGTGCCTTTAGTAAAAAAGGATTATTATTATAATTATTATTAGTACTTGGTTGTTAGTATGCTACTTAAAGACTTGCTAAGACATGTACAATACAAGTGGCAAGTCAGCTTATTTTACCTTTTTTGGGGGTGGGGGTGGGGAATCAGATATATAGTCAAGAGAATACTTATTTATTAAATAGTTCAACTAATGCTGCTTTTCATAATTCTTTCTTCTAATAGTACAAGGCCTGAAATTTAGTGGAAGGGGACTAGTCAATTACATCAACCCCCAGTATTTCACTGGTACTTAATTTATTGACCCCAAAAGGATGAAAGGCAAAGGCGACCTCGGCAGAATTTGAACTCACAACGTATTTGATGGGCAAAATAATGCTAAGCATTTTACCTGGTGTACTAACGATTCTGCCAGCTGATAAAATATGTGCATCTCATAATGAGATGCACATATTCGTGAGACCAGTTTTATTTTAGGTGAACAGAGTCCCACCACGGTTATTATAGCCTAACTGATCTAGTATAAGATCAAAAGCATTCCAGTTGCGACCATCCCATCTTTTATTCAAACATAGTTCATCTAGAATCCCATTATTTAGTTTGCTCATCACCATCAACATTTAATGTTTGTTTTTCATGCTGGTATGGATCAAATGGTTAAACAGGAGATGTCAAGCCAGAGATCAGCGCCAAGCTCCAATGTCCATTCTGGCATTGGTTTCTACAGTGGGATATTCTCTCTAACACCAACCACTTCACAGAGTGTACTGGGTGCTTTTTACAAGGCACCAGCACAAATGATGTCACTAGGTAACTTACAAGACAGGACCTCCTCACCTGAGATGTGGCTGTTGTGACGAGGGCGGTGGTTTTGTGTTCATTGATGAGAGACTAAAATATGATAGAGAGACAGGAGCAAGTGTGGTACTGTACATGAGATAGATTGCCACTCCATCGTGGTAAAGAAGTGTCAGGGTGTACCCTCAAGGTACATGGAGGTAATTATAAATGGTACAGTGGTAAAGTAGTAGCATATTATTAGAAGAAAAGTTTAGCTGTTATTTCTAGCAGGATCAAGAACAATGTATGATAAAAACAAGCTACAGTTTATATCATTTGTTCAGTATGTATGTTTTACCATTATGGTAATCTGCATCCTTTGCAGTGGATGTTTCAGGTGTAGTTGGATGCTGAACCACAACAATTCTTCAGGGGAACATCATCATCATCATCATCGTCATTTAACATCCGCTTTCCATGCTAGCATGGGTTGGACGATTTGACTGAGGGCTGGTGAACCAGATGGCTGCACCAGGCTCCAATCTTGATCTGGCAGAGCTTCTACAGCTGGATGCCCTTCCTAATGCCAACCACTCCGAGAGTGTAGTGGGTGCTTTTACATGCCAGTCAGGCAGTACTGGCAACGACCTCGCTCGTTTGTGCAGATATATAAGGGTAGACTGAAAAGTTTATATGTGTGTGTGTGTGTGTGTGTATGTGTGTATGTGTGTGTGTGTGTGTGTGCATGCATAGTTTTGTTGTGCAGTTGTGGCTGCATGTACCACAAAGTACAGCTGTGGCTAAACAACAGTAAACAATAGTAACAGGTGTGGTTGTTGTTAAGAAATTTTATTACTGACCCATTACTTCAGGTTCAGTTCCATTGCATGTCATCTAAGGAAAGCATTTTCTACAGCGCTGGGCACTGAGACTAACACTTCGTATCTGGATTTGGTAGAGAGAAACCGAAAAAAAGCCCTTCGCACACATACACAAACACACACACATATATTTATATAGTATATGAAGGGCTTAACTCACTTGAGATCTAAATGAATAGGTATACTGAGTAAGCGCTATAATTGGTTGTCTGTGAAGTTCCAAGTTCACAGCTGAGGGTGGATCTAGGGACCCAGATTAGGGTTCCGTTATATATATATATATATATATATATATACATGTATGTATGTATACATGTATGTATATATACATGTATGTATGTATGCCTGGGCTCCATTTTGTCTGTTTCAGCATGGCTTCTATGACTGGAAGCCCTTCCTAATACCAACCACTTTAAAGAGTATACTGGGTGTTTTTAACTTGGCTGCAGCATGGGCAATTTTATGTGGAACTGGCACGGGCATTTTTACATTGCACCATCACGAGCTCTTTTATATGGCATTGAAACGGATACTTTTATGTCATACCATCACCCACACACAAACCCACAAAACTAGGATTCTCATATATGATATATCTTTAATCTTTTATCTTTTATTTGTCTCAGTCATTTGACTGTGGCCATACTGGGCCCTATTTAACCAGTTATCTCTTGTTTCGTTTTGTCTAGAAATTTGTCGCAACTACCCAGTTTTTTCTCTATGGACATATCAAGTGAAAGAAAAAGTTAAGGGGATGTGCGTGCATGCTTGTTCTTTTGTGCGTCTGTGTGTGCTTGTACTTGTCTGGTGTGCATGTGTGCATGTGCTTGTGTGTATGCATGGACGAGCTTGTTTCCCCTCTCTGTCCAGAGAAATACCTAGCAGGAGAAATTCTTAGCCAAAGACAGGTTGCCCCTGTGAGCTCCTCTATGCTGATGACCTGGCCCTCATAGCAAAAGCACTACCAGAACTAGAGAAGAAATTCTAGGTGTGGAAGGGTTTTAGTCAAACAAATTGACTGCCCCCTCCCACCGGACTTAGTTTTCTTTTTTAAGCTTGGTATTTATTCTATTAGTCTTTTGTTGAACTGCTATGTTATGGGACCATAAACACACCAACACCTGTTGTCAAGTGGTGGGTTGGAGGACAAACCCAAACACACACATCCATACATACACATGACAGATTTCTTTCAGTTAAATCTAGCCACCTTGTTTGCAGTTTATTCAAGCTAAATACAGGTTTCGTTCTGACTACCAGACCTGTGCAATGAGTAAATATTCCAGATAGTTTGTAGGTATTGATAAAAAAAATTGTCAATGAATGGCCTGAATTTTTTATGTTTAGTTACCGTGCCATCAAAAATATTTAAATGTATATGTTTGTGTGTGTGTGTGTGTGTGTACACACACTCACACACACAAGCATAAACACTCACACCCATAAACACTCACACCCATATATACATACATACATACATATATATATCATCATCATCATCATCATTTAATGTCTGTTTTCCATGCTGGCATGGGTTGGACAGCTGGACTGGAACTGGTACGGTCAGGTACCACACACACACACTGCTAAGATAATTTCTTGTTCTTTTTTCTTGTTTTTTGGATGTTTAATTTTCCATCTGCCATGAATATTCTCTACTGATAGCTACTTCTGTAAGCCAATTTAACTCCCTAATTTCTTTCTCTTTGTTCCTCCTAAATTCTTCATGAATTCGGCTAAGCTAAGAATGAGCCTAGTACCATCTCCCCAAAGCAAACCTGCTTGTCAGAGGTGCACTCACCCTTTCCTGCCCCCACCACTAATACCAGATATTTTTATGCATGTGTGCGAACTGCCATGCTTCATGGCAGCGAAACATGAGCCATGACTGCTGAAGACATGCGTAGGCTTGAAAGACATGAAGCTAGCATGATCTGTTGGATGTGTAATGTCAGTGTGCATAGACAACAGAGTGTAAGCGCCCTGAGAGAAATGTTGGACATAAGAAGCATTGGATGTGGCATGCAAGAGGGATGTTTGCACTGGTATGGTCATGTACTCTGGCTCGACGAGGAGAGTTGTGTGAAGAAGTGCCACTCGCAAGCAGTGGAAAGAATCTGGGGTAGAGGGAGACCCAGGAAGACATGGGATGAGGTGGTGAAATATGACCTTCGAATGTTGGGCCTCACAGAGGAATGATGAAAGACCGAGACCTCAGGAGATAAGCTGTGAGTGAGAAGACCCAGCAAATAAAGTGAGATCATAGTTGTAATCTACACCAGTGTCACATAACCAGTCAATTCGAAAGTACCCTTGGATCGTTGGGCGACTTTGCGTGCTTGAGGAGACCTATTTAGTCAAGTACATCAACATCAAAATGAAATCAAATCACAATCAAATGGAAGTTGTAGCTGTGATCCCCATGCCAGTGACATGTAAAAAGCACCATCCGAATGTGGTCAATGCCAGCCCCCTCGACCCAACTGGCTTCTGTGCCGGTGGCACGTAAAAAGCACCCACTACACTGTCAGAGTGGTTGGCATTAGGAAGGGCATCCAGACGTAGAAACATTGCCAGATCAGACTAGAGTCTGGTGCAGCCTCCTGGTTTTCCAGACCCCAGTCGAACCGTCCAACCCATGCCAGCATGGAAAGCAGATGTTAAACAATGATGATGATGATGATGAAATATATATATATATATATATATACTATCGTGACCTGTTGGGTCACCAGGGATGTTTGAGTTTCCCAGCAATGAAGTTTTGTTTTGTGAGTTTTTTCCTCCTTTTCCAGGTTATTATGCGTGCTTTCAACGAATGTCACATTGAAATCATGTGTAAACAGCTCCTTTCCCCAAGAAAGGAAAGATTTGGCTGCTATTTCTTGCATGCCCTGCTATCACATAACTGGTATTCCGGGTCCTTTATTGCAAACAGCTGTTACGTGGTAGCTGGGCGTGCTAGAAATAGCAGCTAAATCTTTGAAGGTGAGATATGTTGAATGCACTCAAAGAAATCTATAGAAAAACTATTTCACACAATGGTTACAAACGAGTCTTTTATGAAATATTTACCGTACTTTTAAAGGCATTTTCACTTACAAATATTTTGTCCATCATAATGTGCCTAATGGAAAGGTTTGAGTTTCTTCCCTTTCAGGATTAAGTTATTTTCGGAATATTTTCCCATTATGAACCGTTTGGGTTATTTATACCAGCAAAATCCCAAATATCTCAATAACCACTGGTCCGATCGATGTGAAACTTATTTTATTTCATTTGTATTCACATTTCAGGGGCACTTTACTTTCAAAATATTTTCCCATTATACACCAGTTTGGTTGTGTAATATTGCAAGCCAGCAAGCAAGATCAAAGTTCATTTTTAATGCATTTTATATATACATACATGTGTCTGTGTGTGTATGTATGTGTGTGTTTGCGTATATGCTAACATTTAGATGCATATATACCTATTGTTTGTTTCAGTCTTTGGATCCAGCCAGGGTTTAGTCAAACAAATTGAGATTGAAACCTCCACCTTTACATTAGATTACTACTTACCAACACCTTTGACCTACTGGGTAACGGTGTTGGTAATTAATAACCTAAACATCATCACTTAACGTCTACTTTCCATGCTGGTATGGGTTAGACAGTTTGACTGGAGCTGGTAAGCTGGTGAGCTGCACCAGGCTCCAGTCTTTTTTATCTGATTTCAACTTCCAAAGGGGCCAGATTTGCATTTCTTCCTTTCAAGAGTATTGCAAGATGAGTGGTACTATTTTGTTTGCAAATCTTATTAAGAGTATGTCCCTCCTAGAAGAGTTGCTGTCTATGTAGCTTTGCCAAAAATGATGGGAGACTCCTCTACCCCTGGGAAATCTATTTAACTCTTTCGATACCAACCCGGCTGAAACCGGCTCTGGCTCTGAGTACAAATGTCTTGTTTTCATAAGTTTTGAATTAAAATTTTCCAGCAACCCTTAGTCACAATTTATGTTCCTAACACTATCAGAATGATAACCAAGTTATTTTACTAAATTCTTTGTTATATTTAAAGTAAATGAAGGAAACACAGAGCATCTCAAAATAGATACAGTAACGAAAGGGTTAACATATATAATGGCCAAATTCTAAGCAGTGGATTGGTAGAATTTATAGAATGCTGGATGGGACAACCTTGTGGTGTTTGTGGCTATTTGCATTCTGGAAGTATGTTTCTGATGATGCTGATGCCAAGCTGCATCAGCCTTTAACTTTTTAGCATTCAGATTATTCTGTCAAATTCCCATGGGGTCAAGTGGTTAGAATTCCTGGCTTTCACCCAGGTGGCCCGGTTTCGATTCCCAGCATGGGAATGTTAATTTTGCACTACACTCACGGAGTGGTTGGCATTAGGAAGGGCACCCAGCTGTAGAAACACTGCCAGATCAGACTGGAGCTTGGTGCAGCCTCCTGGCTTCCCAGACCCCGGTCGAACAATCCAACCCGTGCTAGCATGGAAAGCGGACATTAAACAATGATGATGATGATGATGTAATGCTTATTTATTCACATTGTTTTGAATTTATCCAGCATTATCTTGTAGCTTTGAGAGTTCGATTAAGCGACTGTATATTTTTTTTGACAAACACTTGTAGGGTAGGTGTGAGAGGCTGGATCTGGTCAGTTTGAACATAAAACAGGAAGAATATTTTGGTTGGATATGGCCAGTTCAAATGCTAAAGGGTCAAGGAAGGCCATGAATTTGGATGACATTGGCGGCAAAGAGGCAGAATATTTGTATGCATGCACAACTGATAGTCTTCCACAAAAACTTCCTGGTTCAGGCTTGTCCATCACCATCATCATTGTTGTCATCATCATCATCGTCATCATCATCATCGTCATCATCATTTAACGACCACATTTCCATGCTTGCATGGGTCAGACATAGTAGATTTGAAGCAGATTTTCAACAGCTGGATGCCCTTCCTGTTCCCAGGCCTAATCTCTGTTTCCCCGATTAGGTAACCTTTGCCTATGACAAGTCATGTTCCACAGAATCCTGGATATGAGTAACACTGTGTAAATGACAGTGACGCTCATTCACAACTATCACATGATGTTCAAGACAAGGAAAATCAAAAACACACACATACATTTATGTGTGTGTGTGTGTGTGTGTATGTGTGGATGCACAATGGCCCAGTGGTTAGGGCAGCGGACTCGCGGTTGAAGGATCATGGTTTCGATTCCCAAACTGGGCGTTGTGTGTGTTTATTGAGTGAAAACACCTAAAGCTCCACGGGGCTCCGGCAGGGAGTGGTGGCAACCCCTGTTGTACTCATTTGCCCCAACTTTCTCTCATTCTCTCTTCCTGTTTCTTGAGTAACACTGAGATGGACTGGCATCTCGTCCAGCTGGGGAGAACACATACGCCACAGAAACCAGGCCTATGAGCCTGGCTAGGCTTTAAAAGGGCACACAAAATTATATATATATATATATATATATATATATATATATAAAACAGGCTTCTTTCAGTTTCTGTTAACCAAATCCACTCAAAAGTCTTTGGTCAGACCACAAGACTATCATAGAAGATGCTTGAGTCAAATTGTATGTCTTGGAACCAATAACCAACATAAGTTGAGCAATACCTCACTTTATGAGGGCCTGCTTTATGAAATCCCGGGTTTATGAATTTATTTTTCAAGTCCAAGATCCAAATTTTGAATGAAGTGCAAAAGTTTCTTCTACCATAACAAATGCTTCTGCATGTTACCAAGAAATTTATAAAGAGCAAAAAAAATATATATTTTCTAAGCAATTTTAGACTTGTTTTTTAAAAGGAAATCTACAAGTCCATCTATGAGTGGTTGTGAGTTGGCGAACACATCTACAAGTGATGGTGTGCAAGAGTTTAGTGTGAGTGAAAGTGATTCAGAAAAGGACTATTATAATTTTTTTTTTATTATAAATGACCTTCACGTTCCTTTTAGTTTACATAAAATATTCTTTACATTTTACAGTTGCTTTATTGCCATTTATTTACTAGTATTATAAATTTTATAGATTAAACATTTTTCTGGGAATGTATTACAATTTATAAAATTGCTATTATGGGAAATTACTACTCTGCTTTACAAACTTTTGCTTTACAAGCGATCTCGGGGAACAAATAAATTGAGGCATTATTGTACGTCTGTACTGTATATGTGCATATAGCTGTATAGTCCTCTAACTCTGCTTTTCCCATCTACTTCTGCCTAAATATAAGTGTACATACATATCAATGAATGCAAATGTGAATAGTTCTTGTGAAGGCATGCGGTGATGGTATTTAGCTCATGATTGTAAGGTCGTAAGTTCAATTCTAGTGATTGCTGTGTCCTTGAGCAAGACACTTTATTTCATGTTGCACCAGTCTACTTAGCTGGCAAAAATTAGTATTACCTGTATTTCAAAGGGCCAGGCTTATCACATTCTGTTTTCATGCTGAATCTTCTTAAGAGCTACATTAACCCTTTCATTACCAACCAAGGTGAAACCACCTCTAGCTCTGTAGTACAAATATCTTGTTTTCATAAGTTTTGAATTAAAATCTTCCACCAAACCTTAGTCACAATTTATATTCCTAACACTAGCTTAATGATAACCAAGTTATTTTACTAAATTTTTTGTTATATTTAAAATAATTGAAGAAACACAGAGCATCTCAAAATAAATACGGTAATGAAAGGGTTAAGGGTACACATGTCTATGGAGTGGTCAGCTACTTGCATGTTAATTTAATGAGAAGGCCGTTCCATTAATAGGATCAACTGGAATTCTTGTCATTGTAACAGACAGAGTATATAGTTCCATATGTATCTACAGAGGCAATGATTCATTACATGTATATATATTTAAAAGAGTTGATAAACAAAAGCACTAAAAATAGATTAATAAAAATATATTTACATCTTGTTTATTTGACTCCATACTTTTGATTAAACGTGTAATTCCATTACGCATTCCAGAATAAGAATCTTTACGCGTGAGAGACATGAAATCAGTGCCATTGGCAACACAATGGGCTGTTTTCTGAAAGAGAAAAGGAAAAAGGGAAAATGTTTAGATGCTATATAGTAAAATATACAACTTTGGAAAACAATAAACTGGGGAAAAAAATGTTCATTATGAGGCTTGCATTTATATCAGTGTATATGAATATATATGTATGTGGATGGTATAAAAAAAGTATAAAGAGTTAATAGATGAGCTTGAGAGGATCTCTATTTAGAGAACGCTTAGTAGAATGATGCAAATAAACAGATAAAACTCCTTAAACATTAAAAATCAATGGAAGTCAAGTACACAAACATCAAACATCAAAAATCAATGGAAACTGCAGTTGTGATCCCTGTGCCAGTGGCACGTAAAAAGCACCATCCGAACATGGCTGATGCCAGCGCCGCCTAGACTGGCTTCTGTGCCGGTGGCATGTAAAAAGCACCATCCAAACGTGGCCGATGCCAGCGCCACCTTGACTGGCTTCCGTGCTGGTGGCACATAAAAAGCACCAATCCGATCGTGGCCATTGCCAGCCTCACCTGGCACCTGTGCCAGTGACACATAAAAAGCACCCACTACACTCTCGGAGTGGTTGGCGTTAGGAAGGGCATCCAGCTGTAGAAACACTGCCAGATCAGACTGGAGCCTGGTGCAGCCTTCTGGCTTCCCAGATCCCCTGTCGAACCGTCCAACCCATACTAGCTTGGAGAACGGATGTTAAACGATGATGATGATGAATATATATAAATGTATTACATGTAAGTAAAGAAAAGGCAAAGACAAAAAATTTTCAGATGATTTAGACCATAACCATGTGGTCTATGCCAGGGGTGTAACCAGCCCACTTATGCGTACGTTTCCTTCATTGGACACTAAACTCTGCTTGCAAAGACCTCTTGAGGTAAGTGAAATTGAAATGAAATTCGATGACTGGCATCCGTGCTAGTCCAGCGCTAAGCATACCATTCGAGCATGATTGTAATAAACACCATTTGAGTGTGATCGTTACCTGTGTTGCCCTATTGGCACTTGTGCTGGTGACACATGACAAAACATTTGAGCGAGGTCGTTGCCAGAGCAGCTGGACTGCTTCCAGTGCAGGTGGCATGTAAAAAAACACCATAGAAAATCTATTTTAGTCATGGGATCATGGAACAGTAAATGTAAGCAGATGAAGATGACAATAGCAACAAGAGTAATGATGATGATGATGATGATATTATAAGTGAACAAAGGCAGAAACACCACTATCGCCCACCACTATCATCACCACTACCATCATCACTACTGTCACATTCACCACTTCTACCACTATCACCATTACCACTATCACCATTACCACTTTCACTGTCACTGCCACAAAAAAAAAAAGAAAAACAAAACTGGATTGCTATGGCTTAAACATCTTTGATCATGGGTCAGATCAGCTAGGAATAGCCTTGGATTAAACAATAACAACCTGCAAGGTAAGAACAGAAGAAAACTGAAGTGGCATTAACTGATGGTTAAAATTACAGTGGGAGATTATGACAAAATATAGGGCGAAATGCTTAGCAGTACTTCGTCTGTCTTTATGTTCTGGGTTCAAATGTCGCTGAGGTCAACTTTGCCTTTCATCCTTTCAGGGTCGATAAATTAAGTACCTATTTCTTTATTACCCACAAGGGGCTAAACACAGAAGGGACAAACAAGGACAGACATAGGTATTAAGTTGATTACATCGACCCCAGTGCGTAACTGGTACTTAATTTATCGACCCCGAAAGGATGAAAGGCAAAGTCAACCTCGGCGATAAATTAAGTACCAGTTGTGTACTGAGGTCGATCTAATCGACTGCCCCCACTCCTCCTAATTTTTGGGCCTTGTGCCTAGAGTAGAAAAGGATTATTATAAGTGAACAAAAGCTGCACAGATAGTCATGCATGAAATACTTTAGATGAAGACTGACCTTAGGTTAGACAATATATATATATAAAAATAAGAATGCATATTTTAAGTCATAAACCACAAAAGTATTATGTTCCATAATAAACACAAACAGTTTTATGGAAGCAGTAATGTGAAGCAAAGACAAAAACCAAATTTTAGGTTAGTTCAAATATATTTGTGACATATTTTAACTTCTAGAGGTAACTTCACTGTCGTTTACCATGGAGAAAAAAAATTCACACTTATTGTAAAGGTGTAAATATACCGTTATTATTATCATCTCAGAGGCACTCTCTCTCTCTCTGGACTCCGTAGATGCATTTCTAGTCATTATGCCTTTCCTCTTCAGTAGAAGATAATGTAAAGTTTGTTTAGAAATTCTGCCAGATCAAGATTGGAGCCTGGTGCAGCCATCTGGTTCGCCAGCCTTCAGTCAAAATCTTCCAACCCATGCTAGCATGGAAAGCGGACATTAAACGATGATGATGATGATGATGATGATGAACGTCTCTAATTATGTTCTTGATTATTATAATAGTAAATATTCATCAATAATGTGGAGAAAACATCTATTGACCAGGTTGTAATTAGCCTGAAAAGAACTGGAATTTAACCTCATCTAATTAGCTGTAATAATAAGCATGATGACTACAATACTCCAGGGTGAGTTACTAGTCTCTTTAGTACATGTTATACCTACTAGGAATCGTTTCTGTCAGTTGACTGAACAAAATCTCAACAAAGTACTTACAGTCTGGTTCAAACTCAAGAACTTTCAGATACTTTATCCCCTTCTCTAATACAATTTTTTCGCAAACGATGATATAATGAAAATTTGTGATGTTGCTGTAGCAATATAAATGATGTGAACCGAATCCAACAGAAAATGGAAATAATGTAAAAGACTTGATTTTTACCTAATGCCATTGTCACAAACACCATCTCATGTAAACTGCACCGTTTGAATGTGATTATTCCAGGTAAAATATTCAACAAAATGCATTATATAAATCTAATCAACAAATGATCATGTGACATACACCTAGAGACATCCAGCTTGTGATAGTAATGAATCTCAATGAGGGATATGCATAACATTTGATGCATTATTTAATTGCAGTGTGGTTCATTACAACATAAAATATCATGTCTGCTCATGGTTTCTTTTGACAAATTCTGTTACCTGTAACTGCTGCTTAAAACCAACATACACAAACTGACAAACACGTACCAACACTCACATAGCAGACAAGTATACCACAAAGCATGTCCTTAATAAGTTTCCATACATTATACTAAGACAGACACACTTTGATATGTGGACATATTTATTCGTTTCATTTCATTTCATTCATTTTCACATCCATTTTCCCAAGTTAGCATGAGTTAGGTGAGTATATTATTGAGGTTTTACAGCTAGATGCCCTTTCTGTCACTAACTCTTAAATCTTTTTTCAAGTTAAGGATATTTTATTGCATACATCTTTGAGAGTGCAAAGCTAGCTAGGCAGAAACGTTAGCACGCCGGGCGAAATGCGTAGCCGTATTTCGTCTACCGCTACGTTCTGAGTTCAAATTCCGCTGAGGTCGACTTTGCCTTTCATCCTTTCGGGTCGATAAATTAAATACCAGTTACACATTGGGGTCGATGTAATCGACTTAATACCTTTGTCTATCCTTGTTTGTCCCCTCTATGTTTAGCCCCTTGTGGGTAGTAAAGAAACAGATGATGGTCGCACTACATCTTCATAAACTACATCTCACTCAGAATGGCTACATTTAAAGAATTGCTGAAGCATGGGTCATCATCAGACACTTATGTGTGTGCATGCACACACACACACAAACACACATTCACGCACACACACACACACACACACACGTTTTGACAATATATCCACTATAAATTTTTTTCTCGACATAAACTCACAATTACATCTTAGTCATCATACTGAGCTGTTGCCTTCTTCAGGCAGGTGAGTTTTGAACTCAGAACCAGAGAATGCCATAAGAAATCACTTCTGTATTTGTCTCATGATAGCCAAAGTTCCAGTGGTCTTCTTAACAGTGGCATGACAGAGTTTCGATCCATTCTAGTTCCATAGAGAATGAAGGAGAAGCTTCACCAGCACAGATACTCATTACACATCTTACTAATGAATCTCTTACTTTCTACCCTCCCTTATTGGTTAAAAATTTTAACCAGTCATAATTATTCTACGTTAAGTATACTATATTCCTTTATTTACTCCTTCGATTCTTGATAAAAAAAAAATCAATTATAGTTTATAGAAAGGGTGCTGAAAGTATCCTGGCTTTAGGTAAAAGAAAATACAGGAGGTTCAGTTAATTATGATTTTATTCAACATATTCCCCTCTCAGATTCACACACTTATTGCAGCAGTCCTTCAGTTTTTCTAAGCTCTGTTAAAGAACTCAAAAGGCTGGACCTCCAACCAGGCCTTTTATGGTAGCCTTAAAGCTAGGAACCTTTCAGCACCACCTCGTAGTTGATTTGTGATTTATCATCCAATTATATTTGTTGTTACTCTTTTACTCTTTTACTTGTTTCAGTCATTTGACTGTGGCCATGCTGGAGCACCGCCTTTAGTCGAGCAAATCGACCCCGGGACTTATTCTTTGTAAGCCCAGTACTTAGTCTATCGGTCTCTTTTGCTGAACCGCTAAGTGACGGGGACGTAAACACACCAGCATCGGTTATCAAGCAATGCTAGGGGGACAAACACAGACACACAAAAATACACACACATATATATACATATATACGACAGGCTTCTTTCAGTTTCCGTCTCCCAAATCCACTCACAAGGCATTGGTCAGCCCGAGGCTATAGTAAAAGACACTTGCCCAAGATGCCACGCAGTGGGACTGAACCCGGAACCATGTGGTTGGTAAGCAAGCTACTTACCACACAGCCACTCCTGAACAACCTTACATAACAAAATGTATGCTTTGATATCTGTCTGAAGATCAATTTATGTATCACCCTTTATATATAGGAAAACAAGTCAAAGAATAGGAAATGAAGAAAGACAGACAGACAGACAAGTAGACCAACAGATTGATAGATAAATGTGTGCACATGCGCGTGTGTGTAGGCACCAGCAGAGTTGCATGGTAAGAAGTCTGGTTCCCAGCAACATGGTTCTAGGTTCAGTTCCACATCATGGCACCTTGTGCAAGGGATTTTCACTTATAAGTCCAGACTGACTAAGGCCTTGTGTGTGGCATTGAAGAGTGCTAGCAACTGCTGGAGTAGTGGGGTCGCAGGGGAATAATTTCTGGCCTCGTAGAGAAGAGTCAGTCTTTGAAATGCCATCCTAGCTACGTTAAGGTTGTGTGTCTTCCAGGAGAGAATCCTGCAAGCTTACTGATAGTGAGATCCATCAATACCATTCACTTGGAGATCATTGACAACAAGAAGCCAGTGACCTTCGAGCATATGTGATAGATATGGCATACTATTTCCTATCTTGTACCAGACTGAAATCTGATATGTTGCTTATCAGTATGTCTTGAAGACAAGAAAATTAAAATTTGGCCCAGGCCATCTAATATTAAAGACCATCTTCCATTTATGGCCTGTTAACTTGTGTTCACTGACACCCAATGCACACTGAATATAAAAACAACAAAATGGCCATGACAGATTAACTTTGATCTGAATTCAACAAAATCATGGCTAACCTTGTTCTAAACAATAACAATAACAACACTCATGAGGTGAGGTGATATAAAGAAACACAACATCAAATGTGTCCTCCATAGTGACCGGGGACTTTAACCAAATTTACCCAACATGTAGCTTGCTTTAGAAAACAGTTTGAAAATCTTTTCTCTCTTTCAATATTTGTTGAAAGTTTACATTCAGAGTTCAAATTCCGCCGAGGTCGACTTTACCTTTCATCTTTTGAGGTCAATAAATTAAGTACCAGTTGCATACTGAGGTCGATCTAATCGACTGTCCCCACCTACCCAAAAAATTTTAGGCCTTGTGCCCAGAGTAAAAAGAATATTTGTTGAAAGGGGACAAACCAAAAGAATCAAAACTAAAAGAAATAAACTAAGAAAAGAAGGAAAAAATACAAATGTATGAGATTTATTTACAGATAGGTGTAGGAGTAGCTGTGTGGTAAGTAGCTTGCTTACCAACCACATGGTTCCAGGTTCAGTCCCACTGCGTGGCATCTTGGGCAAGTGTTTCTACTATAGCCTTGGGCCAACCAAAGCCTTATGAGTGGATTTGGTAGACAGAAACTGAAAGAAGCCCGTCTTATGTATGTATATATTGTGTGTGTGTATATGTTTGTGTGTCTGTGTTTTGTCCCCCCCAACATTGCTTGACAACTGATGCTGGTGTGTTTACGTCTCCGTAACTTAGTGGTTCGGCAAAAGAGACCAATAGAATAAGTACTAGACTTACAAATAATAAGTCCTGGGGTCGATTTGCTCGACTAAAGGCGGTGCTCCAGCATGGCCACAGTCAAATGACTGAAACAAGTAAAAGAGATAATAAATAGGACAACAACAACAACAAAGCAATGAAGGAGCCTCTATGTGGTTGCACGACCTGCTAGAAATAGCAACCAGGTCTCCCACAAATCACATTCTATTGTCTTAGAACAGGATATGTTAGATCAGTGATTCCCAATGTGGGCTATATGCCCCACTGGTGGAGCCTGGGAAAATTGTGGTGTGTGTGGGATCCAAAATTTTAATTTTTTTGTGGGACATGGAATTGTTGTCGTCATCATCATCATCATTATCGTTTAACGTCCTCCTTCCATGCTGGCATGGGTTATATGGTTTGACAGGAGCTGACCACACAGGAGGCCCGCACCATGCTTTTGTGTCTGTTTTGGCATGGCTTTTATGACTGCATGCTCTTCCTAACACCAACCACTCCACACCGCAAAATGAATAACAACAACAACAACAACATAAAAAAGGCACCATTGATATCAACATAATAAAAAAAAGCCGCACATAAACTTCAAAAGCAAATTCAACTGAATTAAACTCTGGTGTGAATAAATAAAATTCGATAAAATTGTTATCATCAACAACAAAATGTCGATTTAGGGCACATTGAATAAGATAACTAGGTGTTAAAATAAAATCTTTAGAAATACATGATTGTCGTGAGTGATATGCTTATGCCAGGAAACAACAACAACAACAACGACAACGACAACGACAACAACAACAACAACAACAACAACAACAACAACAACAACAACAACAACAACAACCACTAATGTATTTGAAATATGAACATTTCTAAGAAATCTTTTGCTGTTTTATTTACAATGGACAACCTTATTCTCTATGATTAACCTATTTGTCACAGTTGGCTTTATTTATTCAAGCACGATTTACTTTATCTAACAGTCCTTGTAATCAGGTGGTGTGCTGTAGTCGATCTTGTCAACCTATTTTCAATGTTCTTAGTGTGTGCATGCATGTATGTGTGTGTGTGTGTGTGAGAGAGAGAGATGCATTGCCATATTTAGAATGTGTCTGGTATGCACAGTGCATCAATACAATTTAGAAATTACCAGCTTAAAAGCCGCCTGATAGAGCGGCTTTTAAGCTATCTCCTGTGGGGAGCTCTTCATTAGGCCTTGGGCCCAACAATGACACTTCATGCATTCAGTACATATTAAATTTTATTAAACCTGAACAATATTTTTCAAGCAATGAATGATTTTCATCAAAACAATGATATAGTTTTGTCGACTCAGAACTTATTGCAAAGCTGCATGATAAACAACGGCCATCGCCACCACATCTGCCATACACACACCATTCAAACTTCTGACGCCACCACCATTAGTACCTATTTCTTTACTATCCACAAGGGGCTAAACACAGAAAGGACAAACAAGGACAAACAAATGGATTAAGTCGATTACATCGACCCCAGTGCGTAACTGGTACTTATTTAATCGATCCCGAAAGGATGAAAGGCAAAGTCGACCTCGGCGGAGTTTGAACTCAGAACGTAACAGCAGACGAAATACGGCTACGCATTCCGCCCGGCGTGCTAACGTTTCTGCCAGCTCGTCGCCTTAGCATTAGTACCTTTGACTTCATCGCCTTCCCCTCCACCATCATCACCACTGTCTTTCGCATCACTTACTCTCACCATCAGCCCTGACCACCTTGGCTACTATCACAGCCACCTCCGCCTCTATCACAATGTTGTTGATGTTGCTTAGTTTCATCCAAGCCAAGACTGTTCATAGACTGTAAGGCATGATTTGAGGGATAGTAGCTGTTATTTACGGCATGTCAAAAGACTGCTTAGGGGCATCCCTAGGTTAGTAGACAGCAGCGTGGAGGCACATGGCTTAGTGGTTAAGGGTGTTGGAGCCATGACTGTCAGATTGAGGTTTCAATTCCTGCACCAGGTGATGCATTGTGTTCTTGAGCAAAACACTTCATTTCAATTTGCTCCAGTCCACTCAGCTGGCAAAAATGTGTAATCCTGTGATTGACCAGTGTCCAGTCCAGCTGGGAGTATATGTACCATAGAAACCAGGAAATCAACCCTATGGGTCTGTATGACTTTGCAAGGAGCTAAAAATAAGGAAAAAAAATAAACAAAGAGGTATGATTTGAGAAACACTTAGCTACTATTTTAGGCATGTCAAGGAACTGCTTAGAGGCATCCTTTGGTTTGTATATAGTAAGGTATGAGACTTAAAAAATACTTAGCTGCTTTTACTAACATGTCTAGTGACTACTGAGACGCTTCTCTTGGTTTGTAGACTGCAAGGTACAATTTGAGTGGTATTTGGCTGTTATGTCTTACAACCCTGGCAACCACCAGATAGAAGCTTCTCTAGTAACTAAAGTTGACATGCATTGTTTAATTGGAATGCAAATGTTACTTGTGTCTTCATGTTAATTATCTGTAATCCAGTCTAAAAATAGTTAATATTTTTTGTATAATTAGAAACACAACATATTGTCTTCCAAGCATCTCTTCCAAAGCTCCTTAGTGCCATTGTTAAGGTTTATGAATGATGCTATAGTTACCATTCTTTGTGTTGCTGTTCTTGTGGTCTAGCCCTCAAGCCCAGCCTGATCGAAGCAGACCTGATCTTTTCGTCTTTTCAAATTGTCATCTATTTATATATGATACTTAATAAATACACTCTGCTGATCAGCCAGTTGCTGCAGCTTTTGTCTTGTGATATCTCTTTATTCTTTACTCTCTCTTTTACTCTTTTACTTGTTTCAGTCACTTGACTGCGGCCATGCTGGAGCACTGCCTTTAATCGAGCAACTCGACCCTGGGACTTATTCTTTTGTAAGCCTAGTACTTATTCTATCGGTCTCTTTTGCCAAACCGCTAAGTAACGGGGACATAAACACACCAGCATCGGTTGTCAAGCAATGCTAGGGGGACAAACACAGACACACAAACACACACACGCATATATATATATACATATATACGACGGGCTTCTTTCAATTTCCGTCTACCAAATCCACTCACAAGGCTTTGGTGGGCCCGAGGCTATTGTAGAAGACACTTGCCCAAGGTGCCACGCAGTGGGACTGAACCCGGAATCATGTGGTTGGTAAACAGGCTACTTACCACACAGCCACTCCTGCGCTATGCATACTTAAACCGAAAAGTATACGATGGACAACACAAACTTGCATTTAATGGAATACATATAAATATACTTACGCATCCATTCGCATATACACAAGCATACATACATGAATGTGGATGAGAAAACCATTGTGTACTGTCAATAAATATATAAATAAAAACACATATCCACATACACATATATATATATATTTATATATATATATATATATATATATATATATAGATATATATATATATATATATATAAATATATATATATATACATATATACTCTTTTACTCTTTTACTTGTTTCAGTCATTTGACTGCGGCCATGCTGGAGCACCACCTTTAGTCGAGCAAATCAACCCCAGGACTTATTCTATCGGTCTCTTTGCTGAACCGCTAAGTGACTGAAGTCCATATATAATATCTAATATACAAGAAAAATAACATAAAATAATACTTAAAACTACCACATGCACTTAAATAAACCTACATGAATATATAAATATATATATATATATACATATGTATCCACACATATACAAATCCAATAGTGACCTCAATATGTTTAGTAGATTGACTCATACTATGTGCATTACTATATACTAAAAGCCAAAAGTAAATATATATCATAAATACTACTGTTCATAATGGGACCACTACTATTCATAATGGCCCTCTCAGACATGCACTCAGCCACGCAGAGAGCCCCGATCACAAGTTATGCAGATGATACAAAAGTTTCACAGGCAGTACAGAACCCTGAAGACACTATGCACCTGCAATGTGAGCTGGACAAAATATACAAGTGGGCTGAAAAGAATAGCATGCAGTTCAATGCTGAAAAGTTTCAAGCTTTATGCTATCAGCATGCAAAACTAAATGCAATACCCAATAAATACACTGGACCCGGAGGGATTGCAATCCCAGAGGCACAGTCAGTGTGAGACCTGGGTATTTACATGAGTGATGATGCAACCTTTCATGTGCATGTTGCTAAATTGGCAATGAAATGTAGGCAGCTGACCGGATGGATTCTTAGAACCTTCAGAACAAGAGACCAGGAAACCATGATGGTCCTCAGGAGGACACTTATCCTAAGCCACTTTGACTATTGCGCTCAGCTATGGTCACCATCCAGTGTCAAGCTAATCACAGAACTTGAGGTGATCCAACGAAGCTACACGAAGATAGCCTCTGTGCAGCATATAAGCTACTGGGAAAGACTCAAGAGATTGAGACTCTATTCCTTAGAGCGTAGGCAAGAAAGATATGCCATAATATACATCTGGAAGATCCTAGAAGGACTTGTCCCAAACTTTGGCATCGAGAGTTACACAAATGCCAGAACTAGGTGCCACTGCATAGTGCCAAGGACTCCAAATTTGCCATCAAGATGTAGGACAAGATACTGTGATAGCCTGGGCTTCTGAGGCCCACAGCTCTTCAATATCCTCCCGAAGAACCTAAGTGACCTGCATGGGGTGGATACAGATGTCTTTAAAATAAAACTGGATCTTTTCTTGTCAGGTGTCCCAGATGAACCAACTTCACGGCAGGAGGTGCAGATGAGGGCAGCTGCATCGAACTCTCTCATGCACCAAATGGCAATTGCTAAAAAGCATTCGTGA
>NC_043013.1:9054931-9079931 GCF_006345805.1 Octopus sinensis
TTGTGTGTGTGTGTGTGCAAAAGAATGAGGGTATGCCTGTTTGTTTTTACGATGTATACACAACTGAATACATAAACCTTTAACCCTCTAACAAATGAAAAATTATGAGCAGACACAAGGTAATCATAGCTGTGTTATAAAGTAGGTCAGTGAACAACTTGTAGTCTCTAACAACTTAAGATGTTTTTGCTGACATATCTGTTGTCAGTTATATCTTTGTCAGACTTGATTGAATATAAATTGTAATTTGCAGGTGACAAAAACAAACATTTCTTGATTAAACTCCAAATAAAAAAGTAAAATAGATGCTGTTTGTAAAAGGGCTCTCTTCGGTCATGAATGACCATGGGATTGCACCTAGAAAGTTACTCTCCAAGGCAAATGTCCAGGCAAGATTGTTTATGGAAGACCAGCAGTCACCTGTGCATACCAGCCTCCCCTCTTTATGCCACTGATGTTATCCAAGGGAAAGGTGAAGACTGATACAGTTCAGTACTAGTGACATCACAACCCATCTCTACTGCTGAGTGAAATGGAGCAATATAAAATAAAGTGTCTTGCTCAAGAACATAACACACAGCCCAGTCTGGGAATTGAACTCACTACCTCATGATTGTGAGCCCAACGCTCTAACCACTGAGCCATGTGCCATTTATAACCATTATAATTATAATACCAGAATATGACTTGTAGCGTATTATACTAGTACCCATCTTATTGATACCAATAAATAAACTTTAGTGGAAATCAAAACCAGTTATACAATCAGCTGTATCAAAGATGTTATTCCAGAGCAGAGGTTTCCACTTGCTTTTTACCTAGGGACCCCTTTGATTGCTATTTTACATAGGTGGGCCCTCAGAGCCATTCAATGTTCAAAAAGATCCTATTATATAGGAGTTTTCTAGGCACAGGTGTATCTGTGTGCTAAAGAAGCTTGCTTCACAACCACATGGTTGAGAAGCATAGTGAATGGACCAAAGACTTCTGAGTGGATTTGGTAGATGGAAACTGAAAGTTCATCATGTGTGTATGTATGTGTGTATGTATGTGTGTGTGTATGTGTATGTGTGTGTGTGTGTGTGGTTCTCCCCCACCACTGCTTGAAAACTGGTGTTGTTGTGTTTATGTCTCCATAACTTAACAGTTCAGCAAAACAGACTGACAGAATAAGTACCAGGCTGAAAGAGAAGTAAGTACAAGCATCAATGCGTTCGACTAAAACAAATTCCCTTGTTTCAGTCATTAAACTGTGGCCATGCTGGAGCACCACCTTGAGGAATTTTAGTCGAACTTATCGTCCCCAGTACTTACGTTCTTTTTAAGCCTGTGTTGTATAGTGAAACTATAAAAAGTGGTAGGAGGCAGCCATTATAAATAGACCAGTAGCCGGTCAACAAGGTGGTCGACCTTCTGACAGCACGTGTAGACTGTGTTGGTAGTTGCATCAGTGCTGGTATAGTAATGATACTGAGTGGATACCATATTGATTCAGTCTTTTGAGGATAATAACACTATACGACTGGGGGTTGTACAGTGCCAGAAGATAACCATTCTATTGATGACTTCAGAATATAACAATATCTGTCAAAGCGACAACCGTCATCAAAAGACAGATACAAAGTGACAAAAGACCACTTTACAACTGTTTGGAACTTATTCTCTTGGTCTCTTTATTAAAGACCCCCTTCGGTCATGAATGACCATGGGATTGCACCTAGAAAGTTACCCTCCTAGACACAAGTCCGGGCAAGGTTGTTTATGGAAGACCAGCAGTCGCCCATGCATACCAGCCTCCCCTCTCCACGCCACCAGTGTTATCCAAGGGAAAGGCAAAGGGGCCGATACAGCTTGGCACCTGTGACGTCACAACTCATTTCTACAGTTGAGTGAACTGGAGCAACGTGAAATAAAGTGCCTTGCTCAAGAACACAACACGCAGCCCGGTCCGGGATTCGAGCTCACAACCTCACGATCGTAAGCTCGACGCTCTAACCACTGAGCCATGCGCCTTCACATAAGGTCTCTTTATTAAGGGGAGGTAAACACACCAACACTGATTGTCAAGTGGTGGGGGGAGACAAACACAGACACAAAGCCATGCACACACACACACACACAATGGGCATCTTGCAGTTTCTGTCTACTAAATCCACTCACAAGGCTTGGTAGGCCTGAGGTTATAGTAGAAGACATTTGCCAAGGTACCATGCAGTGGGACTGAACCTGAAACTATGTGGTTGGGAAGCAAGCTTCATATCACACAACCACACCTGTGCTATATAAATATATATATATATATATATATATATATATATATATATAATGATGTGCTTCTATCAATTTCTGTCTACCAAATTCACTCATGAGGCTTTGGTTGGCCCACGGCTATAGTAGAGGACACTTGCCCAAGCTGCCATGCAGTGGAACAGAACCCAGAATTATGTAGTTCAAAGCCAGCTTCTTATCACACAGTCACGCGTACAGAAATTTTAACAATAAAATCTTACACACACCCACACACACACACATACACACACACACACACACACACCACACACACCACCACACACACACACACACACACACACACACATTTATCAAAAGAGTGTATTATAATACTATTCCACACCCATACCTCTGAAGCACTCCATCGGTTACGACGACGAGGGTTCCGGTTGATCCGAATCAACAGAACAGCCTGCTCGTGAAAATAACATGTAAGTGGCTGAGCACTCCACAGACACATGTACCCTTAACGTAGTTCTCGGGGATATTCAGCGTGACACAGAGAGTGACAAGGTCGGCCCTTTGAAATACAGGTACAACAGAAACAGAAAGTAAGAGTGAGAGAAAGTTGTGGTGAAAGAGTACAGCGGGGATCACCACCATCCCCTGCCGGAGCCTCGTGGAGCTTTAGGTGTTTTTGCTCAATAAACACTCACAACGCCCGGTCTGGGAATCGAAACCGCGATCCTACGACCGCGAGTCCGCTGCCCTAACCACTGGGCCATTGCGCCTCCACACACCCATACCAACAATCCAACATCAGCTGCCCCACGGATATCATTGTGGTTTCGACACCTGTACAGGAAGCTTTATATAAATCTCTCCAAAGCAAAACAAACACGATTGAAATTAATTTAACTAATAATAATTATATGTGAAATACATTATTTCATCATTCAAAAGTTAATAATAAAGCACTACATACTCATACTTATTAATATATCACCACTACAAATTATAACATTAAATTACCAGTAACTAAGAGAAACATAAATTTCATTAAATAGGAACTAATAAAAGTACTTGTAATTAACTACTATTATTAAACCTTGCTATGTTTAAAGCTAACTAAAACCGTTTAAAGGATGATAATACTACTAGTATTAACACTTACATGTTTTATCAGACACTTGGTTCCATCACCAAGAATTTAAAGCACCCATTAAATGTTGATGATATTGTTTCTAAGTACTACTTCCTCAAATGTCTCAAACAATATTGGTAACATAGTAAGCAAATAACTTGAATGGTAAACCTTCCAAATCCTTACAAATATTCGCTAAGTTGAAGGCTAGATATTACCCCATATTTATTTGAGGATATGTATGTGCGTATGTGTGTGTGTGTATCTGTGCTTGTGTGTATGTGTATCCGTGCTTGTGCGTGTGTGTGTGTGTGGTGTACCATATTTGATGGCCTATATGACACACCTTTTCTACCCAAAAGTGGTTTAAAAAATACCCCTGTATCCAATGTACTCAATGTAGGCTCAAAACTCCCAACTGCATTTCTAATACTATATGTTACAAGAACTGGCATTTCTAATGCAAGAAAGAACAACATGGTAACACCAGAGGGGGAATGAGAGGGTTCGTGGATGGCAGGGTGTTGCCAATCACCTATGGTATGTATGTTTACAAAACATGTGCTGCCATCTATTGGTGAACAATCACCTACAGTATATTTATATTGAATGTGGATACAATAAATTACTTATAATTATTGGTAATAACATAAAATTATACAGGTAAGTGGCGGAATTAAAACATTCTTTTAGTGGTAATTTATTTTACAAAAGTATAGCCTAGGCTAGGGCACGTCCTGTGCATTCATGCGTTTTATAGGCCAACAAATACAGTACATATATATATAATATATATATATATATATATATTATATACTCTCTCTTTTACTCTTTTACTTGTTTCAGTAATTTGACTGTGGCCATGCTGGAGCACCGCCTTTAGTCGAGCAAACCTTCCCAGGACTTATTCTTTGTAAGCCCAGTATGCTAAGTGACGGGGACGTAAACACACCAGCATCGGTTGTCAAGCAATACTAGGGAGACAAACACAGACACACAAACACATACACACACATGCATATATATATATATACATATATACGACAGGCTTCTTTCAGTTTCCGTCTACCAAATCCACTCACAAGGCATTGGTCAGCCCGGAGCTATAGCAGAAGACACTTGCCCAAGATTCCACGCAGTGGGACTGAACCTGGAACCATGTGGTTGGTTAGCAAGCTACTTACCACACAGCCACTCCTGTGCCTATATATTATATATATATATATATCATCATCATCATCATCATCGTTTAACGTCCGTTTTCCGCGCTAGCACGGGTTGGACGGTTTGACCAGGGTCTGGGGAGCCAGGGGCTGCCCCAGGCTCCAGTCTGATCTGGCAGTGTTTCTACAGCTGGATGCCCTTCCTAACGCCAACCACTCCGCGAGTGTAGTAAGTGCTTTTTACGTGCCACATGCACAGGTGCCAGAGGGGTCTGGCATCGGCCACGATCGGTTGGTGCCTTTTTATGTACCACCGGCACAGAAGCCAGTCAAGGCGGAGCTGGCATCGGCCACATTCGGATGGTGCTTTATATGTGCCACCGGCACAGAAGCCAGTGGAGGCTGCACTGGCAATGGTCACGTTCGGATGGTGCTTTTTATGTGTCACCAGCACAGGTATCACAGCTACTGTTTCCATTGATATTTGGTTCGATGTTCATGTGCCACCGGCACAGAAGCCATTCGAGGTGGGGTTGGCATCAGTCATGTTCGGATAGTGCTTTTTATGTGCCACCGGCACAGAAGCCAGTGGAGGCTGCACTGGCAACGGCCATGTTCGGATGGTGCTTTTTATGTGTCACCAGCACAGGTATCACAGCTACTCTTTCCATTGATATTTGGTTCGATGTTCATGTACATGCACTTGACTCAACAGGTCTCCTCAAGCACAGCGAGATGTTCTGGGATCCCACGATCGGTTGGTGCTTTTTATGTGCCACCGGCACAGAAGCCAGTCGAGGCGGTGCTGGCGTCGGCCACGTTCAGATGGTGCTTTTTATGTGTCACCGGTACAGAAGCCAGTCGGGGCGGTGCTGGCATCAGCCACGTTCGGATGGTGCTTTTTATGTGCCACCGGCACAGAAGCCGTTCGGATGGTGCTTTCTATGTGCCACCGGTACAGAAGCCAGTGGAGGCTGCACTGGCAATGGCCACGTTCGGATGGGGCTTTTTATGTGTCACTGGCACAGGTATCACAACTACTGTTTCCATTGATATTTGGTTTGATCAGTTGGGGCGACACTGGCAACGGCCACGTTCGGATGGTGCTTTTTATGTGCCACCGTACAGAAGCCAGTTGGGGCGGCGCTGGCTGGCATCGGCCACGTTCGGATGGTGCTTATTATGTGTCACGGTCAGGTATCACAACTACTATTTCCATTGATATTTATTATTTCGATGTTCATGTTCATGTACTTGACTCAACAGTTTCCTCAAGCACAGCGAGATGATCCGGGATCCAGGTACTTTGAAAGGGCAGGGGGCTATGCGGACTGGGCAGGAAAGCAGCACGGGTCTTTGCAATCACAGCATATCTCCAGAGATCTCGGTCCTTCGCCATTGCCTCAGTGAGGCCCAACGCTCTGAGGTCATGCTTGACTACCTCATCCCATGTCTTCCTATATAATATATATATATATATATATATATATATATATATAAATATAGACTAGGGTGCATCCTATACACTCTTGTGGCTTATAGGCCATCAAATACGGTATATTGTCATGTTTAGGCAATAGCAAAACATGAATAGACTGACATATTTTTGTAAAAGAAACATACATACACACACAAACATACTCACATGCACACAAACACACATATACAGAGAGAGAGAGAGAGGAGAGAGAGAGAGAGAGAGAGAGAGAGAGAGAGAGAGAGTGAGAGAAAGAAAGAGAGAGAGATATACATATGTATATTTTTTATTCTCTATTTGTAGATTTTTATATAGAACAATAGGTTCATGTTTCGGAATTTGCAATTTTCAAATGTTTGACATATATAAAGATGGTAAGACCATGCTCATCTTGGAATTGGCTATGGTCTTATGGAGCATTTGAAAATGTTGAATTACTAACCATGAGACCTGTGGTTTTGAAGAAAATCCACAAATACAGGAAGTATTTATCCAGCTGTGTGGTGTTGAGGATTCGTTCTCACTAGTCACCACTATTATATACATACATATGCATGTATTGTATGTATACGTATATACACAATACTCTACACATCCATACACTTGTACACAATGTAATGAAAAGGAATGACATCATACAATTATGTGGCTTGTAGTTAGTTCTATATTATGATAATCTGTATGTAAGGTTTGGATTTTTTTTTCTTCATGCGAGTGCCGAAATAATTGTAATGGGTGCATTCAAAATAGAAGTTTCGTTTGAAGTAAAGCGGTTTCTTTCTATAGACCTTTCTGAAAACCTTTTGAATATGTTGAGATGAATTAAGATAAACATAAATGAAATGGGTTTGTACTTATAAATATATTCACTCAAATGAGTTCATATACATTGTGAATTACAATAACAAGAGTACTTGGTCAGGTTTTTGCTTTATTGTATTCAACTAAATATTACCTGGCTGTTTGTTATGTCATTTTATTCCGATTGCGTAATGGGCATTTAAATTTGTATGTAATTATATACGTATATATATATAGATATTTATGTATGTAATTATGTATGTACATATGCATGTTTATGTATGTATTTATGTATGTACATACATATTTATGTATCTATGTACATATGTATGTTTATGTATCTATGTACATATGTACACTTATGTATGTATGTACATACGTACTTGGTCAAATCAATAGGTATCCAGAGTGAAACTGCTTAGCACAGACTAACCTTGAACTCTGCTCTGCATGCACACTAAGTTTTAATGTTCTAGCTCACTTCTGCTGTTCACAGCAATGATTGGAAGGAAGGTGTGTAGCATGTGATCGTTGCATTGACCATGACAGAGAAATTTGAGCAGAGAATCTGCATCAAATTTTGCCAAAAGGTTAGTGATACCTGCTCAGAGCCCCATGCAAACAGTTTTCATCATTCTTGACACAATCAACGAGATCTTGTGCAACTGAAACCTGAGTGTTTTTTGGTCAGCTGAAAACAGTTTTGGTCCAAACTTGGTCGACACGAGTCTCATACCCAAATCTTCAGTGATAATGGACTGAACTGAACCATAACTAATCTGCACATCTTCTGGTAACTTGCAGATAGTGATTTGACGATTTCTCTTCACAGCTGTATGCAATGTTTTTTCTCAGTTCTGCTGGTTACGGGTCCCCCAAGACGCTTGTCAATATCAACACTTTTTCAGCCACCTTGGAAATGTCTGAACCACTCATACACTTGTGTGCAGTTCATACACTCCCCTCCATACACTCTCGGTAACTTTGTGTAGGCCTCTGAGAAGGTATCACCATGACAACTTTCTCTGTCATGGTCAGTGTTACAATTACATGCTACACACCTTCCTTCCGAGCACTGCTGTAAACAGCAGAAGTGAGCTAGACCATTAAAACTTAGCTTTGCTGTGTGTGTGCTTTAACTTTGTTACTATGGCAATAGTCCTGATACTTATTGATCAGACCTCGTTCTTATTTATGCAAGTATGTACGGATGTATTCATGTATGTACATTCATATGTAAGTTGATATATATGTACGTATTCGTGTGTGTGTGTGTGTGTGTGTGTGTATGGTCCCCCACCATTGTTCGACAGCTAGTTTTGGTTTCTTTTCATCATTGTAGGTTAGATAGGTGTAGGAGTGGCTGTGTGGTAAGTAGCTTGCTTACCAACCACAGGGTTCCGGGTTCAGTCCCACTGCATGGCATCTTGGGCAAGTGTCTTCTGCTATAGCCTCGGGCCAACCGAAGCCTTATGAGTGGATTTGGTAGATGGAAACTGAAAGAATTTCGTCGTATATATGTATATATATATATATATATGTGTATGTGTGTGTTTGCATATTATTGTGTCTGTGTTTGTCCCCCCCCAACATCGCTTGACAACCGATGCTGGTGTGTTTACATCCCCATAACTTAGCGGTTCGGCAAAAAGAGACCGATACAATAAGTCTCGTGCTCCAGCATGGCCACAGTCAAATGACTGAAACAAGTAAAGAGAGTGTAAAGAGTTAGCAGTTCAGCTAAAGAGACTGATAGAATAAGTACTGTACTTAAAAGAATAAAAGGGACTGGGATTGATTTTTTTTCAACTATCCCTTTAAGATGGTGTCCCAGCATGGCTGTAGTCCAATGACTGAAGCAAGTAACAGATAAAGAAATAAGATTTTATCAGCCACTCCCAGGCACAACAACGGAATCCTTCAAAGCCATAAATGATGTCATGATCATTAGTCATAAAGATGGACCCAGCAATGATAATGAAAGCTATAGTGCGGAACAAATGTCTTCTACTATACAAGCAAACAGCTGGTCTGAGATTTAATAGTGATTGATGTGAGTTTAGTATTTCATTCCATTCTCTGGTAAACCTGAAGGAAATGAAGAAGCACAAGGTCAAATTTTAGTGAGCTTTGTTGTTGTTGTTGTGGCTAATGAAAATAGTTAACTTTCCATTCTTGAGCTACCTGTTTACAACTAGCTGAAATGTGCCAAATGAAAGTGGATTGTCTTGACTAAAAGTACACTTAGCCACACACACACACACACACACACACACACACACACACACACACATGTACACAGATAAACACATACTCAGACACACACATACATCCCATCATCTTTGGGCTGCCAAAGGTGATCAAAGAATATGCTGATCAGAATATTATGCCAAATATAAATGAAATATAACTTTAATGATCCAATCAATTCTGACTATAGAATGGATATGACTGGTTGCTTTAGCAAACGTATTTATCAGCAACATGTGTAGATTAGACATGTTATGTGTCAAATATTTTGACATATTATTCCTTACATCTATCACTCACGTATACATACATACAGACAGACATACATGTAATTTTTTTCCATTTCGATTAAAACAATATAACATTTTATAGAGATAATCTTTCTATAGTCAAATATAGTACAGGACATTTTATACCTCAACGACGACGACAACAACATCATATTTTCTATATGAGTGTGTATGCACTTGTCAGTGCATGTGTGTGAGTGTATGAATGTATATGTGTCTGTTAGTGTGTGTGTGTTTCTGTGTTTGATGACATTGTCACATTTTGTATATGAATGTCTATATGTCTGTGAGTGTGTGTGTATGTGTATGAGTGTGTGTGTGTTTCCACATTAAGAACGTTATTCAACACACACACACATCTACACATACATATACATATGTGACGTCTGACATGTGTGAATGTATGTGTCTGTGCGTCTCTCTTATTCTATAGTATTACACCCCATGACTGTCAATATATAATATTTTTTCATTTCCATTAAAACACTGTAACTTTTCATAGACATAATCTTCCTATAGTCAACTATAGTACAGGACATTTTATATGAGTGTGTATGTGTTTCTAAGTGTATGTATGTGGGTGTATGAGTGTGTATGTCTCTGTGACTGTGTGTTTGTTTCTGCGTTAGGCACATTATTAAACACACATTCACATCTACATATACATATACATGTGTGACAACTGACATGTGTGAATGTATGTCAGTGTATGTCTCTCTTGCTATATGCATGTGACTGCATTTGAGAGTGTATGTGTGTGTATTGTCACACTTTGTATATGAATGTGTATGTGTCTGTGGGTGTGTGGGTATTTGTGCATTCATTATGTACATTATTAAACACACACATCGGTACATACATATACATATGTGACAAGAATGGCTGAAGGTGACACTCTTGACAAAAAACAATTCAGTGGCACGGCCAAGGTATATTTAAATACACATCTTCCATTCAATTACAAGTTCATAATTATCGCAGCAGTTGCAAGGCTGGGACACATTTACAATTTGCTTACATTTGGTTAATTTACACTGCATATAAAATACAGACATACTATATACATACCACTGCTTACAAAAATAGAGATTAATGTATATTTTTATGTTCATAATTTTTTGTTTATAAAATCAAAATCAAAATCAATCAACATCAATGGAAATTGCAGCTGTGATACCAGTGCCGGTGGTACATAAGAGAACCATCCAAACGTGGCCATTGCCAGCGCTGCCCCAACTGGCCTCATGCTGGTGGCACGTAAAAAGCACCATCCGATCGTGGCCATTTGCCAGCCTTGCCTGGCCCCTGTGCTGGTGGCACGTAAAAAGCACCATCCGACTGTGGCTGTTTGCCAGCACCGTCTGGAACCTGTGCCGGTGGCACGTAAAAAGCACCCACTACACTCACGGAGTGGTTGGCGTTAGGAAGGGCATCCAGTCGTAGAAGCATTGCCAAATCAGACTGGGCCTGGTGCAGCCTTCTGGCTTCCCAGACCCCAGTTGAACCATCCAACCCATACTAGCATGGAAAGCGGACGCTAAATGATGATGGTGATGATGATGATGAATATTGAAGAAAAAAATATGTTACCAAAGAAAAATAGTATTCTCTCCTGAAACACCTATCAAACAAGGAGGATTGCAGAAAGCCGAAGGCAAGAGTCTCAAAAGATAAGGGACATGAGACTTTCTCAAGATCAGCAAAGGCACGCTGCTGCATGTCAGATGGAGTCTCGTGATAGAAGGGAGGTGAAACTTTCTCAAGATCAACAAAGCATGCTGCAGCATGACAAATAGAGTCTCAAGAAAGAAGGTAGATGAGACTTTTTTAAGATCAGCAAAGGCATGTTGCAGCATGTCTGATGGAGTCTCAAGAGAGAAGGTAGATGAGATTTTCCCAAGATCAGAAAACACATACGGCAATACTTAATGCTGGATCATTTAAAACAATGTTTAGCACACCAGATTACACAGAGGTCCAATACAATAGCTCTCAGAAACAGACCATGTACAAATTCGTTCTTCACAACTCCTGGAGCTGCTTTCAGATAGGATCCATCCCATTCTCATAAAAATGATAATTCTGTCCAAATTGGTGTGCTAAACTCAAATTGTCATTTTTGCAAATCTTTAAAATTTACACCAAAAATATTTAGTTGTTATTGCTGCACTTTCCCATATCACCTGTTTCAACATTACTGTAATATATATATATATATATATATAGTTGGAATTTACAAAAAAAAAAGACGAAGACAGGGGTATAAACAACAAACAGGTGTATTAGTTTAACACTTGGGAAGGTGAGAAAGTCATTTATGTTTTGAGCCTACGCTCTTCAACAGAAAGGAACACGAGAAAATAAACTGAGAGAGAATATATATATATATTTTAATATTTTTAATTTTTATTATTTTATTTTATTATTTTTTTATATTTTATATATATATATTGTATGTAAGCATATGGATATGATAATAAACAGATCAACATACAGAGAGATGGGTACATAGGTTGTAAGAACAGACAAGCACACATACGAAAATGGAGACTGACACACATGATCATATATATATACACACACACACACTTTACTCCACACAAGGACACATGGAGACACGGATCCACACATATAGAGATGCACATCCATACATACAAACATGGTACATAGTTGCATAACACACACACACACACACACACACACAAAGGCAAACACACAAGGAGACAAAGGTGCATACATATACAAACACACACTCACACACACATACATAGAAAATACACAAACATGGACATGCAAGCACATGAACATACAGGATAAATACATACATACAGATGCACACACACGCATATATACATACATACACATACATACATACGTACATGCATGCATAGGCACACACACACACTGGCCCACACACATGTGCACAAACAAACAAAAAGGAACATAGTGTAAATAACGGACAGAGTCAAAACTATTGAAAAGGTTGCAAGACGCAACAAAAGTTTTAGGAAAATAAAAATAAGAAATAAGTGGAAATTTTACCGGTGAGTGTGTTAAATTATAAGGCAAAAAAAGAAAATTACTCTCCCCAGACACAACAGTATATATATAATATATATTTATAATATAATATAATATATTATTCATATATATATATATATATATATTTATAATGTAATACATATATAGATATATATATATATATATAATATATATATATATATATATATATATATATATATATATAGAATATGATATATTATATTATATATATACAATAGGATATATATTGGCTGTGTGGTTAGGGAGCTTGCTTCCTAGCTACATGGTTTCAGGTTCAGTCCCACTGCGTGACACTTTGGGTAGGTGTCTTCCACTATAGCCCCGAGCCGACCGGAGCTTTGTGATTGAATTCGGTAGATGGAAATTACTGCCGTGTGTGTATGTTTGCGTATAGCTGTTCAGTGCCTCTCTGAAAGAGAGAGAGAGGGTATGTATATATATATATATATATATACAGAGAGAGAGAGAGATGTTTGTGTGCATGTGTGTATGTGTGTGTATGTCTTTGTGTCTGTGTTTGTCTCCCACAACCACTTGACAACTAGTGCTTGTGTGTTTACATTCCCCATAATCTACAGCAAACAGCACCAACAGAGTAAGCATCACGCTTTAAAGAATATTAAGTTCTGGGCTTAATTTATTTGGCTAAAAATTCTCCAAAGCATGGCTGCAGTCTAGTGAGTGAAACAAGTGAAAAATATAAGAAAAAAAAATAAGAAAAATAAACAGAAAACATCAACAACAAAATACATTTTGAAAGAATTGTCAAAACACCTTAGTCTAAGTACCAAAACATATTGACTGGTGCCATGATATGACTTCTGTCACCTATTAAGTACTTCAAAACTGTTATGACTAAGAGCTGTGATAAGTAAAAGAAAATAACGCAAATCAAAAGATAGGAAACTGAAATATCCTTATTGGTGCAAGTTATGTTCTCTTATAACTCAAGTTGTTAACTCTGTTGATGGAATAAGGGTTGTACTAATTATGCTAATACTAATCCTAATGAGGAAAATTTATCATTTTTTTTTTTCTTTTTTCTAAGACATTTTCTAAGACCTTTTGACTGACAGATTTAAAAAATAATTTTTTGTAACTAAACACTTTCGAACTTCAGACATTGGTAGAATGTGTCATATAAAACATCTTTTACTCTTAGCATTTTTGAGAAAAGCTTATATTTAGGAAGGTGTCGTATTTCAGTAATTTCAACCAATCAATGATATGTATTCAGCTGAATAAAATTACTGCTGTTTTTTGTCAACAAGAACTTCTGGCGGTGTATATTTCATTTGTCACTGTTATTTATGACAACCCTAACCCTAAAACCTTAACCCTAACCCTAACCCTAAAACCCTAACCCTAAAACCCTAACCCTAAAACCCTAACCCTACAATCCTAACCCTAAAACCCTAACCCTACAATCCTAACCCTAAAACCCTAACCCTAAAATCCTAACCCTAAAACCCTAACCCTAAAACCCAAACCCTAACCCTACAATTCTAACCCTAAAACCCTAACCCTAAAACCTTAACCCTACAATCCTAACCCTAAAACCCTAACCCTAACACCTTAACCCTAAAACTCTAACCCTAAAACCTGAAAGCTAAAACCTGTACAAACACACAAACAATGTCATAAAGAGCAGTGACAAACGAAAAATACACTGCCGATAGTTGCTGTTGACAAACAACGGAAGTAATTTTATTCAGCTGAATATACATCATTGATTGGTTGAAATTACCAAAATACAACTACTTTAACGTGAAATAACTTCATAAATATAAGTTTTTCTCAAAAATGCTAAGAGTAAAAGATGTTTTATATGACACATTCTACCAATGTCTGAAGTTTGAAAGTGTTTAGTTACAAAAGTGGCTGAGTTCCTTTCCAGTTTTGGGCCTCATGGAGGCAATGACTGAGACCCTTTGGCATTATGTTGTGCTTGAGAAGAAGACCCATCAAGCTGAGCAAAATCACAGTTGTAGCAGATATCAGTGTCACGCAAATGGCACCCATGCCAGTGGCATGTAAAAGCACTCCGATGTCATGCAAATGGCAACTGTGCCAGTGGCACATAGAACCACCCATTATACTCTTGGAGTGGTTGGTGTTAGGAAGTGCATCCAGCAGTAGAAAACCATGCCAAATCAGACTGGAGTCTGGTGCAGCCTTCTAGCATGCCAACCCATGGATAACAGACATATGATGAAGATGATGATGATGATGATATATAGGCAGACAGATAAATATATGCATATATAAATGCACAAGCACACACACACACGAGCGCAGAGGCTCGGCTTGGCTGAGTGATTTTACAACCACATGGTTTCATATTCAGTCCCACTGCATGGCATTTTGGTTGAGTGTCTCTACTGTAGCCCTGTGTTGACCAAAGCCTTCTGAGTGGATTTGGTAGATGGAAACTGAAAGAAAACTATCACGCGCGTGTGTGTGTGTGTGTGTGTGTGTGTGTGTGTGTGTGTGTGTGTGTGTGTGTGTGTGTACGTGTAATAGAGAGGAGATTCTGGAGGTGAACTCCATATGACACTCTAACCAGAATTAAAAGATCACTCAAAAGAATCCTTTGTTAAACTCACTATCAAACACCATATATTGCTGAAACTGTTTATTATTTCAATAAGTCTCTCTAAATGTGTGATTGTTTCCAAGTGCAAAATACAGATGTACAAACCACAACAACAGTGAGAGGTTTTCATTTTGACAACCTTGTTTGTAGTAATGACAGACTTTGGACCACCAACAACATAAGACAATCACATTTTCATAACTTGCTCACTTCCTTGATGTATCTTCTTTTACTCTTTTACTTGTTTCAGTCATTTGACCGCAGCCATGCTGGAGCACCGCCTTTAGTCGAGCAAATCAACACCAGGATTTATTCTTTGGAAGCCTAGTACTTATTCTATCGGTCTTTTTTGCCGAACTGCTAAGTTATGGGGACATAAACACACCAACATCAGTTGTCAAGCAATGTTGGGGGGACAAACACACAAACACACACACACACAAATGAAATAAGTATAAGAATGTACATTGTCCATTTTAATTAAAAGAATTCTATATGTGGCTGAAGATTGCTCGACATTTTAAAACTGATGTAATACTTACAGTGTTTAATAAAATGAAGTAGCATGAAACTATTGTACTACTCTACCTTGGATATCCTTGTTGCTTATTTTGATTATAATCACCCCATTTGATTTATATGGATAATACCATACGAAATTCTGATGCCTTTAACTTAAGTACCATATTCATCTGAATCTAAATTTTGCTTGACTTATATATATATATATATATATATATACATACATACATATATACGATGGGGTTCTTTCAGTTTCCGTCTACCAAATTCACTCACAAGGCTTTGGTTGGCCCAAGGTGCCACACAGTGGGAATGAACCCGGAACAATGTGGTTGGTAAGAAAGCTACTTACCACACACCCACTCCTGCGCCTATATTAATGTATATTAATGTATAAAGTATGGATGAGTCAAGGAAGATTAATCTAACGATGAAAAATTTCCATAACACATTTGATTAAGCATTGCATTTCAAGTGAACTGCAGTTGCAAAATGGTCTACACCCACAGCATAGCACTTTGGGCAATTGTCTTTTACGATTATCTCAGGAAGCATGGAAGTTTTGAAGGATGCAGTGCTCCGACAACTAACAACTGATGCCGGCAGTTTGTTCCATACTTCAGCAACTCTTAGTGTGAAAAAAATGTTTCCGAAAGTCATGGGAGCTGTGCTGTTTTCTGACTTTGTAAACATGTCCACGGGTGTTAGACAGGTGGAGTTTGAAAAGGTGCTCAGAGTTATTATTTGTAAGAGGGTTAATAATTTTATGGATGTCTGCCAAATCAGCTGCCACACGTTGGAGTTTCAATGTATCCATACCCAAGGAAGTAAGGCATTCAGAATATGACAAATACCTGATGGAGGGTGTTCTCTTGGTTGCACGTCACTGAACGGTTTCCAGACAATTAATATCCTGGGCAAGTAAGGGTTCCCGACCAGTGATACAAATTCCAGATGAGGCCGCACCATAGCTATATAAAGCCTCAGATAGATAGCCGGAGAGCAGCTCACTTTATAATCAACTCTTTATACTCTTAGAATATAATGGGTTGAAACAAATCCCGCAGAGCAGTTGTTCTGATGCACTAATGGCTTATTTATTTAACAAATTGAGAATCATAATAACATACATATATACATTAAAATTCAATACATATAACATAAGAATACCATTAAAAAATCCTTAATATAGATTATTGAAATCATTAAAATCACTTAAAGCTATTTTAATTGCCTACAACCTCAATAAATTGACTTGTATGAGCACAACGAATTGCTTTTTCCAAAGATTGAAACAGCTGTGATTTTAATGATTTCAATAATTTATATTAAGGTGGTTTTTAATTGTATTCTTATCTTATATGTATTGAATTTTAATGTATATATGTATGTTATTATAGTTGTCGTTTTTGTTAAATGAATAAATAAAGTCAACATTCTAATATCCAAAAGTTGATGAACAAACTAAATTGTTTCTCCATTTTCTTATTTGTTATATAAATTAATGGTAAAATATTTCTTTACCTTCACCCATTTAATACAATAAGTAAGTAAATTGCATTGCAATTAAAAACACTTGTGCATTAATAATTTGGATATATTATACCAACAGTATATTGGATAAGTATTATCCTTCAGTGGGTTGGATCCACAACCCCTAACTTACTTGGTGTATGTGTATATATATATATATATATATCAGTGTATGTGTGAATATTTATGTGTGTGTGTGTGTGTGTCTGTGTGTCTGTGTGTCTGTGTTTGTTCCTCCACCATTACCTGACAACCGATACTGGTGTGTTTAGCAAAAGGAGACTGATCGAATAAGTACTAGGCTGACAAAGAATAAATCCTGGGGGTCGATTTCTTTGATTAAAACCTTATAATGCACTACTCCAGCATGGCCACAGCCAGTCAATTGACTGAAACGAGTTAAAGAATAAAAGAATACCTGTGGAAAGCAATTATACCTCATGCCGCAAGAAATAGAGACAACACATCAGACACTTTTTACAAATGACAAATTTTCTTAATTTTTTTTTTTTTTTTTTTTTTGCATATTTCATCAAATATCTCTTCACAGAGCAAGAATCAAATACTTTTAGTGATGGATACAAAAACGAGAGATACTGAAAAAAACCATTGCAGAATCAGAAAATATGATTTTTTTATTTCTCTCTTTTTCTTTTTTTTTTCCCCTTTTTTACTTGTTTCAGTCATTTGACTGTGACCATGTTGGAGCACCGCCTTTAGTCGAGCAAATCGACCCCAGGACTTATTCTTTGTAAGCCTAGTACTTATTCTATCAGTCTCTTTTGCTGAACCACTAAGGTACGGGGACATATACACACCAGCATCGGTTGTCAAGCAATGTTGGGGGACAAACAGACACACATACATATATACGATGGGCTTCTTACAGTTTCTGTCTGCCAAATCTACTCACAAGGCTTTGGTCAGCCCGAGGCTATAGTAGAAGTCACTTACCCAAGGTGCCATGCAGTGGAACTGAACCCAGAACCATGTGGTTGGTAAGCAAGCTACTTACCACACAACCACTCCTGCACCTATGGTTTTTATTTATTTATTTATTTTTTATTATTATTATTATTATTTTTTGTAGATAATGACTTGGTAACCTTGCTAGTGCAGGTGCCACTTAAAAAGCACTCAGTCCACCCTGTAAAAGTGGCTGACGTTTGGAAGGGCATCCAGCTGTAAAAAAAAAACCATGCCAAAACTGAACAAAGCCTTGTGAGTAGATTTGGTAGACAGAAACTGAAAGAAGACCATCGTATGTATGTATGAGTGTGTATATGTTTGCAAAAAAGTGAGATGCTGAGTCATTTTCTGGTCCTGAAAATGAAGCTTCTTCTTTGAAAGATTTTGGAATGTGATGTTGATATGACTACGAATATTATTAGTGGTGAAGAGGCCAAACAGCATCTCTAAGCAAGTGTAAAAGTTTTCTTTTTTTGTTTTTTTTTTCCTTTCCTCTTTTTAATCAATGTGTGGTTTGTGAGTCAGAATGATATAGTGTTGTAAGTTTATTTAATAAATATAAATAAAAACAGCTAAAACTAATTGAACCTGCTACTAATTGCCCACTTGAATGTCACACTTATATTACCTTAGACATCAACCAGTTGTTGCTAATTGAGAGCGATGCTGAGAAATTCCTGATGAAGAAGAATCTATTCCTGTTCATTCATTACTTCTAAAACTACATCAAAAGATCAGAATTCTCCAACCAAATATATAACTTATTTACCCAACTCTGTCTTTCTCAATGCACACACACTTATACACACACACACACACACACACACACACACACACAATCACACACAATCACACACAATCACACACACACACACACACACACACACACACACACACAGGCTTATATTACATTACATTAAATTATATTCTATAAGCAAACTTTCCTGTATGTAAAATTAAATCTTATATAGTTTGATCTTATATCAGCTCATGAGCTGTGGCCATGCTGGGGCACTGCCATTTGGTGTTGCTACATAATTTTACTTCACTAATTCTTTTTAGAAATTGATGTTTGGTGCATGAGGGAATTTGATGCCACTGCCCTCATCTACATTTCATACTGTGAAGTTGGTTCATCTGGGACACTCGACAGTAAGAGGTCTAGGTTCGTTTTGAAAACACTTATATCCACCCTATGTAGGTCTCTCAAGTCCTTTGGGAGGATATTAAAGAGCTGTGGGCTTTTAAAGCCCAGGCTGTTGCAATATCTTGTCCCATATCTTGATGGCAAAGCTGGATATATATGATAGTAGTTTCTCATAGTCCGAAAAATATGAATCAGCAATTTCTTGAAGAACAACTAGCACAAATAATTTGTTTATAATGATCAAATGCTTAAGCTATACATTAGTTCACATTCTTCATTTAATTAACATTGCCTGAACAGGAAGAATTGCAGAGAATATTCAGCTTAGAAATGTGAGTTTATGTAGATAGGTTCATGGGTCAACAATAGCCTTTGTACTTGAAATATATAAAAGTTACTTAATGCTTAAACACTGTTATTTTATTTAACTTAAATCTGTTATCTTATTTTGATCTTGTTGATAGAAATATAACTTTTAACAACTTTCAGAATAAAACCTGGTGGTTTTGTCAGGTGGAGATAAAATAAAATATAACCTTTGGAGTAAACAAAACTTTCAAATACATATTATTGAGTGTTTGAAAATTAAAGTTGCCAATATCTGTTGTGACAATGTGGTCTTACTTTTGCTAATATTTTCAGACAGTAAACTAGCAGAATCATTATTGCATCAGAACAGCTACTCTGTGGTATTTGTTTCAACCCTTTATATTCTGAGATTATAAAGTGAGCTGCTCTCCAGCTATCTATCTGAGGCTTTATATAGCTATGGTGCGACCTCACCTGGAATTTGCATCACCGGTCTGGAACCCTTATCTTGCCCAGGATATTAATTGTCTGGAATCCGTTCAGCGATGTGCAACCAAGAGAACACCCTCCATCAGGCATTTGCCATATTCTGAACGCCTTACTTCCCTGGGCATGGATACATTGAAACTCCAACGTCTGGCAGCTGATTTGGCAGACACCCATAAAATCATTAACCATCTTACAAACAATAACTCTGAGCACCTTTTCAAACTCCATCTGTGTAACACCTGTGGACATGTTTACAAAATCAGAAAACAGCACAGCTCCCATGACTTTCAGAAACATTTTTTCACGCTAAGAGTTGTTGAAGCATGGAACAAACTGCTGGCATCAGTTGTTAGTTGTCGGAGCACTGCATCCTTCAAAACTTCCATGCTTCCTGAGATTTGCCAACACTACACCTGATTTTCTCCCCTCCATACACACGCAAGCATGTATCTGACTCATACACTGTTCACTTTCCAGACATTTGTACATTACTGCATATGCTTTATACGCACTTTTGACAAGTTGTGGTGCACCTGAGCACTGTATACAATAATTTCATTATTATTAACTTCACTTTTCACCCTTTTGAGGGTTGATAAAATAGAATAGTCAAGTACAGTGGTTGATGGAATCGGCTATCCCTGCTTCCCTTAACATTTCTAATCTTGTTTCACATCAAAGTTAAAATAACTGTTCATGACTTAGTTGATGTAAAACTCTGCTGTCTCTTAAGAAGGTCCCTGTTCAAAATGTTGAATTTTCCACTTTCATGTCAAGTTCATTGTATGCTTTTTATTGATTTTACTACAGAAGTCTTGCTGATGCAGACCAACACCAGCCTCTTTCGAGTCTGATTATATATGTATATATATATATATATAATTATATTATATATTATTATATAGATATATATATATATTATATATATATATTTCTATATATATATTTCTATATATATATTTATTATATAATATATATATATATATTATATATATAATATATAGTATATATATATATATATCTATATAGATATATATATATAATATTTATATTATATATATAATAATATATATATATTTTATAATATATATATATATATATATATAAGCGATTGTTAAATCAGTATAGTTTTTTTTTTTTTGGTGCATCTAAGTTAGGTACCATATCAAGTAAATTTTTAAATTAACTTGAATCTTTATTGCTCTTTGTATATAATATATATATATATTATATATATATATATATATAATATTATATATATATATATATATATATATATATATTTATATATATATATATATATATATATATATATATATATATATATATATATATATATATATTTATATATATATATATATATATTATATATATTATATATATATATATATATATAATATATATATATATTATTTATATATATATATATATATATAATAAATAATAATAATAATAATAATAATAATAATAATAATAATAATATTCCAGGGAGACACTCTCTCTCCACTCCTTTTCTGCTTGGCACTGTCACCTCTATCTGATATGCTAAATAGAACTGGATGCGGATATAAATGTTACGGCAAAACGATCAGCCACCTTTTATATATGGATGACCTCAAAACTATATGGCAAATGACAAACAGCTGGAAACACTGTTAAAGACAGTTCATGGATTTACCAAAGAAATAGAAATGAAATTGGATTAGAAAAATGCGCCAAAGTAACCATGAAAAGAGGAAAACTAGTTAAGAGTAGTAACATCACACTAGATAAAACCAATGAAATAAAAGAATTAGACCAAAGCCAAACTTACAAATACTTAGGAATCCGTGAACTAGATAAGACAAACACACACAAATGAAAGAGAAATAAAAAAAGAATATTATAGACGAGTTAGATCAATACTAAAAACAGAGCTCAGTGCTAAAAACAAGATAATAGGTATTAACACTTTAGCTGTCCCAGTTATAAGTTACAGCTACAATATCCTTAACTGGACACTAAATGAACTGACCAAAATAGATAGGAAAACAAGAAAATAATGACAGGATCTAGGATGCATCACCCAAAATCTGACATAGAAAGACTATATATACAACGTATAGAAGGTGGTAGAGGCCTTATACAGCTGGAAAACTACTATAAAATAACCACCATAGGACTACAAAAATATCTACTTCAGAAGAAGGAAAACTGATACAAATAGCGGCAAAACACGAGCAAAACAAAAAACTGTTCTCAGTATTTAAGGAAGCTGACAAATACAAACAAGAAATCATACCACCTAATAAATATGAAGAAGAAGAAGAAGAAAAGAAGAAAGAAACACAAAGCTATAAAACAAATGAAATCCAAACTAAAACAGAACAGCAACGAACCATGATAAAAACGATGGCATGAAAAGCCCCTTCATGGTAAATACTGCACTAAACTAAACGCAAAAGAAATAGACAAAGAAAAATCCCAGCAATGGTTGAGAAGCTCAGGACTCAAAGCAGAGACAGAGGGATTTTTAATTGCAGCACAAGACCAAAGCCTCCCCACCAGAAATTACCAAAAACATGTAATGAAAAGAAATATAACAAGTAACTGCAGAATATGTGGAGATGGACAAGAAACAATAAATCATATTATCTCTGGCTGCCCAGTCGTAGCTAAGAAGGAATATATTCATAGACATGACAGAGTTGGAACCTACATACACTGGAAGCTATGCCAACATTATGGAATAACAACAGAAAAAAGATGGTATAGGCACACACCAGAAAAGGTCACAGAAAACGAGAAAGCAACCATACTCTGGGATATGCCGATACACACAGATAGAGAAATTAAGGCCAACAGACCAGATATAGTTGTCAGAGATCATGAAGAAAAAAAATGCTTTCTAATTGATGTATCATACCAGCAGATGACAACGTGTCTCTAAAAGAAATGGAGAAACTTTCAAAATACAAAGACCTGGAAATAGAGGTAACTAGAATGTGGAATCTAAAAACAGAAACAATTCCTATCATAGTAGGTGCATTAGGCATGATAAAAAATATTCAGACAAATACATAACAAAAACACCAGGACTTACAAACACATATAACATACAGAAAATGCACTACTAAGGCACTGCACACACATCCTACGCAAACTCTTTCATACATAACCATCAGAGCATCACAACAAATCACAGCACATACCTAAGCACACAGAGCTGCACTCGGTAGTGAAGTGAAAGCACGCTATAAAAATAAAACTACTGAATGATGATAATAATAATAATAGGGAATATAACTCCAAACTTACAGGGAAAAATTCAATTTAGTATTAAATCAAATTTCAATTTAGTATTAAATCAAATTTCACAGTATAAATATATAAAATATAAATTAGAGATAAAACCACTATTATGCAACTCAAACATTGATAGACATAAACCAATACATAAATAACAAATAATATATATATATATAATATATATATATATATATATATATATAACTTATAACTAGATCTCATTCATTTTATACTTTTTGAGATCTAGTTATAAGTTATATATTTAAATTAAAAAATAAAATAATAATATATATATATATATATATATATATAATATATATAAAAAAAAAGACCCCCTTTGGTCATGAATGACCATGGGATTGCATCCAGAAAGCTCTCCTCTGAGGCACAAATCAGAGCGAGGTTGCTTGTGAAAGACCAGCAGTTGCTCATGCATATCATCTTCCCTTCTCCACACCCCTCATGTTGTCCAAAGGAAAAGCAAAGGCCGATACAGCTTGGCACCAGTAAGGTCATAACTTACTTCTACAGCCGTGTGAACCAGAGCAACTTGAAATAAAGTGTCTGACTCAAGAACGAACACACAGCCCGGTCTGGGAATCAAGTTCACAACCTCTTGTTTGTAAGCACAATGCTCTAAACACTGAACCATTTGCTTTCATTATATGCATGTGTGTGTGTGTGTGTGTGCATACATGTATGTATGTATGTCAGGTCACTTTCGAGTGCTACTGGTAACATGTAACCCAGTACAACCTGTTGAATGGTCGGGTCGTCGGCGACTAAACCGGCAACCCCACCAAGCTTTCTTGGTGAGGAGGGTGTTTATTGGACATCTTGCAGGATGAAAAACAAAACCCGTCAAAGGGCGGAGGAACTCTTGAGAGTCAACGGCCATCCAATAAATGTCTTAAGGCTGTATCATGCGCGGGGACATAGAAATAATCGGACTGAATACCCGATCGCGTGGTTAAACCATTGGGAGTGAAGGACTCCTAGCCTTTGTTAGGGCATCCTTCTAGGAGAAGGTAACTTAAGTAACTGAGATAACTCCGACATAAAACCTGCGGCTAAGTGGATACCGATGATGTTGACTTGTTCTTCTTTTCAGATTATGGCTGTTGTTGCTTAGTGAGTGGGATTGACTCAGTGCACAGCCTTTCCTCACTTTAGAAAAAAAATCTTCTTGCACAGGCATTGCTCTATAGCAACATTGTTCATTATTGTTGATGGTGCTGTGAGTCTCAACTGAATGGCTGGCTGTAGCCTTAAAAAGCAAATAAAAGTCACATTCGATCACAGCACCGATAACAGTTAAGCTTCGTGCAATGGCCATACTCGATAACGAGGGGGCAGCCATCATGTATGTATGTGGGTGTGGGGCATCCTCTTGTCTTGATATCACATGATGGGTCATAAATGAGCATCATCCATTTCCAGTCTTCCATGAAAACATGTCCAGCCATGGGGAAATATTTCTTTACTTGGGAACAGGAGAGAGTTGGTGACAGGAAGAGCATCCGGCCATAGAGAACCTACCTCAAATAATTCCATTTGGTCCAGGCAAGCATGGAAAAGCAGACACTAAAATGATGATGATGATGATGATGATGATGATGGTGATGTACTGATTTTCCCTTAAACACACATTTCTAAATCACTGCAGAGCATTTAACTTTCTTATATCACCTTCCCCATTCCCTAAATATTCTCATCTTCATGAATATATG
>NC_043013.1:9084931-9097431 GCF_006345805.1 Octopus sinensis
CTATGGGGGTCCACCAGAATAAAATAGTAATCAAAGGGGGTCTATAGATAAAAAAAAAGATCATTGAGAACCCCTCCTGTAGACCCAAATTTTACACAGATATAAATCAACTATAACAAATCCTGAGTAATTGCATTAGCAACATACCTATTTCTTTACTACCCACAAGGGGTTAAACACAGAGAGGACAAACAAGGACAGACAAACCGATTAAGTCGACTATATCGACCTCAGTACGCAACTGGTACTTAATTTATTGATCTCAAAAAGATGCAAGGTAAAGTTGACCTCGGTGGAATTTGAACTCAGAACGTAACGGCAGACGAAATACAGCTACGCATTTCGCCCGGTGTGCTAACATTTCTGCCAGCTCACCGCCTTTGCGTTAGCAACATAGCAATGATGCAATTTTCAGGCATAATACACAAATGACATAATATAACATAAAATGCTAATTGCTTGAATATTGGGCAGATCATGTTCTAGTATCAACAAAAGCCCTGATAATGGATGAGTTGACTCATACATAGACATTTGTACAGAGTAGTTGAAAGATTATTATATATTATATAAATAGAATAGTTTATTTTTGATTGTCAAGTTAAGACATATTTTTAAAATAAAATAAAAAAAGATAGTGTAGTATTCAAACAGAAATGTAAATCACAACTAAATAACCTAGCCAGAAAAACAGCTGCATTGTCAAGTTTGCGTCAATAAGGAGCTTGTCAATAATGTATTACATATAACATACTGCGTTATGTTTAATGTCGTGATTTAGTTATTAGAGTTGATATCACAATTGTAGGATTGTGGTTTCGATTCCAGGATTGGGTTGTGTGGTGTTTGTTTTTGAGCAAAACACTTTATTTCACATTGCTCCAGTCCACTCTGCAGTAAATGATTTATCCTGCAATCGACTGGCATCTTGTTTTGGGGAATGTTGTGATTTTGGTCACTTACAAGTCATCTGCTTATGGGCACAGAGAACCTTTGATGTTGCTAAGAGATCCCAGCCGGAATGAGGAGATCAGGGATAGAACTGGAGTGAATGGCATCATTGCAGAATACCACCATACAAAAACTATGATGGGCCAGTCATGCCGGAAGGTTAACGGACAATTGGTAGACCCGTGCAGTTGTTGAGTGGCACTGACATGAATGGAAGAGACCTCTTGGAAAACCTCCAATCAGGTGGGAAGACGATCTAAGAAAGATGTTTGGAATAATGTGGAGGAGAAGGGCAAGAGCATGAGGGTAATGGATCAAATGCTGGGGCCAAGTTCCAGCTCTCCCGTCTTATTCAACTGGAGTATCCTTGTATCTTTTCTACAGCAAGACACCCAACACTATCCCTCTACTCCAGGAATTGGCAAACTGGGGTAAATACGAAATTCTTGGGGGAAATGAGGACTAATAAGATGTAAGTAGAATTTTATAAAAAAAACGTTTTCCTTGTTATAACAGAAATTTTTTTTCTGGTATGAGGAGGCAGCCAAAGGTTGCTGTGTTTTGCAACAACTTACATTTGCAAACAAGGATTTTCCCTCAAGTGAACATAAAAACAAAGCAGAGTAATTGATTGGACCCTGAATACTGTTTCAAATTGCTCTAGCATCAAATTGCCCCCAATTTTGATGTAATTGAAACAAAAATGAAACAATATCATTTCTCCAAAACCTGGAGTTTCTAGAAAAAAACCTTTAGTTTCATAATGAAGATATTAATTTTATTTTATTGCATTTCTTTTATACTTTTCATATTTATAATTGTATTCTCCATGTAGATTCAATAAATCTTTTGAATTCAAAAAATCTATGATTTTCTTCCTTTCAAATCAAGGGGGTAAATTTGGCATAAATAAATATATTTTGGGGTAATTGGTTAAAAAAGATCTCTGCTCTACTCTTAAAACTTCACACCTGGCACAAAGCCACCTCCTTCAATACTACTCTCCACAGCTGAGGGGACTTTGTTCTGCCTTGCAAATTACTTGGTGACTCCATCAGTGCTGGTGCCATGAAAAAAGCACCAAGTACATGTTGTAAAGTAGTTGGCACTAGGAAAGGAATCCAGCCATAGAAACCATGCCAAAACAGACAAGTGGAGGTGCAATAGCCCAGTGGTTAGAGCAGTGAACTCGCGGTCATAAGAGCATGGTTTCGACTCCTAGACCAGGCATTGTGAGTGTTTATTGAGCAAAAACACCTAAGCTCCACTCCGGCAGGAAGGGATGGTGAACCCCGCTGTACTCTTTCACCACAACTTTCTCTCATTCTTTCTTCCTACTTCTGCCACAAAGCAGAGGAACCATGGTGTAACCCACTATGGTGTAGTAAACTTTCAGACCCTAGTCTAGATTGCAAATCCTCTGTACCCCAGGATGGTTCAGCTCTCCACCTATTAAAAGCTACTGTTTATGGAATGAGGATAACAACATAGCTTTCGTGCCCATGCAACTGCCAGTATATTGCGTGTGGTGGGTGGATCTTCAAGTTGCCACATACACTCTTAGCAGCTTAGAGTAGGCTCGAATTAGAGATTATTCTTTGTGGTTAATGGCGTGAGTCCAAAGGAGAAGAAGAAGAAGAAAACAGACAATAGAGCTGGGCACAGTCATCTGGCTTTGCAGCTCTTGTCAAACTGCCCAGACCTTGTCAACAATGATGATAATCTGGTGCGAGGGAAGATAATCTCATTTTTAGCAAACAAGGGTGACAACTTCATGTATGTTTCAGTCTTGTTAAGGTATAGGTAGAGTGGTGAGAGGAAGGTCAATCTGATTTTTAGCAGATACAAGCAACAACCCCATGCATATTTTGGTTTTATAAAATCTCCTCAGGAAATAAGCAATATATAGAGAGGAAAGTCAATCTGATCTTTTGCTGATAGGTATACGTTTTTACTCTTTTACTTGTTTCAGTCATTTTACTGTGGCCATACTGGAGCACCACCTTTAGTCGAGCAATTCGACCACAGGACTTATTCTTTGTAAGCTTAGTACTTATTCTATTGGTCTCTTTTGCCGAACCGCTAAGTTACGGGGGATGTAAACACACCAGCATCGCTTGTCAAGCGATGTTGGGGGGACAAACACAGAAACACAAACATACACACACACACACACACACATATATATATATATATATATATATATATATATATATATATGTGTGTGTATATGATGGGCTTCCTTCAGTTTCCATTTGCCAAATCCATTCACAAGGCTTTGGTCGGCCCGAGGCTATATAGAAGACATTTGCCCAAGGTGCCATGCAGTGGGACTGAACCCGGAACCATGTGGTTGGTAAGCAAGCTACTTACCACACAGCCACTCCTACACCTAAGCATGTTAACTCTATGTATATTACAGTTTATTAAACCTCTTTAGGAAATAGGAAATGTAGTGAACAGAAGGATAGTCTGGTCTTTAACAAAGGGGTAACAACTTTGGATATATTTCAGTGAAATTGTGCTAATAGACTTCATCAGCAAATCATAGTTTGCTTATCAAGGGAGCAACATTTATGCATATACAAGGATTGTACAAACACTAGTGTGACAAAACAACGTAAAGCCCATGGTTATACTTTTTTTAATAAAAAGAAAAAAAGAAAAAATGTGTATCGAAGTCATCTAAAAACTGTGTTAGATCATAGTTCAGTAAAAATATATATATATCTGTAGCATGAAATATTTTACAAGTGAATAAAGGTGATAATCAAAAATCAGTTAGAGATTTGACAACATAATATGAACTGTGGATTATTTGTTGAGCATTTTATTGGGCAATTCATGACAAAAGCAATTACTAGATTCATGTGCTAGGACAGGGTTTGTGAAAGACATTATATGTATAATTGTATTGAGCTGAACAAATTCTCACAACATTTAAATAAACATATTTCAAGAGTAAATATGTTACATGCGCTCTTTACAAAAAATTTCCAAACAAAAAAGTAGGCCTTAGAAGGCCTATGATAACAGAACCTATAAAAGGTTCCTACAGAATTTGTTTGAATGCTGAATTATTTCTCTCCTCAAAACAATATTCCAATGACCTCAGGTCAAAATATTCCCTATCCATATTAACAAATATATCAGCTGAAGCAAATTAATAACCATTATTTATTGAGTGGTAGGACACTGGGTGGTTTTAGAGTCGTTTTTTGCTTTGTTCTGAAATTCACATGCTCATTTGTAAGCATGGAATAATTACAAAGACACACTTTATAATTAACCAGGGCTTCATTTTAATGAATGGGAGTTAAGTTTAGACTATTCCGGCAAACACAGAGGAAAACAATTCTGTATTAGTTTACAAGGAAAAGGAAATGAATGGTTCTCAAGGTTTTTAATTACAAAAGAAATTGTGAGAAATAAGGCTGAAAGAAATATTTATTAAAATATTCACACCACTCTCACTTGTGATTAGTGTTGATTTTACATCTACATTTATTCCAAATCTATTGAATTTGCAGAGGCAAAAAGCTTATTACAAGTATTTTTAATAAATTTTGATTTTTTTTTTTTAGTGCAATATCTAGGACATTTTACAGGGCTTCCAAGTCGTATGAGAAGAGAAAGGAGAGGCACTTACTCTCAGACAAAGTGGTGACCTTGCTTGAACACTTGCAACTAAAAGCGCTCAAGGACCAGGTAATGGTGTTAAACAGAGCGACAGTTTAACACCCTTTCATTAAAATATTGCAGGAATTGTACTCATACTTGCAACTAGTACTCATATCAAATCTAAACAGAGTTCCAATCTATTGAGTTTACAGGAAAAAAATTATTATTATTGAGAATGAGATGGGCAAAATGTTAGAGTGTTAGATTGTACTTTGTAGTATTTCCTCTTGCTCTTTACGATCTTAGATCAAATTCTAGTGAGGTCAACTTTGCCTTTCGGAGATCATTAAAATAAGTACCAGTAGAACTCTGGATTTGATGTAATTGACTTACTACCTCCTCTGAAAACTGCTGGACTTGTGCCAAAGTTTGAAATTATTATTATTATTATTCAGTAGTTTTATTTTTATAGCGTGCTTTCACTTCACTACCGAGCGCTGCTCTGTGTGCCTTGGGTATGTGTTGTGATTTGTTGTGATGCTCTGATGGTTATTGTATGGAAAGTGTTCTGCGTAGGATGTGTGCAGTGCCTAGTAGTGCAATTTTCTGTATGTTATATGTGTTTGTAAGTCCTGGTGTTTTTGTTATGTATTTGTCTGAATATTTTTTTATCATGCCTAATGCACCTACTATGATAGGAATTGTTTCTGTTTTTAGATTCCACATTCTGGTCACCTCTATTTCCAGGTCTTTGTATTTTGAGAGTTTCTCCATTTCTTTTAGAGACACGTTGTCATCTGCAGGTATTGATACATCAATTAGAAAGCATTTATTATTATTATTATTATTATTGTTATTATTATTATTATTGTTATTATTATTATTATTATTATTATTATTATTATTATTATTATTAGTCAGTTTGATTCAGTTTTGGCCTTATTACTGGTAGAATTTATGTGGATAGTGGGTTAATCTAGAAACCTTTGATATCCACAAGCTTTCAATAATCTTTCAAGTGCTCAAAACTCTTTCAATAATCTTTCTTGTTTCTAAAAGGTAAACTTTCTGTAGAAACTCTACAGGACATCCCATTCCAGTCTCCTTTAACCGTTCATTTGTCTACATCATTGACTTATGTCTCGGAGGGGAACTATTTAGATTTTTAACCTTTATACTGATAATTGAAAATAATTCTTTGTAAAATTTTTTTCATGACTAAAGGTATTTAACAAAATCAAAAATTATTTATGACTCGACCCAATATCCTATTGCACCAGTTATTACAGACACAACCTTTACAGTTTTTATTATTATTATTATTATTATTATTGAAGGCACATAAAAAGCACCATCCGTCCGTGACCATTTGCCAGCTCTGTCTGGCACTTGTGCGGGTGGCACGTAAAAAGCACTCACTACACTCACGGAGTGGTTGGCGTTAGGAAGGGCATCCAGCCGTAGAAACACTGCCAGATCAGACTGGAGCCTGATGCAGCCGTCTGGCTTCACAGACCCCAGTTGAACCGTCCAACCCATGCTAGCATGGAAAGCGGACGCTAAATGATGATGATGATGATGATGATTGAAGCCATCACACACTATTCAATATTGTGATGTTGTAGTGTGAAGATATTGTGCATATTTGGGATTTGTGCTACCTGTCAAGTCAAAACAAGGACTTCAAACAGACAGTACTTTGTGCAGTATGCATGCAGTTCCAAGTAAAGCCATGTTATGTTGTTGTTGTTATTATTATTATTATTATTATTATTATTACTATTATTATTATTATTACTATATGTTTGACTTTTGCTTTGTATTTGTACAACTTGGCTCCAAGTCTCACCCATAGACCTCCAGAGACAACAAGTTAAAAGTTCATGTTGGTGTTATGCCAAGGGTGTCATATATTTGGTTTTGCACGTTCAAGAGAATGCTTAAGAAAACAAGAAAAATTATGAGTTTGTTTTAAAATTTGAGATTACATAGACAGTATTTTACATAGAATATGAGCAGTTCCCATGAGCACTATCTTTTAAATTTCTGCCATCATCATCATCATCATCATTAATAAAATAATAATAATAATAATAATAATAATAATAATAATAATAATAATAATAATAAAAAAAAAAAAAAATGAACGAACTATTGAGTTTGGTTTAATGGCCTACCAATGTATACTATGAGTTTCTTTGCCCTAGGAGTCGGGAAGACACTCAGCAAGAAATGAAAGCAAATTTGAAAGAAGAAAAAAATTATAATAATAATTATAATAATAATAATAATAATAGTAATAATAATAATAATAATAATAATAATAATTATAATAATAATTATAATAATAATAATAATAATAATTATAATAATAATTATAATAATAATAATAAGGCAGCGAGCTGACAGAGTCATTAGCACACTGGATGAAATGCTTGACAGTATTTCGTTCGTTGCTCCGTTCTGAGTTCAGAGGTCGACTTCGCCTTTCATCTTTTTGGGGGTCAATAAAATAAGTACCAGTTGAACACTGAGGGTCGATGTAATCGACTCATCCCCTCCCCCAAAATTGATGCCCTTGCTGAAAAATTTCAAGCTATTATTATTAATATTAATATTATTATTATTATTATTATTATTATTATTATTACTATTAATAATAATAATTATTATTATGTGGGGAGGTATGGCCTAGTAGTTAGGGTGCTACACTCACCATCATGAGATTGTGGTTTCAATTCCTAAACCAGGTGGTGAGTTGTGTTCTTGAGCAAAACACTTCCTCTCACATCAGTCTGCAATCACTTTGACATCTGACATGCGATAAACTGTACACCTGTTCAGGTAACATTGATTTGATGGAGGGAATGTATGTCACATACATTTGAACACTATAAACAGATCAGTGGTGCAAGTCGTTTGGCTAAAGCCGAACACTCATATGTTATCTTTGATGGGAGAGTCCATCATTATTATTATTAAGGCAAGCTGGCAGAATCATTAGCTAGCTAGGTAAACTGCTTAGAAACATTACATTCTGGGTTCAAGTTCTACCATGGTCAACTTTGCTTTTCTTCCTTTTGGGGTCAATAAAATAAACACCAGTTGAGCACTGGAGTCAATATAATCAACTTGCCCTCTCTCCCAAAATTGCTGGCCTTGTGCCACAATTTGAAACCATTATTATTATTACTATTGTTGTTGTTGTTATTATTATTATTATTATTATTATTATTATTATTATTATTATTATTTGAAGGCAGCGAGCTGGCAGAATCGTTAGCATGCTGGACTGAAATGCTTTGCGGTATTTCGCCTGTCAGTATGTTCTGAGTTCAAATTCTACTGAGGTCGACTTTGCCTTTCATCCTTTCGGGGTCGATAAATTAAGTACCAGTTGCGTACTGGGGTGAATGTAATTGACTAGTCCCCTCCCCGTAAATTTGAGGCTTTGTGCCTCCAGCAGGAAGCATTATTATTATTATTATTATTATTATTAATATAATTATTATTATTATTATTATTATTATTAATATTATTAGCTTAATAAGGAGAGGAAAGACAATGTCTTTTGAAGGTCTTCAAGAGTAATAAGAGGAGGAAGGGAGAATTTTCTTCTCAGATTGGAAATTTGGCCTAAATACTTGCAACAGAGTGAATTCCACCAAAGACAACCATGTGCTAAGTAGTGATATTAAACCAGGCAACAAATTAAGTTTACTCAGTGCTTTCTATCATAAGGGGCACACTAGCAATTTGCCTAGGGGCACCATAGATGTAAATGGGGATGAGGGTATAGAGAAGGGCCTAGAGCTTATTTATGTATGCCATGGCTGTACATCGAGGGGTTTCAGTGCAAGGCTTTTTTCAGACTGTGGAGCTATAACACTGCCAAGATGGCTATTCCCTATCATCCAAGGACTCTTTTACTTGTTTCAGTCCTTTTGACTGCAGCCATGCTGGAGCACCGCCTTTAATTGAGCAAATCGACCCCAGGACTTATTCTTTATAAGCCTAGTACTGATTATATCAGTCTCTTTTGCCGAACCCCTCAGTTACGGGGATGTCAACACACACACACAAACATATACACACACATACATATATCACTACACTCGCGGAGTGGTTGGTGTTAGGAAGGGCATCCAGCCGTAGAAACTCTGCCAGATCAGACTGGAGCCTGGAGCAGCCCCTGGCTTCCCAGACCCCGGTCGAACCATCCAACTTGTGCTAGCGTGGAAAACGGACGTTAAACGATGATGATGATGATGATGATAAATATATATATATAAATATAAATATATATATATATATACATATATATATATATATATATATATATATATATATATATAGCCTTGGGCCGACCAAAGCCTTGTGAGTGGATTTGGTAGGCAGAAACTGAAAGAAGCCCATCATATATATATATATATATATACGATGGGCTTCTTTCAGTTTCTGTTTACCAAATCCACTCACAAGGCTTTGGTCAGCCTGAGGCTATAGTAGAAGACACTTGCCCAAGGTGCCACGTAGTGGGACTGAACCCGGAACCATGTGGTTGGTAAGCAAGCTATTTACCACACAGCCACTCCTGCACCTGGGACATTAACATGGTCCTTCCAAAGGTTTCTCATCGCAGTTTCCATCTACAAAATTTTACTCACAAGGTGCTGGTGTCACATAAAAATCCCCTGTGCCAATGCCATGCAAAACACACCCAAGCTGGTGCCACATAATAAGCACCCATGCTGATGCCATGTACACAGCATCCATGCTAGTGTCATGTAAAAAAAAAAACACTCAGTATTCTCTGTAAAAAGTACACGAAAATTTTTTTAAGAAAATATCCTGCACCCATCAGTAGGAGAAATGTGCTTCTCCATAATAGTACAAGACCACATTTAGTAAGAATCATACAGGATAAAATATTGGATTTATGCTGGTCTGTTCTACTCTCTCCACTGTTTTCACCAGACCTTGCACCAACTGATTTCCATCATTTTCGCTCTCAAGAAAATGCTCTGATGAGGAATAAAATTTTCTCAAGAAGACCAGGTGATAAAATATGTGAAAAGATTCTTCATGTTGAAGCCAGCAAAATTTTTCTTGAGAGGAATCAAAGTAGTAAATGGTAAGAGGTCATTCAAAATAATGGCACCTATACTGATAATCATGTGAAAGCATGTGGCTCAATGGTTAGAGCATTGGTTGCTCAATCATGAGGTAGTGAGTTCGATTCCTAGGCCGGACTGTGTATTGTGTTCTCGAGCAAGGCACTTTATTTCAAGTCGTTCGAGTTCATTCAGCTGTAGAAATGAGTTGTGATGTCACTGGTGCCGAGATGTATTAGCCTTTGTTTTTCCTTTGGATAACAGCAGTGGTGTGGAGAGGGGAGGGTGGTATGAATGGGTAACTCCAGGTCTTCCATAAAACAACCTTGCCCAGACTATCAAGATTTTACCTTTATACTGACAATAGAAAATAATTCTTTGTAAATTCTGAGTAAAGGTGTTTAACAAAACTGAATATGGCTAACCACAAAGTGGGGGTGTTACAGTCAGTTTTTCGAAATCAGTGACAGACGTCACTAGAAAAACTCTTATATATTTGCAAAGCAAGCCTTGCCTTTCATCGTGACCTGGTGGTTACAGCCCGTTGATAAGAGACAATAATCTCGAAACCGCGGTCCGGTGCGTATCACTAAGGCTTACAAGGAAGGGAAGGCTTCCCTTTGCAAATACCTGAAGGGCACAGAAAGTGTGCCTAAAGCCAGCTGGAGACGTCGATCTCCTGAGGCTAAAAGCTACAGTAACACCCCCACTTTGTGGTTAGCCATATTGAGATGGCTTTTATACTTTACATTGTTGAGCGGTTACTGTTTACATCTCGCTCTGAGATTTAATAATGCTATATATATATATATATATATATATATATATATATATATAATAATGATAATAATAATATAATAATAATAATAATAAAATAATATGAGGGAATATTATTACAAACTTACAGGGAAAAATTCAATTTAGAAATACTAAATCAAATTTCACAAAATATAATTTATATATATATAACTTAGAAAAGAAAAACCCACCTTTTATCAATTCAATGATGAAAAATTAAATTATACCATTTAAAAAAATTACATATTATAGAAAGAATAAATATAAGATATAAAACATATAACAATGATTAAGTAATGTACAAAATAGTAAATAAAACATATATATATATATATATATATCAAAAAATCAAAAACTGAAAAAATCAAAAATCAAAATCGATCAACATGAATGAAAATTGTCGCTGTGATATCAGTGCTGGTGGCACATAAGAGAACCATCCGAACGTGGCCATTGCCAGTGCCGCCCTGACTGGCTTCGTGCCGGTGGCACGTAAAAAGCACCATCCAATCGTGGCCGTTTTCCAGCTTCGCCTGGCCTCCGTGCCGGTGGCACGTAAAAAGCACTATCCGACTGTGGCCGTTTGCCAGCCTCGCCTGGCCCCCGTGCCGGTGGCACGTAAAAAGCACCATCCGACCATGGCCATTTGCCAGACTTGTCTGGCACCTGTGCAGGTGGCACGTAAAAAGCACCCACTACACTCATGGAGTGGTTGGCATTAGGAAGGGCATCCAGCCATAGAAAACCATGCCAAATCAGACTGGGCCTGGTGCAGCCTTCTGGCTTCCCAGACCCCAGTTGAACCCTCCAACCCATGCTAGCATGGAAAGCGGACACTAAATGATGATGATGATGAAGATGATGATATATAAAAGCTCCCCCAGCTCTTCACAACATCAGTATTATTCTTCATCAGTTTGGTATTCAGTGCATAGTTTCCTGTTGCTGGTGATCTGCAATAAGGTGAAATCACATGCTACAGTGGTGCCATCTACCAGTACTAACCAAATCTAGTGAACTAACAGAATTTCAAACCCTTTTAGGGTTTGTCATCTATACAAAATGATTTTTGTGGGACCGCCGCCTCGACTGGCTTCTGTGCTGGTGGCACAAAAAAGCACCATCCGAACATGGCCGATGCCAGTGCTGCCTCAACTGGCTCCAGTGCCAGTGGCACATAAAAAGCACCATCCGAACGTGGCCGATGCCAGCGCCGACTTGGCTGACTTCCGTGCCGGTGGCACGTTAAAAGCACCAACCGATCGTGGCCGATGCCGGACCCCCCTGGCACCTGTGCAGGTGGCACGTAAAAAGCACCCATTACACTCGCGGAGTGGTTGGCGTTAGGAAGGGCATCCAGCTGTAGAAACTCTGCCAGATCAAACTGGAGCCTGGTGCAGCCCCCGGCTTCCCAGACCCCGGTCGAACCGTCCAACCCGTGCTAGCGCGGAAAACGGACGTTAAACGATGATGATGATGATGATGATGATGATGATATACATATCCTGAAAAAGACAGGATGCCCTGAAAAATTTTGAGAATGCTTAGACAGTTTCATGACAAGATAGAAGTGAGAGTTAATGTTGGAGGTATCTTATCGGATCCAATATCTGTAGAAAATGGTGTAAAACAAGGTAATATTCCTGCTCCCATGAGAAATGAGTTGCAATGTCACTGGTTCAAAGCTATATCAACCTAGCTAGCTAGGTTGATATAGCTTGGCACCATAGCTAGATAGGTAGATAGATAGATAGATAGATAGATAGATAGATAGATAGATAGATAGATAGATAGATAGATAGATAGATATGTTCTTTATTAGGACACACAGGGCTGCCCACAGACGGGACAATTACAAGGTAGAGCTTTTCTTTTTGGGGATAAAAAAAGGGGGTTTGGTTTTCGATCAAAAGGGATCGTAAAAGGAAAGAAAGAGGAAAGCAAAAAAAAAAGGGGGGGGGATAAAATGAAAAAGAAAAAATCGATCAATAGGGATCATTATCACAGAAATGTCAA
>NC_043013.1:9102431-9110657 GCF_006345805.1 Octopus sinensis
ATCGATATAATCGACTTAATACCTATGTCTGTCCATGTTTGTCTCCTCTATGTTCAGCCCCTTGTGGGTAATAAAGAAATAGGTTCCAGGTCCAGTCCCACCACACTACATGGTTCCAGGTTCAGTGCCACCTCACTACATGGTTCCAGGTTCAGTCCAACCACACTACATGGTTCCAGGTTCAGTCCCACCACACTACATGGTTCCAGGTTCAGTCCAACCACACTACATGGTTCCCGGTTCAGTCCCACCACACTACATGGTTCCAGGTTCAGTCCCACCTCACTACATGGTTCCAGGTTCAGTCCACTACACTACATGGTTCCAGGTTCAGTCCCACGTCATTACATGGTTCCAGGTTCAGTCCCACCGCACTACATGGTTCCAGGTTCAGTCCCACCACACTACATGGTTCCAGGTTCAGTCCCACCTCACTACATAGTTCCAGGTTCAGTCCCACCACACTACATGGTTCCAGGTTCAGTCCCACCACACTACGTGGTTCCAGGTTCAGTCCCACCGCCCTACATGGTTCCAGGTTCAGTCCCAACGCACTACATGGTTCCATGTTCAGTCCCACCACACTACATGGTTCCAGGTTCAGTCCCACCGCCCTACATGGTTCCAAGTTCAGTCCCACCACACTACATGGTTCCAGGTTCAGTCCCACAACACTACATGGTTATAGGTTCAATCCCACCACACTACATGGTTCCAGGTTCAGTCCCACAACACTACTTGGTTCCAGGTTCAGTCCCACAACACTACATGGTTCCAGGTTCAGTCCCACCACACTACATGGTTCCAGGTTTAGTCCCACAACACTATATCGTTCCAGGTGCAGTCCCACCACACTACATGGTTCCAGGTTCAGTCCCACCTCACTACATGGTTCCAGGTTCATTCCCACCGCCCTATATGGTTCCATGTTCAGTCCCACAACACTACATGGTTCCAGGTTCAGTCCCACAACACTACTTGGTTCCAGGTTCAGTCCCACCACACTACATGGTTCCAGGTTCAGTCCCACCACACTACATGGTTCCAGGTTTAGTCCCACAACACAATATCGTTCCAGGTTCAGTCCCACCACACTACATGGTTCCAGGTTCAGTCCCACAACACTACATGGTTCCAGGTTCAGTCCCACCTCACTACATGGTTCCAGGTTCATTCCCACCGCCCTATATGGTTTCATGTTCAGTCCCACAACACTACATGGTTCAAGGTTCAGTCCCACAACACTACATGGTTCCAGGTTCAGTCCCACCACACTACATGGTTCCAAGTTCAGTCCCACCACACTACATGGTTCCAGGTTCAGTCCCACCTCACTACATGGTTCCAGGTTCAGTCCCACAACACTACATGGTTCCAGGTTCAGTCCCACCGCACTACATGGTTCCAGGTTCAGTCCCATCCCACTACATGGTTCCAAGTTCAGTCTCACAACACTACATGGTTCCAGGTTCAGTCCCACCACACTACATAGTTCCAGGTTCAGTCCCACCACACTACATGGTTCCAGGTTCATTCCCACCGCCCTATATGGTTCCAGGTTCAGTCCCACAACACTACATGGTTCCAGGTTCAGTCCCACCTCACTACATGGTTCCAGGTTCATTCCCACCGCCCTATATGGTTTCATGTTCAGTCCCACAACACTACATGGTTCAAGGTTCATTCCCACAACACTACATGGTTCCAGGTTCATTCCCACCACACTACATGGTTCCAAGTTCAGTCCCACCACACTACATGGTTCCAGGTTCAGTCCCACCTCACTACATGGTTCCAGGTTCAGTCCCACCACACTACATGGTTCCAGGTTCAGTCCCACCGCACTACATGGTTCCAGGTTCAGTCCCATCCCACTACATGGTTCCAAGTTCAGTCCCACAACACTACATGGTTCCAGGTTCAGTCCCACCACACTACATGGTTCCAGGTTCAGTCCCACCGCACTACAGGGTTCCAGGTTCAGTCCCACCACACTACATGGTTCCAAGTTCAGTCCCACCACACTACATGGTTCCAGGTTCAGTCCCACCTCACTACATGGTTCCAGGTTCAGTCCCACCGCACTACATGGTTCCAGGTTCAGTCCCACCACACTACATGGTTCCAGGTTCAGTCCCACCTCACTACATGGTTCCAGGTTCAGTCCCACCACACTACATGGTTCCAGGTTCAGTCCCACCACACTACATGGTTCCAGGTTCAGTCCCACAACACTACATGGTTCCATGTTTGCGTGTATGTGTTTGTCCCCAACATCACTTGACAACCAATGCTGGTGTGTTTATGTCCCTGTCACTTAGTGGTTTGGCAAAAGAGACAGATAGAATAAGTACTAGGCTTACAAAGGATAAGTCCTAGGGTTCGATTTGCTCGACTAAAGGTGGTGCTCCACCATGGCCACAGTCACATGACTGAAACATGTAAAAGAGTAAAAGAGAGTCATCTGAGTTCCAAACTCTCTCTACTTAAACAACAGCAACAACAACAACTATGCTATCCAGTTTCTGCTCCTAAAGGTGATCCAACAAAATAATGATGCATTACTTGTAATGATTTCAAATATGTAGGGAGAAAATAACAAAAAATTAGAAATTACTCCTTCTTCCCAGTTACTAATTTAGCCCAGCTCCTATAACTTTAGGATAGTAGGGAGAAGGCGGGGATCTGCAATTATCTAAGATCAATGAGAATGCTGGAATTGATTGATGTACCACCTGAACATTTGTATATAGATCAATATCTTCAGGTAAAATGTCAGTGGTGAGTGAGTGTATTGAACAAAGTATTGACTAAAGGCACTAAATGTTGTTATTTTTATTTAACCCCTAGCCAACCCTGATCGAACAGGTCTATGATCAAAGAAATTCCAGCCATGACCACCCGACTTTCTTTTATGTGCTGGAAACAAAAACTACATTATCTAATATCATTTTTGTTTAAGACAGTCTGCAATATTAATGGAATTTAGTCACTATTTCTAGTATATAGATGCAGGCGTTGCTGTGTAATAAGAAGTTTGCTTTCCAACCACATGGTTCTGGGTTCAGTCCAATTGTGTGGCACCTTGGGAAAGTCTCTTCTACAGTGCCTTGAGCCAACCAAAGCTTTGAGTGGATTTGGTAGACAGAAACTGAAAGAAGACCATCGTATATATATGTGTGTGTGTGTGTGTGTGTGTGTGTGTGTGTGTGTGTGCATATATATATTTATATATATATATATATATATTTATTCACATGTGTGTGTGTCTTTGTGTCAGTGTTTGTCCCCCATCACCACTTGACAACCTGTGTTGGTGTGTTTACATCCCTGTAACTCAATAGTTTGGCAAAAGAGAATGAAAGAATAAATACCAGGCTTTAACAAAAATAAAATAATAAGTACTGGGGGTGATACATTCAATTTGGCTTGTCAAATTTTTTCCCTTTAAATACCTGCTGCTAGTCTCCAGCTTGCAGCCCCAGCAAGTTGTCACATGACACTGTCTCAACTTTAACTGACCAATGAAGGCGCGTAGTCTTAGCCTGCGCATTCTCTAAATGACCATCACCTGTCAGTCAGTGAAGCTAATTCAGTGTCAGCTTGTCTCACCTGGTGATGTTATTTTCCGCCAGCATATTATATATATATATATATATGTATATATGTATGTGTGTATGCATGTATATATGTATGTATGTATGTATGTATGTATGTATGTATGTATGTATGTATGTATGTATGTATGTATATGCACAGATTTGTAAGTTTGTTATATGTATGTGTTCTAATGCAAAAAGTTGCATGTCTAGACATGCTCATATATACTTCAATGATAAATTTGTGGTAAGTTTTACAGATTTTTACAGTTCCAGTGACGGATTGGATCTGTAGTCTCCAAATCAGCTTTCTCCCTTCTGGTTTTGAGAAACCTAATTTCTGAAGATTGGTATTTAGGCAGTGTATTACATATCCCATGGCCCCAAAAATTACAGGTATAAACTTGATGTATGTATGTAATTCGGCAGAAGGACATAAATGACATGCAAAGGTACATGAAGCCCAGTTACAACTACAGCCGGCTATTACCGGTAAAGGTTTTAGTTGCCAATTCTGTACAAGACATTGTAGATCTTTGGCTGGGCTAAAAAGTCACATTCGATCACAGCACCAATAACAGTTAAGCTTCGTGCAATGGCCATACTCGATAACAAGGGGCAGCCATAATGTATGTATGTGTGTGTGTGTATGTATGTATGTATGTATGTATGTATGTATGTATGTATGTATGTATGTATGTATGTATGTGTGTGTGTATGTGTGTGTGTGTGTATGTATGTATGTGTGAATGTATCAGTAATGCTGGTGCCATGTAGAAAGCACCCAGTACACTTTGTAAAGTGACTTTAAGAAGGACATCCAGTTGTAGAAACCATGGCAAAACAAATGCTGGAGCTTGATGCGGTCATCTGGTTCAACAGCTCCATACATCCTATACTAGCATAGAAAACAGAATTTCAATGGTGATAGGCGAGCTGGCAGAACCGTTAGCACGCCGGGCGAAATGCGTAGCCGTATTTCGTCTGCCGTTACGTTCTGGGTTCAAATTCTACCGAGGTTGACTTTGCCTTTCATCCTTTCGGGGTCGATAAATTAAGTACCAGTTACGCACTGCGGTCGATGTAATCGACTTAATCCGTTTGTCTGTCCTTGTTTGTCCCCTCTGTGTTTAGCCCCTTGTGGGTAGTAAAGAAATAAATAATGATGATGATGATATTTGATGATTCCAAAGTGTCATCATGTGCTACATTATGCTGTTTCTGCTTTAGGAATAGCTATTTTTATGACTTGTTGTTGTTTTTGTATTTTTAAGCGTTATGAACAGAAAGGTTTTAAATGGTTTTTATTGTCACATGTATAGAAGCTAGGCCAACCACTTGACTTACTAATTGCAAGGTCTCCCTTTCAGCACCTTGTGAGACCCCCTTTGGTCACAACACTGACCATGGGATTGCACCTAGAAAGTTACCTTCCCGGGCACAAGTCCAGGCAAGGTTGTTTATGGAAGACCAGCAGTCGCCCATGCATACCAGCCTCCCCTCTCCACACCACCAGTGTTATCCAAGGGAAAGGCAAGAGCTGATACAGCTTGGCACCTGTGACATCGCAACTCATTTCTACAGCTGAGTGAACTGGAGCAACGTGAAATAAAGTGTTTTGCTCAAGAACACAACACGCAGCCCAGTACAGGATTCGAGCTCACAACTTCACGATTGTAAGCTTGACGCTCTAACCACTGAGCCATGAGCCTTCACTCAGCACCTTCTACAGGGCATATTTTTGGCATCATTTTGTGGTCTTGTAGCATCATGAGGACTTGTATGTCAATGGTAACCCCCAACCAGCCAAATACTGCCAAAGTTACCTCTCCTCTCACTACCTGCCCATATTGCACCACAAAAGGGACTACAAACCATAGGTGGATGCCATTACCAATGTCCTTCACAGATCTTGAATTTCTTCTTAAATATTTCAAGATTAGTTTATGGATAGGCGTGTCTCATATACTTTGGGCCTGCACTCTGGCACCATTCTCTTATTTCAAGTCAGCACATGTAGTGCCAAACAACTTTCTTGTCCTTATACAAGAGTCTTATTCAATGTGTCTATCAGGACTGTCTTCAATGCTTTCTTGGATGGAACAAGGAAAACCTTCAATAGATTTGGCAAAGTATTGTGTTGGCAACTAAATTCCTACCGTTTTTTTAAATTTTGGAATCTATTTTTTTCAAGAATTCTATTTTTGAATCATTTTGGAATCTTTTTCTAGTTAATTTTAGTTAATTTTTGTTTATATTCAGATCATTAAAATGGAATGTCAAGTTAAGAAAAACAAGCATTTTTGACACCTTCATTTAGCTTTTAATCAAGGTTCTAAGGTTGCAAAAGCTGCTCGCGACATTTGTGCTGTGTATGGAGGGGATGCCATAGCTGAAAGAACCACTTGTGATTGGTATGCCAAGTTCAAAAAGGGAAATTTTGACCTCAAAGACGCACCTCATTCTGGCCGTCCAGTTGAGTTCAATGAAGAGCTATTAAACAAACTTTTGCATGAAAATTCTTGTCAAACAACAAGGGAACTGGCAGAGAAAATGGAATGCTTCCACACTGCTACAGAGAAGCATCTTCACTTGATGGGAAAGGTTCAAAAGTATGGAGCATGGGTTCCACATGCTTTAAGTGACAACAACAAAAATCAACTGGCCACAATCTCTGCTGGTTTGCTTGACCGTCACCGCTCAACTCATGGACACAAGCAACGATGTCTTTACTGAATCGTTACTGGCAATGAAAAATGATGCCTGTACATCAATATGAAACAGTGTAAGGAATGGCTTAGCCCCGGTAAACAAGTGACAACGCACGTGAAACAAGATCTTCATCCGTGTAAAACGATGCTGTGCGTATGGTGGGACTGGGAAGGGATTATCCATTATAAATTGCTTCAACAGAACCAAACGGTCAACAAGGAACTCTATGTTCAACAGATGGAACGACTTAACATGGCTATTCAAGAGAAAAGACCTAATTGGCAGCATGGTGTTCTGCTGCATGACAATGCCCAGGCTCTTATCGCCAATATGACCAAGGAAGCCATTCAAACACATGGCTAAGGAAGTGCTGCCACACCCACCATACTCTCCTGATTAGGTACCAATGGATTTCCACCTCTCGATCTCTTTCAAATGCTATGCATGTAGTTTCATTCAATACTGATGCAGAATTGAGAGCTTGGTTGGATCAATTTTTCGAGTCGAAATCGGGTGATTTCTACCACTGAGGTATTGAAAATCTTGTTGAACGTTGGGTAGAAGTTGTAAACAACAAGGGCGAATGCATTATTGATTAATTAGCTATTATTTTTTTTAATTAAACCTTTAAAAAAATTTAAATTTAAAAAAATAGCAGGAACTTAGTTACCAACCCAATACAAGTAAGCTACCATTCTGTTTTCACAGTCTCTTTGATAGACTGTGGCAGGCTGGTGTTTTGTCTTATGAAGAAAACACTGCTCTGCTTTAGGTCTTTCAGCAAAATGCTTCATGGCTAGTGTTTTCCTGTTAGAGAGTATGTTCCCGAATGATGTAGCTTGGTTAATGTTTGCTACACTTTCATTTAACAAAGTATGTATACCATTGTTGCTTTTGTTGTTGTTGTTATTACTGGTGTTAAACATATTATCTGGTACACAATGATTTTGGTTTGTATGAAATATTAATTTTTTTTAGAAGTCTCTCTATGGCAGTAGTACTGGATATTAATAGTTATCGCCAAGCTAATATGGCAGTCCAGAAATATAGGGCGAATGCTGCCGTTGATTAGCTCCAAAAGGCCATCGCCTCCAGCTAGCTATGTGACACACGAACCTTAGGTAAACAATTCTTTGAATAGACGGTCAGTAGTGATGCCTGCTGGGTCGGCTGCTCTGCATTGATAAAGGGTAAATACCCTGAAACTAGTCTGCAGATGCCTGACCAGCAAGGGGAAGTGGCTGACATCCCCTGTTCGAAGGTTATAATGGACACAGGAGCTAACCAACGGCAGCATTCGTCCTATATTTCTGGTCTGCCATATTAGCTTGGCAATAACAATTAATATTAATTTTTTTTCTTTTACAGTAATTTTCTTTTGGATGTTAATTAATTAATTTTTTTTTTTTTTTTTTTTTTCATTTACTGAGATGCAGTAGATCTGTGTCAGTGACAAGGCTGCAGTTAGTAAGACAAAAATAACTTTTAACGCCAAATCATAAATATTTAAGTGAAGTTAATAGTCTTTATGTTTCGAAGGTCTATTATGTATCTTACACACTATAGTTGTTTTCACATTTATTTATTATTTTTTTGTTTAGTAGCTGCTTTGCTTTCTCCGGGGTAATCTCTTCCTCCTCCTCCTCCTCCTCCCTCTTTCTCTCTCTTCTTTTTTAACAAGACACTATTTTATTTTTTACTTAGGAGTTACACAGTAATGGAAATATTTTTTTAAAAAAACAAACCAGGACTGGCTGTGTGGTAAGTAGCTTGTTTACCAACCGCATGGTTCCGGGTTCAGTCCCACTGCGTGGCACCTTGGGCAAGTGTCTTCTACTATAGCCTCGGGCCGACCAAAGCCTTGTGAGTGGATTTGATAGAAGGAAACTGAATCCCTGTTACTTAGCGGTTCGGC
>NC_043013.1:9110757-9150757 GCF_006345805.1 Octopus sinensis
GGAAGAAGAAGAAGAAGAAGAAGAGGAAGAAGAAGAAGAAGAAGAAGAAGATGAGGAAGAGAAGAAGAAGAAGAAGAAGAAGAGAAGAAGAGAAGAAGAGAAGAAGAAGAGAAGAAGAGAAGAAGAGAAGAAGAAGAGAAGAAGAAGAGAAGAAGAGAAGAAGAAGAAGAGAGAAGAAGATGAGGAGAAGAAGAAGAAGAAGAAGAAGAAGAAGAAGAAGAAGAAGAAGAAGAAGAGAAGCCTGTCTACTATAGGCACAATGCCTGATATTTTGGAGGAGGTGTCCAGTCGATTACATCAACCCCAGTTTTCAACTGGTACTTATTTTATCAAACCTGAAATGTTAATTTGAACTCAGAATGCTAAGCCAGAAGAAATGTCACAGAGCATTTTTCTTGCATGCTAACAATTCTGTGGAAGTTGTCTTCCACATCACGTGATACTATATACCCCTCTATTTCATCAAAAGCTTTGAGTAATACGTCATTTGTCTTTCTTTGTGTAATATGTCATATGTCTCTCTTTACATTCTGAGTTCAAATTCCACAAAGTTAGACTTTGCCTTTCATGCTTTTAGGGTCAATGAAATAAATACCATTCGAGCACTGGGGCTAATGTAATCAACTAGCGTCTTCCCCCCAAATTCCAGACTATTAGTAGAAAGGGTTTTTATAATTGTTACTAAAGGTGGCAAGGTGGTTGAATTGTTACCACACCAGGTAATATGCTTTAGCAGCAATTTTTCTGGCTTGATATTCTGTGTTTAAATTCTGCCATGGCTAACTTTGCTTTTTCATGCTTTTGGGTTTATTAAATAAGTACTTCTGAGGTCAATGAAAATGACTAGCTCCCCACATCCTGCACAAAATTGGAGGTTGGATGAAATACCTTTAAGTATTTTGTCTGGCCTGGCTAGCACCTTCCCCTCAAAATTTCAGGTCTTAAACACAACAAATGGAAACCATCAAAACACATGTGGAAAAAAGGATGATATGAAAGGTTGCTAAATGAAGAGAATGAATGGTTGAAAAAAAGTTTATCGAATGCCCACCCAACAGAGGGACCAGCTATCTGAATTGACAGTACCTTGGTAGATAAAGCAATTAAGGGTATGAAGACAATGGCAAACAGGACAAAACAAGATACACGGATCATTCGCAGCCAATTACCTCTTCAGTCAGAGTACAGAATGTCTTTGTAGTTTCGCCCACTTATCTCTGGTACTATTCAAAATCAGTTGAGCCAGAGACTTAAGCTAAAAGTACAGACCTCTGAGAAAGGCAAATGAATGTATATATACGAAAACAAATAAGCAAATAAAAGAAAGGGTCTTTTGACTATTGGATGAACATAACATATGCAAGCCTTTCTACTATAGACACAAGACCTGAAATTTCAGGAAGGAGTTCAAGTTGATTAAACTGACCCCAGTGTTCAACTGACACTTATTTTATCAACCCCAAAAGGATGAAAGGCAAAGTCAAACTGAGTCAATCTCAGCAAAATTTGAACTCAGAACACAAAGACAGACGAAAGACCCCTAAGCATTTTCCCAGCATACAAGGTTTTAATTTAGATCACTTTAAAAGAAGGAGTTTGTATCTGAGAACTTTGGGTCGGGTCGGGTCAGGTGGGTTGTTTGACTGCATACTGAAGGTGACAAGCAACTTGTTGCCTTTTTTGTTTGGTTTATAATACCCAGAATTAGTAAGAGATGTTGATACGAAGTTAGGTTTTAAGAAATGTGAGATGTGTCAAGGCCAACTTGAAAACAGAGAAAGTACAAAAATTGCTTAGTACACATATATATATATATATATATATATATATATATACACACACACACACACACAGACATATGTACATATACAGATACATACATATATACTCTTTATCTTATTAAACTTTTAATATTTTTTGATAGTTTATAAAAAATAAATAAATAAATAAATATAAAAATATAAAAATATAAAAATATAAAAAATATTAAAAAAATTTTTTTAATAAAAAAATTTAAAAAAATTTTTTTAATAAAAAAATTAAAAAATTTTTTTAAATAAAAAAATAAATAAATAATTAAATAAAATAAAATAATAAAATATATATATATATATAATTTATAAGTTTAAATTATTAATTTAAATAATTTTTTTAATTTTAACTTTAATTTAAATATTTTAATTGGATTTATATATTTTATATTTTATATTTTTTATATATTTTTTAATTAATTTTATTTCTATGTATTGGCTTATGATTTTCACTGTTTGATTTGCCTAGTAGTGGTTTTATCTCAATTTAATATTATAATATATATATATATATATATATATATATATATTATATATACACACACATATACACAACACAAGCACATACACAGACAGACACACAATATATACACACACAAAGGCGACGAGCTGGCAGAAACGTTAGCATGCTGGGTGAAATAGTTAGCAGTATTTCATCAGTCTTTATGTTCTGAGTTCAAATTCCACCGAGGTCGACGGAATATATATATAAACATACATATAATATATATATCATCATCATCATCATCGTATAAGGTCCGCTCTCCATGCTAGCATGGGTTGGACGATTTGACTGAGGACTGGTGGCAAACCAGATAGCTGCACCGGGCTCCAGTCTTGATCAGGCAGAATTCCTACAGCTGGATGCCCTTCCTAACGCCAACCACTCTGAGAGTGTAATGAGTGCTTTTATGTGCCACCGGCACGAGGGCCAGTCAGGTAGTACTGGCAACGGCCATGCTCAAATGGTGTTTTTTTACGTACCACCTGCACAAGAGCCAGTCCGGCGGTACTAGCAACAACCTCACTTGAATGTTTTTTCACGTGCCAGTACCACCAGTACAAGTACCAGTATCACCAGTACAAGTGCCAGTAAGGTGATGCTGGTAACGATCACGCTATATATATATATTTATATATATATATATATATATACACACACACACACTTACCATTTAATAATGAGCTGAAGATTAGATAGCAATATCAAGGATATATATATATATATATATATATATATTATTATATATACACACACACACACAAACTTACTATTTAATAATGAGTTGAAGATTAGATAGCAATATCAAGGACATACTTGCAAATTCTAAGAAATCAGTTTATTTTATAGCTGTTTGGTTGTTTTAGGTTTTTATTATTTTTTTTTTTTGCACTTCTTAAGGAAAGTAATGGCTCATTCATTATTAAACTATTTTGGGATATTATTTTTTTTTCTCTCATGTGATATTTAGTGAAGAATAGCTTGGTTTGATACAGTTCTGTAATGGATCATTCACTGGTTCACTGGATTTCTAACAATGAAAGTAACAAGGGAGTGTGAGTTACCCAATATGAAACAAATATTGCAAGGCACTTCATTTGAAAAGTACCATATTTTTCAAATTTCTTTTAAATAATTAAAATTTTGAGCAAAGTTCTACACACTGGCACTTATGTACATACATACATTTTGTGTATGTGTGTGTATGTGTGCATATGTATATATTATGAGGAAGGAAGCACTCCGTCGGTTTTGACGACGACGAGGGTTAGGTTGATCGAATCAACGGAACAGCTGGCTCGTGAAATTAACGGTAAGTGGCTGAGCATCCACAGACACGTGTACCTAACGTAGTTCTCGGGATATTAGGGACACAGAGGTGACAACGGCCGGCCCTTGAAATACAGGTACAACAAGAAAAACAGGAAAGTAAGAGTGAGAGAAAGTTGTGGTGAATGTGAAAGAGTACAGCAGGGATTAACCACCAGCCCCTGCCGGAGCCTCGTGGAGCTTTAGGTGTTTTCGCTAAAAACACTCACAACGCCGGGTCTGGGAATCGAAACCGCGATCCTATGACCGCGAGTCCGCGCCTAACACTGGGCCATTGCGCCTCCACCATTTATATCTATATATAAAGTTAATCCAAACAAGAAAGCACAAACAACAACAACGTGAGGACGTGGAACAATAAGTATTATTGACGCTCAGAAAGAAGGAAAGAGGAGGGTTTAAACGTTTCGAGCGGAGCTCTTCGTCGGAAACATAAAAGGAAAGATCCAGAGAAGGGAAGGACAGAGGAAAAAATCGCCAACGGTACACACAAGGTCATATATATATATCCATGCGAGTGTGAATGTGTGTGTGTGTATGTGTGCGTGTTTGTGTGAATGTGCATATTTATATTCCCTTCACCTATTTTTGATCCATTGCTGAATGAAGCCCCAGCATGCTGTTGCTGGCTTACCTGTAGTGTTTGTTAGCTTACCTGTCCATATTCATTAAATCTGGCTTGAACGGAAGACATCATTGGTCGAGTGATTTACCCTGATTATTGACACTGAGACAGAATTTGAACTCAATATGCAAAGAATTACAACAGATACCACAAAGCAAAGCAATCCACTGCTTTTGACTCGTACTATTTTTTTTTCTGTAGTTTCAGCTCAGAGCTGTGACCATGCTGAGGCACCACCGTTTCGCTACCCTGTTATTATTGAGAGCCTCTTCCAATATGTGGCAGTTGGTGAAGAATGGAGTTTGAATAGCTACCCTCATTTGCACCTCTTAAAAAAGCTGTAAAATTATTTTATGAAAAAGCTGTAAAATTATGGGAAACTTGTTGGAGGGTCTACTTGAGTTGCAAAAACAGTAATAACAACAACTCAAAAAACAACAAGAACAACAACAAATGTTACTGCAACAAATGCTACAACTAATGAAGTTGGTAACAAAACCAGAAAATACATTCTTGCCAGACCATGTAGCAAATTCAATAAATAAATTTAAATATGACCTAGAAGAAGGAGTCACCTTTGAGACATATTAGGGAAGATTTGAACTAATTTTCAAAAAAGAATGCCAAGACCGGATGGACAAAATGAAAATGCATCTAATTCTGAGGAAACTGATGATGACAGAGCACAAGAAATACTGTGACTTTATATTGAACTAAGAAAGTTTCAGGCATAAATTTCATGGACTCAGTTGACATTTTATGTAAGATGTTCAGTGAAAAGACATTGTTATTCAACACATGTTGGAAGGGTTTGAATATGGAGAAAAGCAATGATGAAGACTTTACCACATATGCGGGTAGAGTGGACAGAGAGTGTGAGAGATTGAAACTGGATAAACTAACTCCAGACTCGTTCAAGTACCTGATTTTTGCTCAGGGACTTACTGCTAAAAAAGGACACAGAAGTCAGAATGAAAATTCTCGCAAAGCTGGAAATGAACTTGTCGGAAGAGTGTGACGTGATATTAAAAGTGAGAGGAAATCCAATGCAGAGATTGTTTACAGACAAAACCAGTGTAGAAAAGTCGGAAGACGGATAAAGTGTGTCACAAAAAAAACAGGACATGCAGCAGGAAATAAACTCAGGTATGGCATGTGGTGGTGAGTACTTGAGAAAAGGGTGTCCATTCGATAAAGCAAAGTGTTCTCGTTGTGGGAACACAGTACGCATTAAATCACACTGCAGAATAAAGATAATGAAAAATTGGACCATACAAGAAAATATAAATAGCTTGTCATTGGAGAAAAAAGTTTATACAGCAAACAGGAAAATTATCAAGGTGAGAATCAAAACCACTAGTGTCAAAATGCAATTAGACACAGGTAGTGACATCACCATCATAAATGAAGAAACATGGTGACAAATTGGTTAATCAAAATTATTTAAATCAAATGAAGCAGGAAATAAATTATATTTCATCAGCGAATGTATTTGCAATGTAACTTTTTGAGGTGAAACATAAAGGACAATCATTTATGTGTTGAAAAAAACCCCACTAAACCTATTTGGGAGAGAATGCATGGAGTTATTTAAAATGTGGGATACCCCCATTAGTGTTCCCTGTGAAAATGTAGTTGGGATAGTTAAAAGTTTGAATGAAGTCAAACAACTGAGACAAAAAATAAAAAAATTGTTTCCAAATGTCGTTTTGGAAGGATTAGGTTGTTACACTAAAACAAAAGTGAGGATCGTGGTAAAAGAAAAGGCAACTCCTGTTTTTGGGCCCAAATGGAATGTGCCATTTGCAACATTGGTCCAGGTCAATAAAGAGCTAGAAAGACTAGAAAGTCTAGCTATAATTGAAAAAGTCAACCATTCAGACTGGGCAGCTCCGACGGTTTATGTAAAGAAAAAAACATAATAAACTAAGAGTTTGTGCAAACTTTTCAACTGGATTAAATGACGTTTCCTCAAACACAACAATCCATTACTAAACCCAGAAGAAATGTTCTCAAAACTAAATGGAGGTAAAATTTTCTCAAAGTTAGACCTCTCGGAGACCTATCTACAGATACAAGTACAGGAAGATTGTGGACACCTTTTAACAATCAATACCCACGGGAAACACCTTAAAATTTCAAACAAATTTATTTTAATATGGGGTAGGACCACCTTTGGCAGTAATTACAGCTTGAATTCTATGAAGTATAGACTCGTACAAAGTTTGAATGTTTCCAAAGGAATTTTTGTCCATTCTTCAACTAAAACAGTCTCCAGTTCTTGTAGGATATCAACTCCTTACTTGTTTTTCTAAAATGCACCATAAATGTTCAATAATATTGAGTTATGGGGACTGTGTGGCCAGATAAGATGTTTAATGTCACTAGAATATTTCTCGTGCCATTCAGTAACAACTTTAGCTGTGTGAATTGGTGCATTATCATCCTGAAAGATTGCGTTTCCCTTCGGAAACAGTTCTGCAACCGTAGGATGAATTTGATCAGATAAAATGTTTAAATAGTCTTGACTGTGAATTCTGCCATGAAGGGAAACCATTGGGTTGGCAGATTTCCAAGATATAGCTCCACCCCCGATCATCACAGATCCTCCTCTATATTTAACAGTTGGAGGAAAGCAGTCTGGGTCAAATGCTTCTTTTGGCTGTCTCCACACGTATGACTCATCCAAGAAAATAACATTCTTCCACTGCTCTAGGGACCAATTCTGTAGGTTTTTACTCCACTCTAAATGCTTTGCAATGTTTGTTTTTGAAAGTAATGGTTTTCTGATTGCAGCCCTCCCTTGAAAACCAGCTTTGTGCAGCTCCCAGCAAACAGCTTTTGTGGAAACTGGGTTCTCGAGGTGGTAATTAAGCTCTGCAGTAATTTTGGGAGCAGTTCTTTTGTGATCCTTTCTAACAATTTGCGTAAGAGTCCGACAGTCCCTATATGATAGATTTGGTTTTCTTTGTTTCGATGAGGAGGTTTTTTTCCCTCTTACTCAAAGGCTATCATTACTTTTGAGACTGTACCTCTTGATACAACTGCCATATGAGTACCAACAATTTGACCTCTTTGTAAGTCAAATAGACCTGTCATTTTAATGAATTTTGATTACTTTTTTCTGATGATATCTGAAAAGAAACAGCTGTTTTAGCAAAACATATTAAGCAACATTAATAATAAATCAAAAAACATAATAATCAAACCTTTGAAGGTTTTATAGATATTTCAAAATTATGATGCTATGATGCGAGGTGTTTCCATTATTTTGTCTAACCCCTGTATGTGTGCTTGTCCTATTTTTGTTAAAACGAAATAACTAATGTCACAGCTCCCTTTTGTTATTGACTGACGGAATTCAAAGATGTCTCTTTTGTTCCCGTTGACATTTCGCAATATCAATAGGATCGGGTATAGCTATATAGTTAAGGACCTCACTTTGTAACCACATGGTCTTGGGTTCAATCCCATTTTGCAGAACAACTTGGGAAGGTGTCTTCTACTATAGCTCTGGGCTGACCAATGCCTTATGAAAGGATTTGGTTGTCAGAAACTGAGTGGAAGCCTGTCGTTCGTGTGTGTGTGTGTGTGTGTGTGTGTGTGTGTGTGTGTGTGTGTGTGTGTATGCGTGTGCATGTGAGTGTGTCTCTGTGCTAGTGTTCGTCCACCCCAACACCACAACTGGTGTTAGTTTGTTTACATCCCTCAAACTTGGCAGTTTGGCAAGAGACTGATAGAATAAGTACCAGACTTCAAAATAAATACTGGGGCCAATTTGTTCAACTAAAACCCTTCAAGGCAGTGCTCCAGCATGGTCACAACCCAATGAGTGAAACGAATAAAAGATAAAAGAGAAGATCATAAAAGACACACATAACATCTCTTGTTCCATGTAAGAAACTCAAAAGTCCCCCTTAAGAAACTTAAATGAAACTCAAGTCCAACTTAATGCTTTTTCTTTTTGGAGTCTGTTTGTAGGAAATCTGTGTTCTTTCTTTTTCTTCTACTTGTACACGTGGGTTCAACCACCTATAACTGTGTTGGTACCTGCAATGTGTCATACAACCATTCTGTAGGTTCTTCCAATCTGTCTGGTTCATTTTCTATGAATCTCTTCTTCAATTGGTTTCTGTGTCTTTTTTCAATACATTTTCTGCTTTTAATCCCGTACATCATTTTCCCTATGTACTTTGTATTTTTCTTTCTGTGGTGTTAGCGGTGTTATGGGCTGTGATGAGCTATGTGGTGTTGGTGGAGAGGATGAAAAATGAGGTAGATGGAAGTAAGGCTTGCAGGGGCCGGCGGAAGAGTGAAAAGGGCGTGTGTGAGCAGGAAGCATGTGTGGTCAGCAAGCATGCGTAGTCAGTTCCAGCAAAGAGCGCAGAGCGACAAGACGTGTTGAATTCATGAGAGTGACCACTGATTTCGCCGAGGTAAGGCCTTTTGTATTTCTTTCTCCCGTTGCTTCTTTTTCTGTTGTCCTTTTCCTCCATCACACTACACTTTCTTCCCAGTATTGTTTTCCACTTTTATATGACCTTTTGTGCACCTTATCACCAATTTTGGAAAATTTTTGGTTTGTCTCTCCTGGTACTTTTCCTTTCCTCGCCATGTAACAGTTTATCAAAAACTGACTTCATCTTCCTCGAGAAACATCAGTTCTGCTGGTGAGCTTCCTGCTGGCGTATCGGGGTTCAGTGTCACCCTGTATACCCTTAGGAACTGCTGCAGAGTGACTTCGTCTGTGACTTCCTTGTCTGCTTTTCTCAAAGCTCTTTTAAAAGTGTCCACAAAATGCTCTGTCTGTCCATTTGATCTGGGATGGTAAGGCGCTATCACTATATGTTCCACTGCCCCGCTCCCTTATGACATTTTTATTATAGTCACAAAGCTTTATGGCCGATGCCAGCGCCGCCTTGACTGGCCTCCATGCCGGTGGCCCGTAAAAAGCACCATCCAAATCATGGCTGATGCCAGCGCCGCCTTGACTGGCTTCCGTGCCGGTGGCACATAAAATGCACCAATCTGATCATGGCCATTGCCAGCCTCGCCTGGCACCTGTGCAGGTGGCATGTAAAAAGCACCCACTACACTCACGGAGTGGTTGGCGTTAGGAAGGGCATCCAGCTGTAGAAACACTGCCAGATCAGACTGGAGCCTGGTGCAGCCTTCTGGCTTCCCAGATCCCCAGTCGAACCATCCAACCCATGCTGGCATGGAAAACGGACGTTAAACAATGATGATGATGTTTACAAGAATCTGATTTTTGGAATATTGTCCCTCAATAGTGCTATGCTCAAGGCTCAATTTTTTAATTCTTTCACATACTTTAAGAGCATGAAGACACATGGCTCAGTGATTAGAGTGTTGGGCTCACAATCATGAGGTAGTGAGTTCGATTCCCACATTGGGCTGTGTGATGTGTTCTTGAACGTGATACTTTATTTCACATTGCTCCAGTTCACTCAGCTGTAGAAATGATTTGCAACGTCACTGGTGCCAAGCTGTATCAGCCTTTGCCTTTCCCTTGGATAACATTGCTGACAGGGAGAGAGAAGGCTGGTATGCATGGGTAACTTCTGGTCTTCCATAAACAACCTTGCCCAGATTTGTGCCTTGGAGGGGAACATTCTAGGTGCAATCTCATGGTCATTCAGGAACAAAGGGCGTCTTTACCCTTTGCCTTTTTATATGAAGAGCATTGACAGGGAACCTTCTGATTTATATCCATTCATCCATCTATTTTTCTTTGACACTATTCCTGGGAGAATCATAGGGGTAGAATCTTCAGACACCTTCTCAAAAGGATCCTATCAGAAGCAAATGTAATTATATTTTTATAATTATAATTATATATAAATATAATTATAAGGCGCAGGAGTGGCTGTGTGGTAAGTAGCTTGCTAACCAACCACATGGTTCCGGGTTCAGTCCCACTGCGTGGCACCTTGGGCAAGTGTCTTCTGTTATAGCCCCGGGCGACCAATGCCTTGTGAGTGGATTTGGTAGACGGAAACTGAAAGAAGCTGTCGTATATATGTATATATATATAAGTGTTGTGTATATGTTGTGTGTCTGTGTTTGTCCCCTAGCATTGCTTGACAACCGATGCTGGTGTGTTTTACATCCCCGTCACTTAGTGGTTCAGCAAAAGAGCCCGATAGAATAAGTACTGGGCTTACAAAGAATAAATCCTGGGGTCGATTTGCTCGACTAAAGGCGGTGCTCCAGCATGGCCGCAGTCAAATGACTGAAACAAGTAAAAGAGTAAAAGAGATATCCAAGTGTGACCGACTGAGACAATGGATATTATCCAACCTTCTTGTTCCTGGTCTTGTCCTAAGTCTTCTGTCAGTTGACTCAGCTTGAAGCATCTGTCTTGTGGTCCTTCACTGCAACATGTCCATACTACCAAACATCTGACTCTCTCAATGCAGAGAAGTTGTGGCTCAACTTGGAGCAACTCCCTGATCCCGAGCTATGTACCTTGTTGAATAATGTCGTTCCATTTTACTCACTTGTATTCCTGATTTTACTCTTTGGATCATGACCTAAAATTCGTGACCATAAGTGAGGAAAGGCACAGAAACCAGATGTAAATGGCAAATTTGGGTTTTCTCTTTTTTCTTTCTTTTTGTTTAAACTCTCCTTTTTTGAGTATTGAATGCTGAAGTTGGCACATCACTGGAGAGATTCAGTTGTACCATAAAAAAAAAAGGAAAATGGAACACTCTTGAAATCCACTCTGGTTTTATGCTGTTAAGTCATTTCATTACTGTATTTATTTTGAGATGCTCTATGTTTCTTTCAATTAATTTTAAATATAACAAAAAATTTAGTAAAATAACTTATTTATCAGTAAGCTAATGTTAGGAACACAAATTGTGACTAAGGTTTGGTGGAAGATTTTAATTCAGAGCTTTTGAAAACAAGACATTTGTACTCAGAGCCAGAGCCGGTTTCAGCCGGGTTGGTATCAAAAAGGTTAAGTCATTTCGATAATTCCCTTCACTTTTCCAACTAAATCTTCTCTGAAGTTGTTATGTTTACTTTACAAAATTGACTAGACACCTTCTGGTATACTTGTCTTCACAATTTGAGCACAGAATAGGTTATCTGCTTCCTCCAAAATTCTGCTTCATATTACTTTGGCTTAACCCTTTAACATTCACATTATTCCGTCAATGTTTAGTTGTTCACATTGTTTATTTTCAGAATAATATAGAAAGTGTAAGAGGCCAGATGTGGCCAATTTGAAGATAAAACAGGGCTGAATATTTTGGCTAGATATGATCAGTTTAAATGCTAAAGAGTTAATTTTCCAACAGCTAAATTATTGTCAAACCAAGGAGTAACTGATATAGAAGAAAGTGTACTTATAGTCTCACCTGTTCCTTCAATCAGCAAATTTACTGTCAATCCCACAAGAAAGGAATGTGACCTAAGTGTTGCTGAAACCAAGCCTAAAGAGTCATCCCACCTTGTCTCACAAAGTATTGGTTTGAAAAACAATAAACCACCTATGACAAAAGCTATGACAACAACAATGAAAACAACAGCAACAACTCCTTAAATGAGCCCCATTGTTTAACCTAGGTCCTTTAACTATTAGAAGACAGCACAGCACTTAATAGGATGTACTGACATTGCTTAGCTAGGCCAGAGTTTACACTATCCCAGTAAGAAATACAAAAGAAATAAAAATAACTATCACCTAGGAGTGTTTGAGAACCCAACAGAAAGTGCTTGAAGGAATGTGAGAAGCAATAGGGTATATGAAAAAGATTATATAGGATGGTCACAAAACTCTACCCCAATAACAGAGACAATATAAATATCCAGACGTGCATGCCTTCTCATGAATATGTAATCCTACACTTGTATTTCTGGAAATATGTAAATAAGGTGAGACAAGGCCACCGGAAATAATCTAATTATTTTTGAATGACTTTGGAGGTGTATGGAATGATTGCAGATATCAGAACAACACAACACAAAAACTAGTCTGACCTAAAAATAGAGGTGCAGATGTTGCTCACTCCAGAAAACTTACTAAGGATACTCAAACTCATTCCCCTAGAGCAGTGGTTTTCAACCAGGGTTCTGCGGAACCTTAGGGTTCCGCCAGTACAGTCCAGGGGTTCCGCAAAAAGTTACAAAACTGCTAAAATCGGCAGTAATTTTTAATTCTCCTGTGCAGATATGTGTGCATAAGACTATTAAATTATTGCGCAGGGGTTCCTCGAGCCAGTGGAATGTTTCCTTGGGGTTCCGCTCCAGCAAAAAGGTTCAAAAGCACTGCCCTAGAGAATGGGAATTCATAAGTTTTGAAGAAAAACAAGGCTCAAAATGCACATATATACAAGAGCAAGCCTTTTTCTTGCCCTTCTGAATTATTATCAGATGACAAAGAAAAAAAGGGGTAACCCAGAGAGTGGCAAGTGGTAAACAGAAAAGTCAAAAAAAGAAAAGGCAAAAAAACCAAAGGCACCTATGAAGAAACATAAAAATGATGGAAATCAAAGAATACAAAATAATCACCAACTAACACAGGTACCGAAACAACACCAGGAACAAACAAAATAACAAAACTCGAAACTACTACAACCACTACCACAGCAACAACAACAACCAAACATAGGATATTGACCACAAGAACAATGGTGATAAAACAAAAGCGCAATAGCAACAAATACACAAACAACAACAACAGCAACCAAACACAAATAGAAAACATTGACTTAGCTGTTATAAAAAAACAAGTTGACTGACTACATAAAAAAAATACAAATTATTTTCTAGTACACAACTCAAAATTTTCAGACCAATCTTAACAGCTGAAAATAGTCAGTCAATCTATACATCAAAACAATTTTGGAGGACCAAAAATTCCATGTGAAATGCAGTAGAATTTGGAAAAATAATGACAATATTTGAATGTTTACTCTCCATGTTTACATTATATACTCTGCTGGTTTGTATGTCAGAGTATTCAATAGCAAACAGGTGAGGACAAATTTGAGAAATTCATCCCCAAAACACTCAAAGCCAGATTATTAATAAAAATATTAACAGGCATCTATTATGTTTTCTGGGATAATTTCTCGAGAAGTGTTGGGACTTTTAGAGATAGAATACTCTAAATCCTTGAGTATAATCCGCATTTTTTCCCCAAAATTTAAAGGCCAAAATCCCTAGTGCGTACTATATATGAGGTTAAAAATGAGCACTTTTCTAAGCACTGTCCGAATCTCTATTTGCTGTCCGGCAATGTTTATTCAGAAGCATTTTGTGATGTCGGGCGCGAAAATGTCTTAAGCTAAGCCTGAAAGCAATGAAGTCATAAAAGAATCATCCATAACTTGCAGTAAGCAACATTTATTAAACATTATTACTGTTATTTCTTTATTTTCTGCAAACAAAATGCACAAAAGAGCTACACGTTTGCATTATGTTATATATATACAATAATAATAAAGGACGTTACCGTATACAGTTTTACAAACCAAGGACGTTATATAGACCTCTTTGACTCAAGATAGAGAAGGGGTACGTATTATACACAAGGTTTAGGTTTTTCAGAGGTACAGCCCCCTAAAAATCCCCTGCGTATTATACTCAAGGGCAGACTATACTCGAGGATTTACGGTAAAGAAGACATTACTCAAGGGGTTTTTAACCCTTTAGCATTCAGATCTCTTTGTCAAACGTAACCCTTATTCATCCACATTGTTTCGAATTTAACTTGTATTAACTTGCAGCTTTGAAATTTCCCTGATGTGATTGTTTATTATTAGAATAATATTGTCAGGTAGGTGCGAGAAGTCAGATCCGGCCAGGTTGAACATAAAACAAGTAGAAAATTTTAATTGGATATGGTCGGTTTAAATGCTAAAGAGTTAAGAGACACCTTCCTGCAAAAGGATGTGGACGATCGGTCAATGTTGATGATGGAGAATAACTTTTTCTCCAATAGACATTGTGTCATTCAGCATAGGTTGTGTAAATATTATGTGCTCTAGGGTCAGCTCGGAAGCAGGATCATTTTGGTCAATGACCTTGGAATTTCCTTTCTTCTCATGTCTTTCCCATAGGTGTTGACTTGCTAGAATACAGGAGGATCATTTAATAGCATTGATATCACCAATATCAGAGGGGTTGTGAGGGTTATGAGCACTGGCCCTTTATCTAGACCCAGAAAGGAATAGTCAGAGTCGAGATATCCTCCTCTTCCTCGAACACCACCTCCTCGTCCTCCTCCTCCTTACCACCACCCCCTCTTCCACCACCACACCTCCTCTTCCTCCACCACCACCACCACCACCACCACCACTTCCTCCTCTACCACCACCTCTTCCTCTTCCTCATCCTCCGCCCCCCCACCACCTCCTCCTCCTCCACTTCCACCACATCTCCTCCTCCCCCACCACCTCCTCCTCCTCTTCCACCACCATCTCCTCCTCCACCACACCCTCCTCCTCCTCCTCTTCCACCACCATCTCCTCCTCCACCACCATCTCTTCCTCCTCCTCCACCACATCCTCCTCCTTACCACCACCCCCTCTTCCACCACCACACCTCCTCTTCCTCCACCACCACCACCACCACCACCACCTCCTCCTCCTCCTCTACCACCACTTCTTCCTCTTCCTCATCCCCCACCTCCTCCTCCTCCTCCACTTCCACCACATCTCCTCCTCCCCCACCACCTCCTCCTCCTCTTCCACCACCATCTCCTCCTCCACCACAACCTCCTCCTCCTCCTCTTCCACCACCATCTCCTCCTCCACCACAACCTCCTCCTCCTCCTCTTCCACCACCATCTCCTCCTCCACCACCACCTCCTCCTCCTCCTCCTCCACTGGCATGGCTGCATTTATGCGGCACCAACACGGTTGCTTTTTATGTGACACTGGCACTTGAAAGGACAAGCCTGTATGTGTAGAAGACAGCGATTCTACTTATCTTAATACAAGTGTAAGCCTTGTGAGTGAATTTGTAAATGGAAACTGAAAGAAGCCCATTGTGTGTGTGTTTGTGTGTGTCTGTTTTTCACCCACCATCACTTGACAACTAATGTTGGTTTCTTTACATCTTTGTATACTCTTTTACTCTTTTACATGTTTCAGTCATGTGACTGCACCCATGCTGGAGCACCGCCCTATAGTCAAGCACATCGACCCCAGGACTTATTCTTTGTAAGCCTAGAACTTATTCTATTGGTCTCTTTTGTCAAACTGCTAAGTTATGGGGACGTAAATACACCAGTATTGGTTGTCAAGCGATGTCGGGGCGGTGGAGGAACAAACACACACACACACACACACAAAAACATATACACACACATACATATATATATATATACATATATACGATGGGCTTCTTTCAGTTTCCGTCTACCAAATCCACTCACAAGGCTTTGGTTGACCTGAGGCTATAGTAGAAGACACTTGCCCAAGGTGCCACGCAGTGAGATTGAACCTGGAACCATGTGGTTCATAAGCAAGCTACTTACCATACGGCCACTCCTATGCCTGTATCTTAGCAGTGTGGCAAAAAAACCCACCCCCCCAAAAAAAACGATACAAAAAGTACCAGGCTTTAAAAAAAAGTACTAGTGTCAATTTGTTCGACTAAACCCTCCGTGTTGGTGCCTCAGCATGGCTGCAGTCCAATGACTAGAACAAGTAAAAGATAAAAGATTAACCCTTTAGTGTTTAAACCGGCTGTATCCAGCCCAAATATTCTACACGTTTTATGCTCAAACTGGCCAGAACATGCATCTCACACCTACCGTGCAATGTCACTCTAAAAATAAGCGAGTACATCTTTCCTATCTTGAAGCTACAAAATAATATTAGATAATTTTTTTTAAATGTGAATAAATAAGGATTACTTTTGACAAATTAATCTGAACACTAAAGGGTTAAAAGATAAAATATAGCTGTTCACTATGGAACTATGAAAACCTTTTATACACAACAAAAGGTCACTCAAAATAGTATAGTTGCAATAGAGAGGACACAGTGTTGTTGTTGTGTTTGTTATACAGAGTGTAAAAAGAAGCCTGGAGTACTCTCCAGTTAAACCATTGTGTAGGTTTCGTTTCTTTGAAGCAGTTTCACAAATACCTTTTGCTTTCATTTTTACTCAGTTTTTGAGTATGAGCTAAGCAACTGACAAAGAAAGCAGCAATTTATCTGACAAAATTTTTAATGGTTCAGCATTGAACTGGTCCAAACCAGTTCAATATTTAGATCATTTGTTTAACCTACTTTCAATTTTCCCTCTGAATTTTTTCTCCAATTTTAGAATGTCTCTGAACTTTTATTTATTGATGACCAGTATTGATATAATTGAATTGAGCAAGTCAAATTATTCCACTGTTTTGTTTACTCTTTTACTTGTTTCAGTCATGTGACTGTGCCCATGCTGGAGCACTGCCTTTAGTCAAGCAAATCGACCCCAGGAGTTATTCTTTGTAAGCCTAGTACTTATGCTATCTGTTTCTTTTGCCAAACTGCTAAGTTACGGAGATGTAAACACACCAGCATCGGTTGTCAAGCAGATGACACACAAACATATACTCACACACACATACATACATACATACATACATACATACATTCATACATACATACATATATATAAATATATATATATATATATATATATATACGACAGGCTTCTTTCAGTTTCCGCCTACCAAATCCACTCACAAGGTTTTGATTGGCCCAAGGCTATAGGAGAAGACACTTGCCCAAGGTGCCATGCAGTGGGACTGAACCTGGAACGATGTTGCTGGTAAGCAAGTTACTTACCACACAGCCACTCCTGCGCCTTTTAAAATTATTTAGTGTGTGAATCATTCAGTGGCTCAGTGGTTAGAGCATTGGACTCACAATCGTGAGGTAGTGAGTTTGATTCCCGGACCAGGCTATGTGTTGTGTTAAGACACTTTATTTCAGATTGCTCCAGTTCACTCACCTGTAGAAATGAAATGCGATGTCACTGGTGCCAAGCTGCATCAGCCTTTGTTGTTCCCTTGGATAACATCGGTGGCGTGGAGAGTGGAGGCTGGTATGCATGGGTGACTGCTGGTCTTCCACAAACAACCGCGCCTGGACTTCTGTCTTGGTGGGTAACTTTCTAAATGCAACACCATGGTCATTCATGATTGAAGGCGCTCTTTACCCTTTACCCTAGTGTGTGTGAACTCTGGCTTACAATGATCAACAATGGCCTTGTCATTCAAATACTCACAACTTATACATTTATTTGTTACTTTGGCTGTTTCCATTTGATTGACTAGTGGCACTCTGTGATTGCTATGCAGGTCATGCATTCCTTTTGCAATCAGTTGATTCACAGTGATTATGTATATATGTATATATATTATATTATACTCTTTTACTTGTTTCAGTCATTTGACTGCGGCCATGCTGGAGCACCGCCTTTAATCGAGCAACTCAACCCCGGGACTTATTCTTTTGTAAGCCCAGTACTTATTCTATCGGTCTCTTTTGCCGAACCGCTAAGTAACGGGGACATAAACACACCAGCATCGGTTGTCAAGCAATGCTAGGGGAACAAACACAGACACACAAACACACACACGCATATATATATATATACGACGGGCTTCTTTCAGTTTCCGTCTACCAAATCCACTCACAAGGCTTTGGTCGGCCCGAGGCTATAGTAGAAGACACTTGCCCAAGGTGCCACGCAGTGAGACTGAACCCGGAACCATGTGGTTGGTAAACAAGCTACTTACCACACAGGCACTCCTGCGCCTATTATGTATATATTATATATATAATGCATATGTGTATATATATTATATTATATATACTACAAAATTAGAAAATGGAGAAACATACTTAAATCAATAAAACATCAACTATCAGATGATACCCAATCAATACTTTATTACACCATTACATATCAGTAAAGGCATTATACAAAGTATAAAGTAAATATAAATAGACAAGGAAATAGAAATATAAAATATAAAATATAATGTGTAATTATCTCATATCTGACAGCTGTTTCGGCAGTAAGGGCAGTCATACCGCATTTAACCTATAAGCCATAAAGGCAGGTATAAATGAGGCATTAACAAGGATGCCCCACGGCCTCTTCAGAGAATTTAATTTGTTATAATTGTGAAAAAAATTATTTTTCCATATACATATAAATATAAAAATATAAAAATGTAAAATATAAAAACTTGTGCATAAACTCCATAATGCTACACATATATATAATACACATTGGTACAATAATGCAAGGTAAACAAAACAAAATAAAACAAAATATATATCAGTGTATATATTAATATTAATAAGCACAGTTATTATACATATTTAGCTAATAGTTCCAAAAACTAACGCATAGGGAGATGTATGCGCACTACTATTTAAATTAAAATCATCCCTATACCTGAAAATAATAATAAAAAAACCATAGTTCAGTTCATAAAATTATAAACCTATAAAAGTCAATATAAATTACTATTAATATTAATAATAATAATAATAATAGATACAGTTAAGTTAGCACCAAGTACATCCATTCAAAATCGAAATAACTATGAGTTTAGTTATCCTGTCCGCTTGATATTGATTATTCTAGATTAATTCTATATATAAGTATATGTATAAGTTGTGAGTATTTGAATGACAAGGCCATTGTTGATCATTGTAAGCCAGAGTTCACACACACTAGGGTAAAGGGTAAAGAGCGCCTTCAATCATGAATGACCATGGTGTTGCATTTAGAAAGTTACCCACCAAGACAGAAGTCCAGGCGCGGTTGTTTGTGGAAGACCAGCACTCACCCATGCATACCAGCAGAAACTCTATAAGATGTACCCAGTGTAAGCTATGGACACATAAGAGGTGCAGCAATGTCAAAGGTAGGCTAACTGGGAAGATAGTTTTTGTATGTGGCAGATGCTCGGGAGCATTAACCTCCGAAAATCTGCAGAAAACAACTTCCGTCACTTTCCAGGGGGGAAAAACTAGAAGTAGTTGATAGCTTCCGTTATCTAGGTGACCAAGTCAGTAGTGGGGGTGGGTGCGCTGAAAGTGTAACTGCTAGAATAAGAATAGCCTGGGCAAAGTTTAGGGAGCTCTTACCTCTGCTGGTGACTAAAGGCCTCTCGCTCAGAGTAAAAGGCAGACTGTATGATGCGTGTGTACGAACAGCCATGCTACATGGCAGCGAAACATGGGCCGTGACTGCTGAGGACATGCGTAAGCTCGTGAGGAATGAAGCCAGTATGCTCCGATGGATGTGTAATGTCAGTGTACATACTCGACAGAGCGTTAGCACCTTGAGAGAAATGCTGTACCTAAGAAGCATCAGTTGTGGTGTGCAAGAGAGACGATTGCGCTGGTATGGTCATGTGGCGAGAATGGATGAAGATAGGTGTGTGAGAAAGTGCCAATCCCTAGCAGTTGAGGGAACCCGTGGAAGAGGTAGACCCAGGAAAACCTGGGACGAGGTGGTGAAGCACGACCTTCGAACTTTAGGCCTCACTGAGGAAATGACCAGAGACCGAGACCTTTGGAAATATTCTGTACGTGAGAAGACCAGGCAGGACAAGTGAGCCCAGCCCACTTATGAATGCCTTTCCTCCCTTGGACACAAAGACCGGTTGAGGCAAGCGAAGTCGATATAGAACCTCATCCGACGACAGACACCCATACCAACCCCCCATGCTTGCGAAGACATGTTGGGGCAAGCGAAATCGAAATCGAAACCGAATTGAACCAGCCAGGATCCCTGCCTGGTGGTATGTAAAAAGCACTATCCGACTCGTGGCCGTGGCACGTAAAATACTCCAATGCGACCGTACGACAGGCACCCATGCCAACCCCTTTGCTTGTGAGACATGTTGGGGCAAGCGAAATCGAAATCGAATTGAACCAGCCAGGATCCCTGGTCTGGTGGTACGTAAAAAGCACTATCCGACTCGTGGCCGTGGCACGTAAAATACTCCAATGCGACCGTACGACAGGCACCCTTGCCAACCCCTTTGCTTGTGAAGACATGTTGGGGCAAGCGAAATCGAAATCGAATTGAACCAGCCAGGATCCCTGGTCTGGTGGTACGTAAAAAGCACTATCCGACTCGTGGCCGATGCCAGCACCGCCTCGACTGGCTTCCGTGCCGGTGGCACATAAAATACACCAATCTGACCGTGGCCGTTGCCAGCCCCGCCTGGCACCTGTGCGGGTGGCACGTAAAAAGCAACACCCCTACCTCACGGAGTGGTTGGCGTTAGGAAGGGCATCCAGCTGTAGAAACATTGCCAAATTAGACTGGAGGCCTGGTGCAGCCTCTGGCTTCCCAGAACCCCGTCAAACCGTCCAACCCATGCTAGCATGGAGAACGGACGTTAAACGACGATGATGATGATGATGATGAATTCGATTGGCTTGTAGTTTGAAATTTGAATCACAAAAGAAATTTTACGGTTGGTTAGTCAAGAAACGCAAATACGCACACGCACATCCACAGATCAATCGCACATACATACATAATTATATGTATACACACACACATACACTTATACACATACACATCCACAAGCAACCTCTAGCATAAAGATAAATAAATAGGGGATATATAATGTATATATGTATATATACTCTTTTACTCTTTTACTTGTTTCAGTCATTTGACTGCGGCCATGCTGGAGCACCGCCTTTAGTCGAGCAAATCGACCCCGGGACTTATTCTTTGTAAGCCCAGTACTTATTCTATCAGTCTCTTTTGCCGAACCGCTAAGTGACGGGGACGTAAATACACTAGCATCAGTTGTCAAGCAATGCTAGGGGGACAAAAACAGACACACAAACATATACACATACATATATATATATATATATATGATACATATATACGATGGCCTTCTTTCAGTTTCCGTCTACCAAATCCACTCACAAGGCATTGGTCGGCCCGGGGCTATAGCAGAAGACACTTGCCCAAGGTGCCATGCAGAGGACTGAACCCGGAACCATGTGGTTGGTAAACAAGCTACTTACCACATTATATATATATAATGTATATATGTATATCTGTATATATATTATATATATAATGTATATATGTATATATGTATATATGTATATATGTATATATATTATATATATGTAATGTGATTATAAAATATAATTACATTATATTGGGAATGTAATATGTTTCTCTGAAAACCATTGTTAAATGATATGAATAGATGTTTGGTGTGTGTGTGTGTGTGTGTGCCTGTTTGTCTGTGTGCATGAAGGCATGTCATCTAGTAGTGCTATGAACAGCTTGCCTGTGTATGAATAGATATGCTTACTGTAAATAAACAAAACCTTGAATGAAATGTAGCCAGTATGCTCTGCTGGTTGTGCTTGTACAGCAAAGTGCAAAAGTGCTGTGAGAAAAATTGGGTATAAGAGGCATCAGATGCAGCGTGCAAAAGAGAAGACTGCACTGGTATGGTTATGTAATGCACAGGGATGAAGAGAGTCGCATCAGGAGGTGCCAATCTCGAACTGTAGAGGGAACATGTGTAAGGGGTAGATCCAGGAAGACATGGGACAAAATGGTGAGAATGGCTCTAGAGACATTGGGTCTTGCAGAGGGATGACAGAGGACTGAGGCTCCTGGCAGTTTGCTGTGCTTGAGAAGACACACCAAGCTAAGTAAAAGCATGGTTGTCCTTGCATACAGGATCATCCCCTGCATCCCCCTCTAGTTGAGCATTCTTAATCTTGTGGAATCATGGATGGCTTTACATTAAATAAGTTTCAAAACTTAAATAAGAGCACAACAAAGAAACAAATAGAACAGTCGCACAAGTCATTGGAAATGCTCTTTCCTATTCAGTTTATTATCGAAAAAAATCATAACAATTTCACACTTTTAATGATAATATTGTTTATTTTTGGTGGCATCAGCAGCGAATAGCTGCAGGGAATAATGAGCTGACATTGATGATAGTAAAAGAAACAAATATGACACAGGTATAAATGTAAATATACAAACAAAATAAAGGTTATGGGGCTCTGAAACAAGATGACATGTAAAGGGCTTCTCTAAAAAAGTCTGGTCTCAGCTCAGAGCTGAAGAATACACTTTTCCAAGATGCCATGTTGCACCTGTGTATATATATATATATATATATATAATATACAGATTATATGTATATTGTTATATATATATATATTATATATATATATATATATATATATATATATATATATATAATATATATATACACATATATATACACATATATATATGTATATATATGTATATTTTGATTTGATTTTTCCAGTTTCAGCTTATGAGCTGTGGCCATGCTGGGGCACCGCCATATATATATATATATATATATATATATATATATATATATATATATATATATATATTATATATATATATATACACATATATATATGTATATATGTATATATATATTATATATATATATATATATATTATATATATATACTATATATATATATATATATATATATATATATATATATATACATGTGTGTATATACACGGTGGCACGTAAAAAGCACCCACTACACTCACGGAGTGATTGGCATTAGGAAGGGCATCAAGCTGTAGAAACACTGCCAGATCAGACTGGAGCCTAGTTCAACCTCCTGGCTTCCCAGACCCCGGTCGAACTGTCCAACCCGTGCTAGCATGGAAACGGACGTTAAACGATGATGATGACGACGATGATATATATATATAGGTGTGAAACTGAACCTGAAGCCATGTGGTTGGGAAGAAAATTTCGTAACAACACAACCACACCTGCTAGTGTTTTTGACCATGTAGCCATGCTTGTACTCATTTTTAAACACAAAGCCATGCCTGCACCTATATGTATTCATGTGGAGTGGAAGCACTCCGTCAGTTACGACAACAAGGGTTCTGGTTGATCTGAATCAACGGAACAGCCTGCTCGTGAAATTAATGTGTAAGTGGCTGAGCACTCCACAGACACATGTACCCTTAACGCAGTTCTCGGGGATATTCAGCGTGACACAGAGAGTGACAAGGCCGGCCCTTTGAAATACAGGTACAACAGAAACAGGAAGTAAGAGTGAGAGAAAGTTGTGGTGAAAGAGTACAGCAGGGATCACCACCATCCCCTGCCGGAGCCTCGTGGAGCTTTAGGTGTTTTCGCTCAATAAACACTCACAACGCCCGGTCTGGGAATTGATACCGCGATCCTACGACCGTGAGTCCGCTGCCCTAACCACTGAGCCATTGCGCCTCCACATGTATGCATGTACACATTCACACATGTATGAACTTTGCAGTCCACCCTCATATATCTGTGCAAACATATCAGGTAATTAAGAATGAAAAAATTTCCGATTTTCTTATGCACTAAGTTTGACACTCGCCAACTCTAATGTTTTATCCTGACAATTCTTCGTTTCACAGCCTTGAAGAATTACATCATCACTTTTCGAAATGCAATTCATGGTGCCTGATTATATTGTGAGTTTCCTCTTCTTAATCAATTTTTGTGAACCCATGCATAGATCAAAAATTCGTGTTGCTTATGAATATGAGTTCCATCATGGAACCAATGCATCCCTGACAGCTTGAAACATGAATGAGGTGTTTGGTGAAGATGTGGTGAATGAGTGAACTGTACATCGATGGTTTGAGAAGTTCCGGTCTGGTAACTTTACTCTTGAAAATCAGCCCCGTGGTAGACCTGAGACCAAAGTGAACAATGATGAGCTGGAAACTGTAATGGAACCACATACATCTCAAACTACACCTGAGTTAGCAGCAAGGTTTGATGTCTTGATTCCAACTGTATTGGACCATCTGAAACAAATCAGCAAGGTAAAAAAACTGGACAGGTGGGCACCACACGAACTGAACGAGCATCAAATGACACGTCATCTTGAAACTTGCTGTTCTTTGCAGTCATGGCATAAAAGCAAACCATTTTTGCATCATATTGTTACGTGTGATGAAAAATGGATTCTTTTCAACAATAGCAAGTGTTCTGTATGGTGGCTGGATAGAGAAGAAGTGCCAAAACACAATCCAAAAAAAGAATATTCACCAAAAAAAAGGTAGTGGTGTTCCAATGCTGGTGTCATCTACTACAGATTCATGAGCCCTGGTAAATCAATTACAACCAATTGGATGAAATGATGAGTGAACTTGCAATTAAACAACTGAGATTGGTCAATAGAGACAGAACAATTCTCGGATCTTTTTGATTTGAACGGCAGTTTTTTCTAGCAGTATCATATGAAATTGTCACCCATAATTATGACCCTAGTATCAATCTATTTTAGGGTTAAGGTTAGAGTTAGGGTTAGGGGTGGGGGGAAGGGTATATTTTTTCTTCACAAATGTAAATAAACCCAATCTGTTTCTTAAATGAGGGACATATTCATACGGCATAGAATATTTTTTACCTCAATAGACGTCAGTGACTGGTTGAAATTGCAGAAATTGAAGAAAAAAAACAACAAATATCTTACAAACTATAGAATTTTCTCAATAAAGCCAAGAGAAAAAGTTGTTTTATAAACACATTCTACCAGTATACGAAGTTTAAAATTTTTTAGTTACCTTTTCAAACCGAAAAGATCCCAATTCTTTTGCAAGACAATGCTCGACCACTTGTTACACAATCAACGCTACTCAAGTTACAGGAACTGAACTTAGAAGTACTCTGTCATTCACCATATTCACCAGACCTTACACCAATTGACTATCATGTTTTCCAGGGATTAGACAATTTTTTGCAAAGAAAAAACTTCAAATCTGAAGAATTACTAAAGCAGCCTTTAGTAATTCCATCACCTCTTGCTCTCCAGAATTCTTTGCTGCCAACATAAATAAACTACCGATAAAATGGCAAAACTGTGTTGATAATTTAGGTGCATACTTTGATTAACTGCATTGCTTTTTTGTTGAGATAAAGTGAAATAAAGAATTCCTTTCAACACAACAAACCACAGCACATACCCAAGGCACAAAGAGCTGTGCTTGGTAGTGTAGTGAAAGCACATGATAAAAATAAGACTATTGAATAGTAATAATAATAATAATAATAATAATAATAATAATAATGATAATAATAATAATAATAATAATAATAATAATAATATAATAATAATATAATAATAATAATAATAATAATGATAATAATAAGTATGGAGATTTGTACATCTGCTATTTTACAGTTATATATAGCATATTACAATGACTTACTTTATGTATACATATATTAATAGGCGTAGGAGTGGCTGTGTGGTAAGTAGCTTGCTTACCAACCACATGGCTCTGAGTTCAGTCCCACTGCGTGGCACCTTGGGCAAGTGTCTTCTACTATAGTTTCGGGCCGACCAAAGCCTTGTGAGTGGATTTGGTAGACAGAAACTGAAAGAAGCCCGTCGTATATATGTATATATATATATATGTGTGTGTGTGTGTGTGTTTGTGTTTGTACTTCAACATCACTTGACAACTAACGCTGTTGTGTTTACATCCCCATCACTTAGCGGTTCGGCCAAAGAGACCGATAGAATAAGTACTAGGCGCACAAAGAATAAGTCCTGGGGTCAATTTCTTCGACTAAAGGTGGTGCTCTAGTCAAATGACTGAAACAAGTAAAAGTGTATATATATATATATATAATATATATATATATATATATAATATATATATATATATATATATATATATATATATATGTATGTATGTATGTATGTATACGACAGACTTCTTTCAGTTTCTGTCTAGCAAATCTACTCACAAGGCTTTGGTTTGCTTGATGCTTTAGTAGAAGACACTTACCCATGGTATCACACAGTGGAACTGAACCCAGAGCCATGTGGTTGGGAAGCAAGCTCTTTACCACATAGCCACATGTACTTATGGTTTGCTTTTGCTTGTTTGTTTGTTTGTTAATATACTAAAATGTAAAAGTGCTCTGAGCACCTTTATAGTTTCTTCATGAATGTCATGAGAGAGTAAACAGGTTAATACAGCAAACTCTGTGACCCATGATATAAAAAGTAATTTGCTACATTTGTTTGTGTTGGGAGTTTATGTTAGTTATTTTTGCAACCACTCCTAATAACAGCTATTTTTTTAAGGAGACACTACCACCCACACCCTTCATTACAGCCTTACACACTCACCTCTAACCACACTTTGACATCATTTATATATATATGCAGCCTTAAAAATTCCACGCCTCACTTATCATAGCTCTCACTCAATTGGGTCTGGTCTATTGTAAGCAACAACAGCAGCTACAATGACGACAACAACACCAACACAATTACTGGGCTTGGCTGTGAGGTAAGACAATTGCTTCGCAGCCATTTTGTTCTGTGTTCAGTCCTACTACATAACACCTCCTACTATTGAAGCATGACCTTCTACTATGGAGCATGACTTCGAAGTTTTTTTAGTCGAATGAATCGACCCCAGTAATAATTTTTGAAACCTGGTACTTATTCTATCGGTCTCTATTGCCAAACCGCTAAGTTACAGGGATATAAACACACCAACATCAATTATCAAGCAGTGATTGGGAGGGTGGGGGAGGACAAACAAACACAGACACAAAGACACATACACATAGATACATAAACACACATGCATTTGGGAAGCAAGCTTCTTACCACACAGCCACTCTTTCACCTATATATATATATATATATATATTATATATATATATTTACAAGATAAGGGCAGAAGAGAAATTCTAATGCCAGATACGCGGAAACAAAAAAATTGTCGATAACCATTAAAGTTATGCGTCTCGAAACAAGCCGATAGAAATCTCTAAAAAATTTGTTATTACCGTATTGGTCCAATTTCGGGGTTAATTCACAAGAAATTTTCCCCTCTTCAGCAGCACATACGCGAGATATAAATGAAATACTTATTCATACCCATGGAAGAAGCAAGCACCAAGTCCCGAGCAGACTTAATTACCCCAAATATATCCAAATAGAAAAATCTTAGGCGCACCTCGAGACAGGTGTGATTCGAACTAGAAACTTTCACAGAGTGATAGAATCCGGAAGTGAAACACTAATCTATTTTATCCTATATCAATTATATATATATATATATATATATATATATATATATATCATGGTTAATAATCATTCAGAAGAAAGTAAGAAAATGCAAATATAGCATTTAATAGAAATTTATTATCTGCAAAAATCAAGCACAGTCCCTTACAGCTGTTTCAATTAAGCCTAAAAGATTAAATAGCAAGTATTAAAATCATTCTATTGGGCAAAATCTCTTCAAAGGGGTAGAAAAAAGATATACTTTTAAGTTTTTTATGTGTTGTGTTTTAGAATCTAATTTAAATCTAATTGAATATATATATACTTTGATACTTTGATAGTATCAAAGTATATATATATTCAATTAGAGTTAAATTAGATTCTAAAACACAACATATACATATATATACTCTTTTACTTGTTTCAGTCATTTGACTGTGGCCATGCTGGAGCACCACCAGTAGTCGAGCAAAACGACCCCAGGATTTATTCTTTGTAAGCCTAGTACTTATTTTATCGGCCTCTTTTGCCAAACCGCTAAGTTACAGGGACATAAACACACCAGCATCGGTTGTCAAGTGATGTTGGGGGGACAAACACAGACACGCAAACATATTCACACACATGCATATATATCTATATATATATATATATATATATATACATACATATATACGACGGGCTTCTTTCAGTTTCCGTCTACCAAATCCACTCACCAGGCTTTGGTCGGCCCGAGGCTATAGTAGAAGACACTTGCCCAAGTTGCCACACAGTGGGACTGAACCCGGAACCATGTGGTTCATAAGCAAGCTACTTACCACACAGCCATTTGAATCTGGTGAGTGACCTTTACTCCTAAGTGTTTTATAGGTGCAAAACCAATAGTCACTCTATGACAGTTAACTGCCTAAAAAATATATTACTGTGTTGACACTTTAGAGCAATAGTTCTCAAAGTGGGTGGTGGAAAGATCCAGGGGGCTGTTGAAGAAAAATGGGGCAAGAATGGGGTGACCAAAACAGGGCAATAGATGCAAAAAAGAAGAAGACAAAAACGAAGAAAATAGATGGTTAAACTGGTTAACATTTTTTTGTGAAATATTGTTGTTTTAAATTTGCTGCAGAAAATGGTCTGTCTGTGATGGTGAGTGGCATTGGTGGAAGGACACAAGGAATGTGGCTTAGAACCAAGCGGGCGGAAGCCTGAAAAAGTTTGGAAACCACTGCTTTAGAGTGTGCTTCTTTTTTGGGATATATGAACTACTGACATGTGTGTGTGTGTGTGTGTGCACGTGTGTGTGTGCACGTGTGTGTGTGTGTGTTGTGTGTGTGTGTGTGTGTGTGTGTGTGTGTTTTTTATCTTCCACCTCCACTCCATAGCCAGTGTTAATTTTTTCCTGCCTTGTAACTTAGCACTTTGGCAAAAGAGACTGATAAAATAAGTAACAGGCTTTAAAAAAAATATAAGTACTGGAGTCAATTTGTTCAACTAAAACCCTTCAGGACTGTGCCCCAGCATGGCCACAGTTCAATGACTGAAACAAGCAAAAGATAAACAGTATGATTTTCTTTGAAGGGAAATAATTTGATTTTGTTCTCAAAAATATTTGAGCTCAAGATTATATAGCAGCGTTATAGATTGGTGCATTCAGTTTTTGATCAGCTTAAATACAAGGGTTGCCTCCCCTGATTTTCTTAGTAATTAATTATTCATTAACTAGACTACCCATGATTTGTGGGGTCACTGACGGTTCAGGTTAGAAAACACTGAAGCTGATTTCAACATCACATTGAAATGAAAGTGAATTTTATGATGATTCAGTTAAATATTTCAATTCGTTCATGTCATCATAGATCTGGTTTACAAGTTCAGGTTTTATGGTTTTATTGATTACTAGCAGTATCGCCCGGCGTTGCTCGGGTTTGTAAGGGAAATAACTATATAAGCATTTTTAGAGAGTTATAGCCAAAAAATAGCAAAAAAATGCATTAAAAATGGAAAAAAAATTATGGTAAATTTTTTTTAAATCGTTGACTCATCGTAGACATTTTTAGAGAGTTACTTCCCTTAATATAATAACAAAAAAAATGCATTAAAATAGAAAAAAATTATGGTAATTTTTTTTTAAATCGTAGACTCATCGTAGACGCGCACTAATACCCAGAAGGACTCGATATGAATCACGACTATAAGATACCCAGTTTTGGTTAAATTGCACTGCAAAATGTGGGAGTAGGTAGGAATCTAAATCGTAGGAGACAGACACACAACTTCTCCTTTATATATAAAGATTTTGCCTATTTATAAACGTACCCTGTATAAAAAACCCTGTATCTTGGGAATCTGTCATCCAATTTACACGAAACTTGTTTTATTCTATTTGTATTCACATTTCAGAGGTACCTTACTTTCAGAATACTTTCCCATTATGCACCGGTTTAGCTGTATTAAATGACAAACAAGCACGCACACAAGCACACATGCAAGCAAGCAAGCAAGCAATTACAGAATTTTAGTAGTATATAGAGAATATTGTTTGATTATAAGGGCAGTGAACTTGCAGAATCGTTAGCAAACCAGGCAAAATGCTTGTCCATTTTTACATTCAGTTCGTATTTTGCCTGTTGTCACATTCTGGGTTCAAATGCTGTGGAGGTCAACTTTGTCTTCCATCCTTTCAGGGTTGATAAAATAAGTACCAGTTGGGTACTGGGGTTGTTGTAATCAACTTAGCCCCTCTCTCGAAATTGCTGGCCTTATGCCAAAATTTGAAACCAGTAATATTGTTCACTCTTTTACTTGTCTCAGTCATTTGACTGTGGCCATGCTGGAGCACTGCCTTTAGTCAAGAAAATCGACCTCAGGACTTATTCTTTGTAAGCCTAGTACTTATTCTATAGGTCTCTTTTGCTGAACCGCTAAGTTACGGTGACATAAACACACCAGTATTGGTTGTCAAGTGATGTTGGGGGGACGAACACAGACACACAAACATACACACACGCACACACACACACACATATATATATATATATATATATATACAAATACATATGACGGGCTTCTTTCAGTTTTTGTCTACCAAGTCCACTCACAAGGCTTTGGTCAGCCCGAGGCTGTAGTAGAAGACACTTGCTCAAAGTGCCACACAGTGGGACTGAACCCAGAACCATGTGGTTCATAAGTAAGCTACTTACCACACAGCCACTTCTTTAAAAATAATATAGTTTCAGTCATTGGACTGCAGCTATACTAGGGCGCCATCTTTATGGGTTTAATCTACTCTAGTTCTTATTTTTAAGTTTGTTATTTATTGTATTTGCTTATTTTGTCAAACCACTATGTCATGGGAATGTAAACAAATCCACACCAGTCGGCAAGCAGTGAAGGAAGACTAACACAAAGAGATACATGCACACACACACACACACACACACATACACAGATAAACATGTTGGGTTGGTAAGAAAGTAATTTTGGTTTTGTAGTGTGAAATAAAAGTCATGTATTTTTTTTCATACAAAGAATGAACTTTAATCAATTATATATTTTCCATTTTGTTCAATGACCTTTCACCATCTTTCTGGCAACTTTGTAATTCTATGCTCATAGAACTTCTGGACCTCATCAGCCAAAAACTGAAGCAAGTGTGATTTCAGGTAATTATCATTGTTGAAATTTTTACCATTCAAGAAACTTTTGAAACTTTGAAATAAATGGTAATCTGATGTTTCAAGGTCATGGATATATGGCAGATACGACATCACTTCCCAACCAAGCTCCAATAATTTTTAATGAGTTAGCAACGATGTGTGTGGTCTAGTGTTGACATGGTGGAGCACGATTCCTTTACGATTTGCCAATTCTGGCCTTTTTTTTCTTTGATTGCTTCCTCCAGTTTCATTAGTTGTTGACAGCAAACATCTGAATTGATTGTTTGGTTCCTTGGAAGCAGCTCAAAATACACAACACCTTTGTAATCCCACTAAATTGACAGCATGGTCTTTTTTCATGCAATTCAGCTTTCGGTGTGGTTTGTACTGATTCATTATGCTTGGACCATGATCGTTTCCGATTGATGTTATTGCAGACAATCCATTTTTCCTCACCAGTGATGATTCGTTTAAAAAAAAAAAGGTTGATTTTATGGTGTTTGAGATGCATATTGTGAATATTGATTTGTTGTGTTAAGTGAATCTCTTTCAACTGATGTGGAATCCAAATATTGAGCTTCTTAACGAGTCCAAGACATTTTAAGTGATTTCCAATTGTTGTAGGTGATACATTTAACCTCACAGCAATCCCTCGCACAGTTATATGACAATCAGATTCAGTTAAGGCTTTGATTCGGTCATCATCAACTTCAGTAGAATGAACAGAGTGTCAGTCATCTTTGAGTGAAAAATCTCCAGAATGGAATTTTTAAAACCATTTCTGACAAATGCGTTCAGTTAAGCAATCAACACCATGAACTTCAAAAATCTCTTTGTGAGCCTCAGCATCTTTCTTGCCTTTACAGAAATAGAAAAGCAAAATATGATGAAAATGTTTGTTTTTGCACTCCGCCAGTGGCACGTAAAAAGCACCATCCAATCGTGGCTGTTTGCCAGCCTCGTCTGGCACCTATGCCGGTGGCACGTAAAAAGCACCCACTACACTCACGGAGTGGTTGGCGTTAGGAAGGGCATCCAGCTGTAGAAACACTGCCAGATCAGACTGGGCCTGGTACAGCCTTCTGGCTTCCGAGACCCCAGTTGAGCCGTCCAACCCATGCTAGCATGGAAAGCGGACGTTAAACGATGATGATGATGATGAACAGCTGTGAACAAAATTATGCACAATTAGCTTCTTAGATGTCTTGCAAACAACTTGCACATACAAATGCTACCAGTCAAAAACTCCACATACCAGAAGCCAGCAAGTGTATGGGGTCATCAGGAGAGAATGCGCGGCGTTTCGAGGCCTACCTCTCGACGGCATCAAAGCGCACCAGCCCCCATCACTGATATGAAGCCCCACTTGCTAGATCAGCTGGTTATCAAATAAAGCTCAATATCCTTCTAGCCATTGCTCATCGTCTCTTTTTAACCAAATCCACTGTAGTTTGGATATCAGTCATGGTGGTATTGACTTTATGATGAGTTCGGCTTAACGATAACAACAGTCGTCTCACACTGTGTCCAACAAACCCTCTACATCCGACTTCAATTGGAAAATGTTCTGCGTCCATATTATCTTACACAGTAAGCTAAAAGTAATGGATATCAAATGTGAAAAGGAAAATATCATAACATTGACAAAAGTCATTTAAAAAAATCGTAACTCTATCTATTTGCAAAAAACGAAATTACTTTCTTGCCAACCCAATATATGGTGAGCTTCCACACAATTTCTGTGTATCAAATTCACACACAAGGCATTAGTCAGCTGGAGGTTGAAGTAGAAAACACTAGCCCAACGTACTGCTTAGAGGAATTGAACTCAAAACCATGTAGTTGCAAAGCAAGCTACTTAGCCACACAACCATGTTGGCACCTTGAATTTTTCTCATTACCTGCATGTAATTTGAATTAAGTTAAAATTTGAATTCATTAAAATTAATTAGAGAATTCATTAATACTTGCAATGAAATGAAATGAAAATTTTCAAATTTTAATTAATGATATTTAATAGAGTGATATAATACAAAATAAAATCCATTCTGATACAGAAGAAATAAAGAACAAACAACATTGATATTCACAGAAAATATTATTTTTATTCAGTTTTTTTCGCAATTTTTTCTTGATGAATGTTTTCTTTTTGAATTAAATATAAACCTGATATGATGCACATAAAACCTGCAAACCATTGCAAATTCAAATGTTCAGAGAAAATTATCCACCCCAAGATGGCCTGAAAGAAAGAAAAAAAATAGAGAGAAAATGTTATTGAATGAAGGAGAAAAAGAGAGATAGAGAGAGAGAAAGAGAAAAATTTGTGGTTCATATGTGAAACCAAATAAACTATTTTATCGAAATATTTTTTTTCTTTTTGCTTTGTTTTTGCAACAAATGGGACAGCAGGTGCCAGTTTTCACAGAATTAAGGGTTTAAGGGATATCCCTTACCTTGATCACTGCATACAACACCAATCTATTGTAGGTTTTACAAATCAATGAAAGAAACCTCTACAGCTCAACTTTGTAGAAATGGCAGCTAAATCACACTCAACCATCTTACAAAACAGAAAGGGCACATTTAAATCAGGTTGTTTAGATACACTATCTCTGAATAAAAGATGGAAGGGTCACAATATGAATTGTCTTTATTTATAGCTTCAGATGCTGGGCCTCACTGAGGAAATGATAAGGGGCCAGGAGTTGTGGCAATTTGCTGTACTTGAGAAGGTGTGTCATGCTAAATAAAATCGCTGCAGGCCGTACATACAGGCTTGTCCTTTACAGGTGCCACTTCCACATAAAATGCACTTGTGCCAGTGCTGTGCAAATGCATCTGTGCCAGTGGCACATGAAAAGCACCTAGCACATTCAGTAAAGTGGTCGGTGTTGGGAAGGGTATCCAGCTGTAGAAACCATGTCACAAAAGACAACTGGAGTCTGGCCAGCTCCTGTCAAACTGTCCAACCCATGCCAGCATGGAAAATGGACATTAAACAATGATGATGATGATGATGATGATAGCTCTACTTGACCAGAGCTGACCTGGATCTAAACAGTAACTATACATTTTGTTCATGGAAGGATTTAAGTTCAGTAATAAAAGCTAATGAAACACTAATCAACTATCATTTTCTATTAGTGCAATAGTAGAGAAAGAAAGACGAAGATAGTCTAGAATCCTTTCCAGATGCTTTAAAGAAAGAAAGAAAGACAAAGAGACATAGTCCAGGACTTTTTATAGACTTTCAAGTAATATAGAATAAGGACATGGAAGTGCGTGGCTTAGTGGATTGGGTGTCAGCATCATGATCGTAAGATTGTGGTTTCGATTCTTGGACCGGGTGACACATTGTGTTCTTGAGCAAAACACTTCATTTCACGTTCCTCCAGTCCACTCAGCTGGCAAAAATGAGTAACGCTGTGATGGACTGGTGTCCCATCCAGCTGGGGAACACATACGCCATTGAAACCAGGAAACCGGGACCGTGAGCCTGGCTAGGCTTTAAAAATAGAGACGCATTTATTTTTTTTAGAATAAGGACACAGAAGTGTGATTAATCTATTCATCCAGAATGAGATTACTGTTGGGTGCTACTGCTTAGACACTGATGAATTGGCATGGGTGATTGGACAATCAGGCTGTTTTGGGAGGGTAAAGTACTTTTTGGTTCTAGAGGTAAACACACATTCACACAGATGTACATGCAGAAATACACACACACACACAGAAAGAAAAAGAGAGAGAGAGAGAGAGAGAGAGAGAGAGAGAGAGAGAGAGAGAGAGAGAGAGAGAGAGAGAGAGAGAGAAGAAGATTGTTGAACACAGCGCCAAGCCCAGCCTGGGAATTGAATTCACAACCTCATGATTGTGAGCCTGACACTCTAACCACTGAGCCAGGCACCAGAAGGCAGGAACTTTCCAGGTGCAATCCCATAGTCATTCATGATGGAAGGGGGTCTCCAAAGGGGTAATTAAAAGTATTTCATATCTTTCAGTACAAAACGTACAGGAAAAAATATGCTGTTTGCAGACCAAGGTACATAATTCTTGATTTAAATATTTCATTATGATTTTATTATATAAGGTAACTAAATCAATTTGTTATAGTGATCAAAGACATCAGGTTTGTATTACACAGCGGTTATATTCGCAAAATAAAGTTTGCAGTGCCATTAGAAGAGAAGTTTAACATTTCAGCCCAAGACCTTCATCAGAAAAATTGGTCTTGCTTGAAACAATGTATTCTCCTCTTCTCATAGTACACACACGCACACACACACACAAACAGCTTCCATTTTAAGAACTTAAGTGAACTAAATCTCACAAATACATTTAGCTTCCACAAACTGAAGCTTGTTTTTACCTTTTACAGTGTTGAATGAAAGTAACAAATCATAAAAGCAATAACAGAAATTTATATCAGTTTATTAGAAAAACTGTTTAAAATTACTCAAAAACTCTAATCAATAAAGGAAGAAAAAAACAAATTTAAAACTAGACTCACAGAAAAGAGAAAGCTAGATGCTGTATTTGTGGCCGAGGCTTCAACCGTTGAAGAGAAATACTGAAGGGCCTTGGTGAAAGTTGTCCACATTAAAACATTAAACAGAATGACAAACCCGACACAAATTGCCCATAACACATTCGTCAAAGCCTGGAAAACACAAAAGACATTAATATTAACCCACCAGCATTCAGATTGCTCTGTCAAATGTATTGCTTATTTATTCGCATTGTAAAACACGTAAAAAGCACTGAATCCACTCTGCAGAGTGGTTGGTGTTGGGAAGGGCATCCAGCAGTAAAAAACCCTGCCAAAAACAGACACAGTAGCTTGGGGTAATCTTCTACCCAGCCAGTTCCTGTCAACCATCCTACCCATGCATGCATGGAAGACAAACGTTAGACAATGATGATGATATCTTGTAGCTCCAAGACTTCAATGGTGTGTTTATTTTTAGAATGACATTGGATGGTAGGTGTGAGATGTTGGATCTGGTCAGCTTAATATTTTAGCTGTTTTATATTTATTTCTTTATTGCCCACAGGGGGCTAAACACAGAGGGGACAAACAAGGACAGACAATCGACTTAATCCGTTTGTCTGTCCTTGTTTGTCCCCTCTGTGTTTAGCCCCCCGTGGGCAATAAAGAAATAAATATAAAACAGCTAAAATATTTGGGCTGGATATGGCTGGACTAAATGCTAAATGGGCCAAAAACATAGAAATGAAAAGTTATGTGTTCAGGTTTTCATTTGTTACATTTTTTTTTCTCTTTTTCAGTATCTAATTGTCCATGCTTGCATGGGTCAGATGGGATTTATTGAGTCAGAGCTTTTTATGGCTATGACGTATTATAGTATGTCATAGTGTGTTGCAGTGTATCATGGTGTACAGGGTCATGCTATGACGTAATCTTTTGTGATGTATTGTCATGTATCACAAATGTGTATGTGTGTTTTGTTGTTATTGATTTGATCCCAGTTTTCCTGAGCCTGCAGAATAAAATAATAAAATTTTAGAGGAAACCGATTCAACTGTCAGATGTCGCACTAAAGAAAAATTTCACAACTGTTAAGTTCAAGAAGATACTGATATTTTTTCTTCATTTAATCAAACTAGAACCAAGAGAGTTATTGTATAATATATTAATACTAGCTGGCCCCTTGCCGTCAAAAATGACGGTTAATTGTAGCATTTTATATATAAATATGGATGGTAAATCAAATTAATACACTTGTCAATGTTCACGTACATTCACATACTTCCCTTGTACATGCACACACACTTCATCTCTTTTGGGATAATGTTAAACATATATATTATATAGGGGAGGCCAGTATGCATGGGCGACTGCTGGTCTTCCATAAACAACCTTGCCCAGACATGTGCTTCGGAGGCTAACTTTCTAGGTGCAATCCCATGGTCATTCATGACTGAAGGGGGTCGCAACAATATATATATATAAATTAGAAATAAAACAACTATTGTACTCCCCATTATTATTATTATTATATATATACTCTTTTACTTGTTTCAGTCATTTGACTGCGGCCATGCTGGAGCACCGCCTTTAATCGAGCAACTCGACCCCGGGACTTATTCTTTTTGTAAGCCCAGTACTTATTCTATCGGTCTCTTTTTGCCGAACCGCTAAGTGACGGGGACGTAAACACACCAGCATCGGTTGTCAAGCAATGCTAGGGGGACAAACACAGACACACAACACACACACACACATATATATATATATATATATAATATATATATACATACATACATATTAACACGCGTGTGTGCGTGCGTACGTGTCATTGTCTATTCCTAAACTATATGAGGAAACGTCTGCAGTTATTTGTTTGTCCTCGGCTTTTTTTTTTTTTTTTTTCGTTAAGCTCTACGTCATGGAATTTGCAAAAGTTCACGTTTCATGAAGAAAACTGAAGATCAAAACAAGACTGTGAGTGCTGCGATCCGAAGTCGAGAGATAAAGCGGGTATATGTAAATTGAGGAAAACTTATTTGGACGCCAACGTTATTAGTTTTATCCATTGTTCAAACATAAAACTTAGCCAGAGAAGGAAATGCAGAATTTTGCGACATAGAGTTACCTCCCCTACACATGCAAACCGTGATAACGATAATCTTAGGTGGGAAGCGAGTATCTATCCCGTGTATTAACTCAGTGGTAAATAGGGAATAAGGCCGCTACCTGGCAGAATCGTTATCACGCCAGGTAAAATGCTTGGTGGCATTTCGCCCGTATTTTAAGGTGGCAAGATGGCTGAAACGTTAGCACGACGGGCGAAATACGTAGCCGTATTTCGTCTGCCGTTACGTTGTGAGTTCAAATTCTGCCGAGGTCGACTTTGCCTTTCATCCTTTCGAGGTCGATTAAATAAGTACCAGTTACGAACTGGGGTCGATATAATCGACTTAATCCGTTTGTCTCCTCTGTGTTTAGCCCCTTGTGGGTAGTAAAGAAATAGGAATTTCGTCTGCCGTTACGTTCTGAGTTCAAATTCCGCCGAGGTCGACTTTGCCTTTCATGCTTTCGGGGTCGATAAATTAAGTACCAGTTACACACTGGGGTTGATATAATCGACTTAATCCGTCTGTCTGTCCTTGTTTGTCTCCTCTGTGTTTAGCCCCTTGTGAGTAATAAAGAAATAGGGAAATATAATAGGGAATATGAGTCGGTGAGGATGATTTTTACGTTGTCGTTCGATCTGTTAAAAATCAAAATCAAACCTCCCGTGAACCACATGCTACCGTATTTTGAATGTGAGAAAGGCGGTGGAATTCTGGTTTAAGTACTCCCTATCTCCCCCCGTAACTTTTATTTGTGTTCTGTACACATACAACGATGCAAAAAAAAAAAAAAAAATTAAACTCCCCACCTAAATATCAAAATTTCCACTTTATGCATCCATGCTCACAAAATATAGTAATTTTTTAAAAAGCGAATTAATAAACAAGGTAGATTGCTGAAAGTGATATATTTACAGAATAGAGATTATCACCTGGAGGTTAGATTTAGAAAAAGCCTGTTTAAATTTTAAGGAGATGATGATAAAATTAACACTTTTAATAGAGAAAAAAAACCCAATGAACCATAACTCAAATTACTCCACAACATTTTAAATGTAAAATTGTTTGATAATTTGTTGGTATTATTTTAGGTATACTTTTTCTTTAAATGAAGAAGAATCCGTGTTTAATATAATGATGGTTGAGCTGCTGTAATTTGTCGCATCAATACATATTTCTCTAACAGAACTTCAACAAAGGCAAAGTTATTTCCCTTGATCTCAACACATCTGCTATGAGAGATACGGTCGCTCCTCCAGCCTCCGAATTTCTTATCGGACTATTCTGTCATGTATGTGTCTCCACAAAACCCTCTCCAATCCATATTTCATCAACTCTAGTGTATTTTCGAGTTGGATTTTATTTTTGTCTCTGTTTTTTTTTTTTCATCCTTCTGTACATATAAATAACTTCAGTCCCTTTCAACTGCACACACACACACAATATATATATATAGCTCACTTTACTCCACAGTGCCCTTTATAAATAGAGATTTTTTAAATATTTCCCAAGTGATGACAACCTTCTCTCATTCAGCATTACCAATATACAGTTATGATAGATATCTAGGAAAAATGCATTTGACAATATATTATTTGTACTCATGAACAACACAGAGCTGAAAAAAAACCCCAAAAAATCTTCAAATTAGTAAATGATTGGTCTCACAGTCTCCCATAATGTTTGATGATGGCTGCACATCATTAATAATAATTAATACTATAACTTAAATTGTATCCAAAACACTACGTTTTTCCTTTAGGATCAGAAAAATACTTCATCCTTAACCCATTAAGTGCTGGGATTTGCACTTAGCTAGCATGGACTGTTGAGCACATTTTATTAAAATGAGAATGCCATGCACACATAAAAAACAAAAAAATAGTTAAAATATCTTCTTAGAATATAATGGTGCCAAGTTTTACATCATCTGAAAAGTCATTAGCTGAACTATTAGTCCTCTCACATTCTGGGGGGTATCGGAGTGTTTCAGTGACATTAGACACCAACAAACGTCCGTAAATTAAATGCATCTGGGCCACGATCGTGGCCTGTCGACCTGTTAGGGAATAAAAATTCCGGCATCACAGGGGTTCAAATTATTCTCAATGAGGAAATATATATTCTTAGTTGCTTAGCAGCATTTCGCCCGTCTTATCTTATCTTTCAAATTCCACCGAGGTCGACTTTGCCTTTTATCCTTTCAGGGTCGAAAAAAATAAGTACCAGTTGAGTACTGAGGTCGATGTATTCAACTTACTCCATCCTCGAAATTGCTGGCCTTGTGCCAAAATTCGAAGCGAATATTCATTCCTAGTAAGCCACAGTACGTGTCCTTCGCCCAAACTCGAGCAACAAGCCTGTGTGTCATTGTC
>NC_043013.1:9155757-9310757 GCF_006345805.1 Octopus sinensis
CAGATGGCATGAAATAAGTCAGCAGTTTGAAATTGCCATAAGAGAAGCAGCTAAGAACTTTACTGTAGAACTGGCCCGAGACCGATAAGACCTGTGGAAGGCTGCTGTATTTCAAATCTGTCCAAACCACACCAGCATGGGAAAGCTGATAATAATAATAATAATAATAATAATGACAGTCATGACACCATCATCACTATCAACACTATTCACTAATTATTTTTGTTATTCCCTTATTAAAGATACTTACTGTGGCTACTTTTATTTATTCTGCTGAACCTGCTGTTTTTGTTGTTGTTTTTCAGATAGATATATATTGTAAAAGTAAAGGTTTGGTCATTGGTGGATATTACCAAGCCAATGAAAACTATTGCAATTCAAAGTAAGTTGTTATGAATTTTATTACATTTTTAAAAAATTGTTTTGGTCATTTGACTGCAGCCATGTTGCAGCACCACTTTTTCAGTCAAGTAAGTCGACCCCAGGACTTATTCTTTGTAAGCCGAGTACTTATTCCATCGGTCTCTTTTGTTGGCCCACTTAGTTACGGGGACATAAACACACAAGCATCGGTTGTCAAGCAATGTGAGGGGACACACAGACACACAAACATATGTATATGTATATATATACACACACACACATGGCGGGCTTCTTTCGGTTTCCATCTACCAAATCCACTCACAAGGCTTTGGTCAGCCTGAGGCTATAGAAGAAGACACTTGCCCTAGGTGCCCCTCAGTGGGACTGAACCCAGAACCATGTGGTTGGTAAACAAGCTACTTACCACACAGCCACTCCTGTGCCTATGTAGGAAAATATGGAATGTTTCACGAATTTGCATGTCAACCTTGTGTAGGGGCCATGCTAATCTTCTCTATATCGTTTCAATTTTAGAATATGTACTGCCGTAGCTAGTTGTTATGAATTTTATTATCAGTGCAGAATCATTAGTGTTGGACAAAGTGTCTTGCTGTATTTTTTCTGGTTCTTTATGTCTTGATTTCAAATCTAGCTGAGGTCAGCTTTGTGTTCCATCCCGCTGGTGTTAGTAAAATAAAGTACCAGTCAAGTATTGGGGTCAGTAGTGACCAACTAGCCATTTCCCCTCCAAACTGTTGCCCTTGTGCCTAACTCAGAAAACATTATTATTTAGTCAGTGAACTGGCAGAATTGTTAGCATGCCAGACGAAATGCTTAATGGTATTTCCTCTGTCTTTACATTCTGAGTTCAAATTCTGCTGAGGTCGACCTTGCCTTTCATCCTTTCAGGGTTGGTAAAATATATACCAGTTGAGTACTGGGGTCGATGTAATCGACTAGCCATTCCTCAAAATTTCAGGCCCTGTGCCTATAGTAGAAAGAATTATTATTATTATATCAGGGTGGCCAAACTCACCCAGAAATGGGCCGAGAGGAAGCTGTCTCTGAAAGGTTGAGTGGAGGCGGCGAATGCGTACATCGTATCCGTCATCTATTACCGCTTGACCATCGTCCCTTGTCCCAACCGCTGGTTGGCCAAGCTGGTATGTCTGCTCTTCGACTTTTTGTGGAAGGGTCAGGTACCACTGGTCAGGCGATCCATCTGCTGTCAACGACCGCTAAACGGAGGCCTTGGCATGCCGTGGTTACTGATGCGCAGACATGCGCTCAGGCTATAACGTCTCAAGCGTTTCCTAGACGGTGAACAGGTGTAGTCATCTTTTGTCAGACGCGACTTTCCGCAGCTCGTCTCTTTGACAGAGCTGCAGACCTGGATCAAACGTAGACCGAGAAAGGGCGCTTGGCACCTCGAGTGCCGTCAAGCTCTCTCTGGCCTCTGCCAGGCGGGCAATGCGATCAGTTTTAGTTCCACTCTAGCATTCTATAGAGGGTTAGTGGAGGAAAAATGCGATGATGTTCTTGGGGAAACTAGGCGTTGATGATAACGAACTGAGCGGTCTGTTCGTAAGGACTTTCGGGCCGGGGCCAATGGATAATTTCCAAAGGTCCCTCGCCTGGCAGTGCTACCGAGGGGCTCTGCCTGTTCGGGATAAACTCTACCGGCACGGAAGTGCCATCAGCCGGGCCTGCCCGAGGTGTTGCCAGGACACCGAAACTGTTCTGCACGCACTCGTCCAGTGCCCAAGTATTGCTGAACTATGGGTTTATGTCGAACCGCTACTGTCACGTATAGGACGAATCCGGCTGTCAGCTGAATCCATAGTGAAGATTGCCCCCCCTACCTCCTTCAACAAGGAGGGCAAAGCCATTTTCCTGTGCCTAGTGGTTGTATGGTGGGCCTGTTTGAAAGGGCTAAAGTTAGACACTTTCCTCTTTGGTCAAGGCCTCATCAACTTTTTCAAGTTTCTCTTGAAAAGGAAGATGAGGTTAGAGAGGAGAGTGCTGTCTGATAGCAAGTTTTCTGAAAGATGGGTGAATTGTGCAAGAATGGCCAGTATAAACGGACCAATTCTCAGGTTTCGCCTGTAATTGAAAAGGGTATTATAAAAGGAGAAAGGGGCTCTCTACCCCCCTTTTTGACCAGGCTCCCGTGGCTTTTATGGGTTTTTCCATGTGAGACCTTTTCTTTTTTCGAAGTGTCTCCTCTATTGGGAGTTTTTCATTGTTATACTGCTTTTTACTAGATGTTTTCACAAACAGACAAAACCTTTTGTAACCTTTCGTCCTGTTTTGTCCCTTTATGTTTTCTAATCATATTTGTCAGCCCTTTGAGGCCAATAAAAAAGAATTAATTATTATTATTGTCGAGGTGGTGAGCTGGCAGAATCATTAGCATGCTGGGCAAAATACTTGGCAGCATTTCATTCGTCTTTACATTCTGTGTTCAAATTCTGTTGATGTCAACTTTGCCTTTTCATCCTTTCTGGATTGATAAATTAAGTAGCAGTGAAAAACTGGGGTCAACGTAATTGACTTTTCCTCTCCTCCCAAATTGCTGGACCTTGTGCCAAAATTTGAAATCAGTATTATTATTATTGTCAAAAATGTGGCGAGCTGGCAGAACCGTTGACATGCTTGACAAAATGCTGATAAACATTTTGTCTGTCTTTACATTCTGGGTTCAAACTCCACTGAAGTCAACTATGCCTTTCATCTTTTCAGGGTCAGTAAGTAAGTACCAGTCAAACACTGGGGTTGATGTAATCAACTTGCCCCCTCCCCTCAAAAACTGGTTGCCATATGCCAAAATTTGAAGCCATTATTATTATTATCATTATTATTATTACCAAGCTGGCAGAATTGTTAGTGTGTTGGACAAAATACTTAGCTTTACTTCCAGCTCCTTCTGTTCTGAGTTCCTGTCCTGCTGAAGTTGACTTCATCTTTCATTCCCTTGGGAGCAATAAAGTACCAGTCAAGTATAGGGGTTCAATGTATTAGAATCTTCCTAAAATTGCTGGCCATGTGCTAAAACTTGAAATCATAATAATTCTTATGGCAGGAAGCTGACTGAATTGGTAAGCATGAGGGGCAAAATGCTTTGCAGTATTTCGTCCATCTTTACGTTCTGAGTTAAAATTTTTCAGGGCCGATAAATTAAATACCAGTAAAACACTGGGGTTAGTGTAATCAACTAGTTCCCACCCACAAAATTTCAGGCCTTGTGTCTTTAGTAGAAAGGATTATTATTATTATCATTGGCTGGTAGAATTGTTGGCATGTCAAACAAAGTACTTTGCAGCATTTCTTCTCTTTTCACTTTTTACATTCTTACAGAATGTGCTGCATACATCATCATCATCATCATCGTTTAACATCCGTTTTCTGTGCTAGCATGGGTTGGATGGTTCGACCAGGGTCTGGGAAGCCAGGAGGCTGCACCAGGCTCCAGTCTGATCTGGCAGTGTTTCTACAGCTGGATGCCCTGCCTTACGTCAACCACTCTGTTAGTGTAGTGGGTGCTTTTTACGTGCTACCGGCACAGGTGCCAGGGGAGGTTGGAAGCAGCCACGATCGGTTGCTGCTCTTTACGTGCCACCAACACAGAAGCCAGTCATCAGCCACATTCGGTGCTTTTTTACGTACCACCGGTACAGGTATCACAACTACAATTTCCATTTGATATTTATTTTGATGTTGATGTACTTGACTCAATAGGTCTCCTCAAGCACAGCAGGTCCTGTGCTACCGGCACAGAAGCCAGTCAAGGTGGCGCTGGCATCGGCCACGTTCGGATGGTGCTTTTTATGTGCCGCTGGCACCTATGTATTTTTTTGTGGTAAGACTGAATTAGCAGAAGACGTCTACAATTTGTGTAGATTTTTCTAACCATTTTCTTGGCTTTTAGAAATTTAAATCATTCTATGTGCAATTTTTTTTTTTACTCCATTATTTTGATTTGTACTTGGAAAAGTTATAAATAATGGTTAAGAATAAAAAAAAATTGTCTAAGCAGGTGCAGGAGTGGCTGTGTGGTAAGAAGTTTGCTTCCCAACCACATGGTTCTGGGTTCAGTCCCATTGCATGGCACCTTGGGCAAGTGTCTACTACTATGGCCTCGGGCTGACCAAAGCGTTGTGAGTGGATTTGGTAGACGGAAACTGAAAGAAGCCCGTTGTATGTATCATCATCATCATCGTTTAACGTCCGTTCTCCATGCTAGCATGGGTTGGACGGTTCGACCAGGGTTCTGGGAAGCCAGAAGGCTGCACCAGGCCCAGTCTGATCTGGCAATGTTTCTACGGTTGGATGCCCTTCCTAATGCCAACCACTCCGTGAGTGTAGTGGGTGCTTTTTATGTGCCACCGGCACCACAGTCGAATGGTGCTTTTTATGTGCCACCAGCACAGGGGCCAGGCGAGGCTGGCAACAGCCACGATCGGATGGTGCTTTTTACGTGCCACCGGCACAATGATGATATATATATAAGTCCATGTGTGTTTGTCTCCCATCACAGCTTGACACCAGTGTTGATTTGTTTATATCTATAACTTAGTGGTTCAGCAAAAGATACCAACAGTATAAATACTAGACCTGAAACATAAGTACTGGGCTAGATTTGACTAAACCTTTGGAGGGAGTGCCCCTGCATTGCCACGGTCCTATGACTGAAATAAGTGAAAATATAAAATACTTTCAATGATTGAATTAAATGAATAGTAATTATTTTAGAATTGTCAAAACTGTCATTACAGGTAACTATGGATACATTTGTCTTTACTACAAGAAAAAATATCTGGTCTAAAACCAGGTTTTTTTTTCTTTTACATCTATTGTTGTGGACAAGGTGTTTGATTAGATCACATTTCTTGCTGTAGATTGGACATCCACGTGGGCATCAGATCAAACTATACATTTGTTTTCAGCTCCTTTGCAAAACATAATGTTGCTAGCCTTCATTTACTCACCCTGTGCTGGTGGCATGTGTAAAAAGATTCGAGTGAGGTCGTTGCCAGTACCTCCTGACTGGCCCCCGTGCCGGTGGCGCGTAAAAAGCACCCACTACACTCTCGGAGTGGTTGGCATTAGGAAGGGCATCCAGCTGTAGAAATTCTACCAAATCAAGATTGGAGCCTGGTGCAGCCATCTGGTTCGCCAGCCCTCAGTCAAAATCGTCCAACCCTTGCTAGCATGGAAAGCGGACGTTAAACAATGATGATGATGATGATAAGTGATAGGCAATAGGAAATATTTTCAACTATGAAAATAATTCTTGCAACAACACCACCACCACCATCATCATCATCATTTAACATCTGTTTTCCATGCTGGCATGGGTTGGACAGATTGACAGGAGCTGCCTGAGCTCCATATCTGTTTTGGCATGGTTTCTACAGCTGGATGCCCTAATACCAGCCACTTTACAAAGTGTAGTGGGTGCTTTTATGCAGCACTGGCACAGGTATTTTTTCGTGGTACTAGTACAGGTGCTGTTTCCATGGCATCAGCACCCACAAGCCCTCAAGATTAGGAACACTCGGATGGAGAGGGATGCCGGGGGACATGCCTGTATGCAAAGACAACCACAATTTTACTCAACTTGACATGTCTTTTCAAGCACAGCGAACAGATGTCCACCAATTTATAAAAGTTAAACTGGAAACAAAATAGTGAATGTTATGACATGATAAATAAGAAGTCTAAAGTGTTATTGATGTTAGATATACCGTTAGATGAAAAAAATTGAAATTTGCGATCACTCCTTATAACTGATTTCAGCTTTCCTCTATTCATGTGTCTTTGGTGACCTGATAAAAACAGGATTGGGTAGATATGAGGAGAGTTTCCGTTACATATACAATGCAGTTGGTGTAAGAATTAGAATTGCTAAAATATAAGCCAATAATAGTGACTATCAGCTACTGATGAGTCACAGTAGCTAAGTATTGCAAAAAGGAAGTAGGTATACAAGATGTAGAATGGAATATCAGTTAGATCTCCAATTAACTTTTTTTTTTTTATATAATTAAATGTCATGACTGCTGATTGTTCTTTGATAATGGTGACCTACTTAGGGATATTTGACCTAATTATCATAACTAGGTCAAACAGTTTGGCTTGGTTCCTATTTATGGCATTTTTCAAAGGCTTTATTGGATGCATGTTTTAATATGTGTTAGTAGGTCAGTGTAGTAAGAATAGAAATATAGGCAATTAAAACAAATAGCTGTCTGCTGGTAGAGAAATATCTGTGATTTGGTGGTTAAATAATGTGAACTTTATAGAGAAAAAGTGAATCCAGAAAATGTTGAAGTTCAGGAGACAAGAAAAGAAAGTCTTACAACTCGGTCTTTCAGATTTGAATTTGACCAAATATTTTTGTCTAGTTTGGCTTGGTTTCTATCGCTGGTTGCCTTACTTAATGCTAACCACTCCAAGAGTGTAGTGGGTGCCTTTTACATCACTGGCACTGGTTATAACGATTACACTTGGCTTGACGTGTCTTAAACACAGCAAGCTCAATCACTTGTCATCACCACCATGCATTATCTTGTAGCCTCAAGCTTTTGATATTGTGATTGTTTATTTTTACAATGACATTGGGATCTTTTCAGTTTGAACGGCAGTTTTTTCTAGCGGTGTCATATGAAATTGTCACCCATAATTATGACCCTAGAATCGATCTATTGCATTTCACTCTCTTTTAGGGTTAGGGATGGGGGAAGGGTATCTTTTTGTCTTCACAAATGTAAATAAACCGAATCTGTTTCTTAAACGAGGGACATATTCATACTGCACAGAATGCTTTTTAACTCAATAGACATTTGATTGGTTGAAATTGCAGAAATTGAAGAAAAAAACAACAAATATCTTAAAAAAACTATAGAATTTTCTCAATAAAGCCAAGAGAAAAAGATGTTTTATAAACACATTCTACCAGTATACGAAGTTTAAAATTTTTTAGTTACCTAGAAATTATGTTAAAAACTGCTGTTCAAACCGAAAAGATCCTGACATTGTAATGTAGGTGTTGGGGGAGGTGCTGATCTGACCAGTTTTGAACATTAAAACATGTAGAATATTTTAGCTTGATTTCTTTTCTGCATTTTTTTTTTTTGGCTAGAGCCCCTAAGAAAGAATTATTCCATTCATCATGCAAATTATAGAACTTTTTAACTATTTTTAAGTGGTTGCTATTTAACACAAGAGACTTAGGCCGCTCTGGAAATTTCTTCCTACTGTCAAACTTCAATGCAGATTTAAAGCACACACTCTTCAGCATAGGTGCTATGGACATTGAAACACTGTATAAGTGCTGCTGCATTTTATTTGAGTATTATAAAGGCAAATGTGTGGCTGAGTGGTGAGAAGTTTGCTTCCCAGTCACTCGGTTTTGGGTTTTGGCCCAATGTGTGGTACCTTACGCAAATGCCTTCTATTATAGCCTGTTGTGCATGCATATCATCATCATCATCGTTTAGCACCCGAATTCCATGCTAGCATGGGTTGGATGGTTCAACTGGGGTCTGGGAAGCCAGAAGGCTGCACCAGGCCCAGTCTGATTTGGCAATGTTTCTACAGCTGGATGCCCTTCCTAACGCCAACCACTCCGTGAGTGTAGTGGGTGCTTTTTATGTGCCACTGGCACAGGTGCCAGACGAGGCCGGCAAACGGCCACGATCAGATGGTGCTTTTTTACGTGCCACCGGCATGGGAGCCAGGCGAGGCTGGCAATGGCCACGATCGGATGGTGCTTTTTACGTGCCACCGGCACGAGGCCAGTCGGGGCAGTGCTGGCAATGGCCACGTTCGGATGGTATCACAGCTGCAATTTCCATTGATGTTGATCGATTTCGATTTTCATTTGCCTCATAAATATATATATATATATGTTGTTGTTGGCATCCTTTTTGTCTCGGGAGACAATGGAGTTGCGCATAAAATAGTCTAGTCCGGCTTTTACATTTCATGTCCTGATACATTATATATATATATATAATATATATATATATATATATTATATATATATATATATATATTATATATATTAGTTCAAATTTCAGGAGATGGGCTAAGTTGATCACATCAACCCCAGTAATCAAATGATATTTGTTGTCTAAGTATTTTAAATTACTGAGTAACAGTTAGTTTTGATAAATTTTTAATTTTACTCTTTTACTTGTTTCAGTCATTTGACTGCGGCCATGCTGGAGCACCACCTTTAGATGAGCAAATCGACCCCAGGACTTATTCTTTGGAAGCCTAGTACTTATTCTATCATTTTCTTTTGCTGAACCGCTAAGTGACGGGGACGTAAATACACTAGCATCAGTTGTCAAGCAATGCTAGGGGGACAAACACAGACACACAAACATATACACATACATATATATATATATATATATATATACATATATACGATGGCCTTCTTTCAGTAAACACACCAGCATCAGTTGTCAAGCAATGTTGGGGGGACAGACACACAAACACACACACACAAGTTTATATATATATATACGATGAGCTTTTTTCAGTTTCCATCTACCAAATCCACTCACAAGGCTTTGGTTGTCCCAAGGTTATAGTAGAAGACACTTGCCCAAGGTGCCATGCAGTGGGAATGAACCTGGAACCATGTTTATATTTATATATGTATGTGTGTTTGCGTTTGTGTCTCCGACCCCTTACTGCTTGACAGCCGGTGTTGGTGTGATTACATTCCAGTAGCTTAGCGATTTGGCAAAAGAGACCAATAGAATAAGTACTAGGCTTAAACAAAGATAAGTCCTGGATTTGATTTGTTTAACTAAAAACCCTTCAAGTGGGTGCTCCAGCATGGCCACTGTCAAATGACTGAAGCAAGTAAAAGAATAAGAAAATACTTACCTGTTGTAATCTGAATGGTAATTGGTTAAAAATTGGTTGAATATTTAGCTATAATCTCTGAAAATTATTAGTGACAAATATTTATACTTCACAGTGTTTTTGTTCATAATTCTCTGTAATCATAATCAACCTTTTTTCTTTTTTTCTATATTTGCAGACCTGATAATGTTGCCTATTTAATTGGCAAGAAGATACAGGAATATTTTGCAGATTCATGTATATTTATGGTTAGTATATCATTTTATCACATTTTAAAAGGATTCTGCCACCCCCTTGTCCCCACAATCAAATAAATAGTTTGCTTGGCCAACCTATTTATTTGATTTTTCTTGAGTATTCACTCCTAAATTCCTTGAGCCGCCGACAACCTTCGAATGTCTAAACAAGAAGTTGTAGAAATTACGGCCTTTCTTCTTGGAGGAAGCTACCCTGTATCATTAAAAAGTACAAGTTAAGAGAGTTCTAATGGGAGAAAGCTTCAATGACCAGTGGGTGGTCTTTGCTAAGCAGGTAACTGGCAGCAGATAACTCAACTGTTTCCAGCTGTTGTTAGCATTTTGATTCTTGCCAAAAATATCACATTTAATTTCACTGAATCCTTCGACATAGCTGTTTAACCCTTTCATTACCAACCCGGCCGAAACCGCCTCTGGCTCTGTTGTACAAATGTCTTGTTTTCAAAAGTTTTGAATTAAAATCTTCCACCAAACCTTAGTCACAATTTATGTTACTGACTCTAAGTTATTTTACTAAATTCTTTGTTTTACTTAAAATAATTGAAAGAAACACAGAGCATCTCAAAATAAATACAGTAATGAAAGGAGTTAAATTGTTCTATAAGTAATGAATTATTCCTCTTCTATGGCACCTTTTCTCAGCTAGTGGAATGGGCTGTTGGAGATTTTTACTAATCTCGATCATGACCAAAACATGAACAATAGCTTCCTTAGTCACACAATTATCCACACTTTCCTATAAACAATAGCCTTTCAGGCAAAGCCACCAAATTCCCTGTTTATTTTATACTAGCAGTATTGTCCGGCTTGTGCGTTCTATGCACGCGCGAATTAAGCTAAACTTGGATGGAGTTCAATCAAAATTCAATTATTTTGGTTTTAAAATCAAGCATTTAATGCCCTCTATTTCCTCAGTAGGAAGTATGTAGAAGCATTTCATAAATTTTTGTTGATCAAATAATTGCATTGTTGAATTATTCTTTTAGATCAGTATTTCTCAACAGGGATTTCAGGGGAGAGTTTCAGGGAGTCGCTGGCGATGTATCGTGATGATCTAAAATCCGGCCTGCTAAAAGTGATTCAAACTGCAGACTCAACGCAAAATGGTCACATTTAATTCAAAGCGTTAAAAATGTTATGAAAACAATTGGTATGTGTTCACAAAGTCCAAACGATTAATACGAAAAAACCCTCCAGACTACATCCCGAAAATTCATTTCTTTGCCGAATTTCTACAATGTTTTGTATCTTGATTTTTTATTTTTCATGCAATTTACGCATGCTTACACATGTGGTGAACACAGTTCATGTCAAACAGCTGACTGAGTAAAGTTCACTATTCAATGCATGGGATAAGGCCTAAACAAACACATTATCGAGTTTTGCACTTGCGAGATGAATTTCGGAACAGAAATAGCGCAGTTCAATTTTCATTCGCCTAAACTTTAAGTGATCCATTTTTGGTGGTTCTATGATTTGTTGGCTAGGAGATGTACCGGGAAGTTAAACACACAGATACACACAAGTTGAGTTGTATATATATAGATCTCTACCTCTTCCTCCTAGACACACTTTACCACTTTATACTCAGGGCTGCTAAAGATCAACATGGTGAATTCATTTTGAAAATGCTTTGCTACCACATTGGACTCTAACCTTCACCAACTTTTGTAACATTTGGACAATATTTAATGTTTAATTTGTGTTCTATTTCATAGGTGAATAATAACAAAGTATCACCTCAGTGTGTATCAGAAGCTTACAAAATTTATCTTTATAAAGACAACATGTGGAAAGAAGCTGACAAAAAGTAAGTGTTCCTTTCTGTTTCATCAAAGTTTGGAATCATCACTACATTTAAAATACACTACATGTAAAATATGTGCACATGAAGCTTGCTTCCCAACCACATGGTTTCAGGTTCAGTCCCTCTTCATGATACCTTGGGCAAATGTCTGCTATCATAACCCTGGACCCACCAACAAAACCTTGTGAGTAGATTTGACGGTAAATGAAAACTGAAAGAAGCCTGTTGTGTCTATGTGTGTAAGGGACCCCCTTTGGTCATGAATACTAGCTTCCCATCTCCATGCCACTGATGTTATCCAAAGGCTGATACAGCTTGGCACCAGTGACGTTGCAACTAATTTCTACAGTTGAGTGAACTGGAGCAACATTGAATAAAGTGTCTTGCCAAAAACACAACACACAACCCGGCCCAGGAATCGAACTCACTACCTCATGATTGTGAGCCTGACACTCTAACCACTGAGCCATGCCTCAGAAGTAAATGCACACTATTTTTGAAGGATTTGTTTCTGGAAACAAAATAATGTCATTTGATGCATTGAAGTACTTAATCTAATATTCGGTTGACCTACTTTGTGCAAAATACATCAACATTGTTTGATGCACCAGGTAGTCTCCGCATAGATAAAGTAGTATAATGAATGATATCTGTCTATTTTAGAGTTATCTATGTGTGTGTGTGTGTGTATAAATGTATACCCATGTACGTGTGTATTACTTTATTTGGAAGCAGATAAGTCTTGGCAACAGGAATGTCATCAAGCTGTAGAAAAATCTGCTTCAGCAAATTCTATCTGACCCATGCAAGTGTGGAAAGGTAGATGTTAAATGATGATGATGAGTACAAGTATAGAATGATATCTATTTTTCTATGTCCAAATGCAATATCATGATCATTTGTGATGAGATTTCTCTATCAGTGTATGATCAATCCTGTTTACTTTTTTTTACATAAAATCTACTTCCTAACATTAAGTTGGATCAGTGCATGTAGAATACAGTAACACAACAAAATAACTGCTGTGAATTTAATCTCGCATCCCTTGAGCTGTCAATTTAACCCTTCAGTATTCACATTATTCTGTTGAAAGCAATACTTATTTATTCACTTTGTTTTTTATTAATCATGCTTTATCTTGTAGTTTTAAGATTTTGATGAAATAACTGTTAATTTTTAGAATAATATTGTAGGGCTGGTGCGAGAAGCTAGATCTAGACAATTTGAACATAAAGCAAGTGGAATATTTTGGCCAGATGTGGCTGGTTTACAATGCTAAAGGGTTAAAATATCTTTCTATGTATCCAGAATTATCATTTAATGTCCATATTCCATATTGGCATGGGTTGGACAGTTTGGCAGAATCTGAATGAAGGTGGCAAGCTGGCAGAAACGTTAGCACGCCGGGCGAAATGCTTTGTGGTATTTTATCTGCTGTTACGTTCTGAGTTTGAATTCCGCCAAGGTCAATTTTGCCCTTCATCCTTTCGCGATCGATAAATTATGTACCAGTTACGCACTGGGGTCGTTGTAATCAACTTAATACCTTTGTCCTTGTTTAGCCCCTTGTGGACAATAAAGAAATAAGAATCTGACCTGTCTGAGGACTAAGTTAGCCCTCGTCTTTGCTTTGTACTTTCTAAAGCTGAATACAAGAGAAAATAGGGGTAAGGAAATTTGGAGTAGGCAATTTTACACAAATGTGAGAAGAGACTAACAGATGGGTAGTGGTGAAATTTTCTCTGATAGTATTTCCTTTTGCAAAAATTCTTTTTCATGGCTGTAAAGTGGCTGGTGTTAGGAAGGGCATCCAGCCAAAAAGACCATAACAAATCAGACTGGAGCCTGGTGCAGCTCTGACCAAATTGACCAACCCATGCCATCCTGGAAAAGGGATGTGAAAGGATGATAACGATAGTTGAGTTTTAAGAAGTTTGCTTCCCAACCCCACGGCTCTGGGCTTAGTCCCACTGTGTGGCACCTTGGGCAAGTGTCTTCTACTGTAGCCCCAGGCTGAACAAAGCTTTGTGAGTGGATTTGGTGCATGAAACTGAAAGTAGTCCATTAAATGTTTGTGTGCATATTCTTGTCTCCTTATCTTAACATACATCATCATCATCATCGTTTAACGTCCGCTTTCCATGCTAGCATGGGTTGGACGATTTTGACTGAGGGCTGATGAACCAGATGGCTGCACCAGGCTCCAGTCTTGATTTGGCAGAGTTTCTACAGCTGGATGCCCTTCCTAACGCCAACCACTCCAAGAGTGTAGTGGGTGCTTTTACGTGCCACCGGCACGGGGGCCAGTCAGGCGGTACTGGCAACGACCTTGCTCGAATCCAGTACCGCCTGACTGGATTACACTAGCTGTAAATGAGTTTCAGTGTTGTAAAAGTGGTACCTGTCATTTCCAGTCACGTGAAAACATGTCCACCAAAGTGAAAATACCTTACTTGGAAACCAAGTGATGATTGGTGACAAGAAGGGCATCTGGCCATAGAAAATCTGTCTCAACAAATTGTCTGATCCATGGAAAACTGGACTTGAAGGCAATGATGATATTGTGCTTTAAGTGCGTGATACATCTGGTTGTTATTTTTAGAAGATAAAGCAACCATATGGAGGCTTTCTCTCATGTGGATTTCATTATAGTCTTTGAAATTGTAATTAGCCATTAAAATTTTTGAGGCTCGTTTATATTAGCAGACAAAGTGTCTTGTATACTTGTTCTCACTGTTTAAGTTCTGAGTCCAAATCTCACTGAGGCCAACCTTGCTTTACATTGTTCTGGGGTTAATAAAATAAAACAATACAAGACAGTGGATTGGCAGAATTCTTTGAGCGTTGGATAAAATGATTTGCAGTATTTCTAACAGCTCTTTACATCCTGAGTACCCAAGCAGATATCGTGAACTTGTCCATACCTAGACAACAAGTTGATGTCTTGTAAAAGAAAGATATTCAGAGGCAAGATGAAACCAATTTTGTATTTTCGATGTCAGACACATAGCAACTGTTAAGGACAGCACCAGGGGTTGTTTGCCAATAGGAAATTCGGGTCATGGTACCCTTTCGATTTTCTACAAAGTTCCCTCATGTTTGCCAAGATGTTCAGTAACATCTCATGCAGCATTTTTTTTTTAATGTCACCTTCATGTCTGTCGTCGTTATTAACACACTTCTAACTTTAGAATTGCTTTCTTGCAGACAAACAGTTGAAGAAGAGACCCTTCTCACTGCATCCCAAGTACTGGAGACACCAGCAATATATCGCAAACTCATGGATTTTGATAACCACTTTGACGATATCAAAAATGATTGGCGAAATATAGAGCTAAATGAAATATTAACTAACAAGGAAATTTTGAAGAATTATCTCTAGTATTTTTTATTTTTTACAGTCAGTGAGGAAAGAACTAATGCTTGCATCTGTGTGATTACATTATGAAAATGATATTGACAAAGTCTTACCAATTTTCAACTTTGGAATGAGTTCTTTCTGTTACATTATTTCAACCCCCAGCTCTCTCATTTTGTTATTTTATCAGTCTTTAAAACAATCAGATGTTATTTCATCTCAACGCATTTTTATTTAATGTTTTTTTTTTCCTTTACTATTATTTTTCCACCAGAAACAAAAAAGGCAACATTTTACTTTTAAAAAAATTGAGAAAACGGATTATTCCTGTTTTATAATTTTTCCCAGTTCATTAATTAATTAATTATCTATCATGAATTCTAATAATACAAATGGTATGGTTGTCTAAAATTAACGCCTGTGTTTTTATTTTATTTTCCTTTATTTATTTTTTTTTTTAAATGATTCTCAAATGTTCCCAGTTTTAAGAGCAAGCTATTTAGAGCAGGAATGGTGACTTGAGATTTTAGTATTGCTGGCTAAATCAAAAGTCAACAAAAGAGGTGTCACTCTAGCCTTATATGAGTGTCTACTAAAAACCCTCCAAGATGAAACTTCTAAATTAACGAAAGAAAGAAAGAAAAAAAAAAACAATAATACCTCCTCACTTTGTACTGCTTCTTTATACTTTGTTTTTGTTTTTTTTTGTTATTATTATTATTATTATTATTTCATTTCATCAATGCAGTGTTTCTATATCTTTGATCTGTGATCTGTGAAAGTCTGCCATTCACAAGTTCATTTTTGTTTTCTGTCTTTTGTTCTTTTAGTTAATAAGTCCATCAAGATAACTCTAATACAAAAAGAAAAAGAAGTTTTTTAATTACTCAGTGACTCTTGGTATACATTTTATATTTACAGCTATCAGGGTTTTTCCATAAACTGGACCTAAATTCTTATTTAATATTAATGCTTTGTGTTTATATATACATACATATTATATATATATATATATCATTGCTGTTATTAATTTATTGTCACACCACACAGATAAGGAGAAACTTCATTCACATTATTTTAAATACACAGCTGTACTTTCTACTATTCAGAATGAATAAATAAATTGATATAATAATCAAACATATGTAGATAGTTGTGGTATTGGTTGATATTTCCTTTGATTGCCAATAGTTTCAATAGAAATTATAACCAGCATAACAAGATACGGTGTCCCTACAGGTCATTAATATTTACGTACCAGCTTCCAGGAATGTGTTTAATATGTAAAATTGGTGTATATCCAATAACGCTACGCCACTGTATTTTGTGGCTATTTAAGCAATGTGTTCATAGATGTTTTATAAATTGGATGGGAGTTGATAAAGGAGCAAAAACTCCTGAAATATGACATGTTATGCCTGTTACCCATTTTTCATCTTCAATCTCATTGTTGTTTGTGTCTGGCATCTTGAACACAAAATTTCGTAATGAAATCAGTGCTGGCTATAATTTCTAAAGAAAATCTGTAAAGAAAACCGTGACAAATGATGTGATAGCACTGCTAACACAGTATTGACTTACAAAAACATTTAATATACTCGATGACGGGCACGAGCACCATACGAGCGTGATCGTTGACAGAGCGGCTAACCGGCTTCTGTGCCAGTGGCACATAAAAGGCACTATTCGAGTGTGATCGTTACCGGCTTCGCCTTACTGGCACCTGTGCCCCGTGCTAGTAGGGTGCTAAGAGCACCATCCGAGTGTGATCGTTGCCAGAGTGGCTAACCGGCTTCCGTGCTGGTGGCATGTAGGAGGCACCATTTGAGCAGGATCGTTACCAGCATCGCTTTACTGGCACCTGTGCCGTTGGCATGTGTAAAAAGATTCGAGCAAGGTCGTTGCCAGTACTGCCTGACTGGCCCCTGTGCCGGTGGCATGTAAAAGCACCCAGTACACTCTCGGAGTTGTTGGCATTAGGAAGGACATCCAGCTGTAGAAACTCTGCCACATTTTGACTGGAGCCTGGTGCAGCCATCTGGTTCGCCAGCCCTCAGTCATACCGTCCAACCCATGCTAGCATGGAACGCGGTCGTTAAACGATGATGTAGTATAATAGGGTTGCATAAAATATGGTGTCCCTACCAGCTGCATAAAATATGGTGTCCCTACCATGTCCTTGCATTCTAAACTGCGCACTTCTATTTTCACAAGACAGATCATTTGGCAATTTTAGTTTTACATTTTATATTGATCTTTAAAATTTATATTTGTTAAAAAGCGCACAGTTCCTTGTCAAGAATAATTTTTAAAACGGTCATTTGTGTGAGTAGATTTATGTATAAGACAACAATGAAGGAAGAGGAGGCAAGAAAGAGAAAAGGATTAATGTTGAGTATGACAGGGAGTAAGAAGGGACAGAGGAGAAACCTTAAAGGAGTCCATCATATATGTGTATTTGTGTGTTACTGTCTCCTTAATTTGGTATCACATGATAATTGTGGATGAGTGTCACTGTCATCCAAACGGTGCCCTTCATTTACGGTGTTCCATGAAAACGTACCTGATCATGGAGAGATATTACCTGACTTGGAAACAGGTGAGAGTTGATGACAGGAAGGGCATCCACCTGTAGAAAATCCACCTCAGCAACTTCTGTTCAACTCATGTGAGCATGAAAAAGGGGATGTCAAAATGATAACGATAGGTCAACAATGTAAGTATCCAAATTCATGGTAGACATTTGATGGATGTCAGGCCATTGTCATAGAAATATCCAGGCATACAGGTAGAAGAGTGTACAATTGTAATCAATGATGATAAACAGTTTCATTGGTTCATGTGTTTAACCCTTCAGTATTTTAATTTACCATATCTGGCCCAAATATTTTGTGTGTTTTATGCTCCAGTTGACCACATCAGGTCTTTCACACCTACCCTACAATGTCGTTCTCAAAATAGTCATACCAAAATCTTGCAGCTATGAGATAATATATGAATTAATTCAAAGCAATGTGAATAAATAGTTGAGCAAATCAACCCCAGGACTTATTCTTTGTAAGCCTAGTACTTATTCTATCAGTCTCTCTTGCCAAACCACTAAGTGGCGGGGATGTAAACACACCAGCATCAGTTGTTAAGCAATGCTGGGGGCACAAACACACACACACAAACATATATATATGACGTGCTTCTTTCAGTTTCCGTCTACCAAATCCACTCACAAGGCTATAGTAGAAGACGCTTGCCCAAGGTTCCATGCAATGGGAATGAACCCGGAACCATGTGGTTGGTAAGTAAGCTACTTACCACACAGCCACTCCTGCACCTACTATTGAAGGAAGTGAAAGTATGTTAAAGGGATATGAACAGGTGTCTTGCTAAGGAAGAGAATATGGGGCTTCCCTATTTGGAAAGAGAGAAAGTGGGATATGGTGACAGTACTTTTGTGGTACAAAGTGAATATAAGAGGAAATAGAAAAACAGGAAGGATGACTGATTTATTAGTGATGATAATGCACACACCAACACATCTTGCATCTTTTTTTTATTTCTTTATTGCCCACAAGGGGCTAAACATAGAGGGGACAAACAAGGACAGACAAAGGGATTAAGTCGATTACATCTACCCCAGTGCATAACTGGTACTTAATTTATCAACCCCGAAAGGATGAAAGATAAAGTCGACCTCAGTGGAATTTGAACTCAGAATGTAACAGCAGGCGAAATACTGCTAAGCATTTCGCCCGGCATGCTAACGTTTCTGTCAGCTCACTGCCATCTTTTTCTTGTTTCAGTTACTGGGGTGTGGCCATACTGGGGCACCACCTTGACAGGTTTAGTTGAACAAAACAGTACTTATTCTTTATTAAGCCTGATACCTCTGCTATTGGTCTCTTTTGCCAAACTACTAAATTACTGGATGTAAACAAACCAACATTGGTTTTTGAGCAGTGGTGGGACATGCATGCACACACACACACACAAACATAAACAATAGGCTTTTTTCAGTTTCCATCTGCCAAATCCACTCGCAAATCTCTGATCAACCCACAACTTGTGGAAGATACTTGCCTAGAATCATGCGGTTGAAAAGCAAACTTCTTTCTAGCTAGACAGATTCTATACATTTGAAATTCATATAAAAATTCTCTTGCCTATAGTTTCTTCCATCTAACCTAATACTCTACTTTTCAACACAACAATTAAAATAGCTTAAATAGATGTTAGCAGTTCCAGGTCTTATCAAGAAATATTTCATACCCTGACGTTTGAGGTTGTTTACTGGTGCCTGTGTCTACTTGAATAATGATAAGCAGCTTGTTTATCTCAAGTACCTGCTGTTCTCCCGTGACAGCTTCATAAGGTTGTCTATTCTCCAATTGTCTTCAACTAGCTTCTTTACATGGTAGTAGACAGGTCAGTACAAGAATAATTTTGTTATATATTCTACTTTATATTTGTGTTTCTGTATTGGCAGATGATACAAAATAGAACTGGAGACAAATTGTAAATTTTATACAATGCAGAGGATATTGCTAAAATCTTGATAGTATCTGGGTAGTGAAACCAGTAACTAGATTAATTCAGTTGGCAGTGTGGACATCTTTAGACAAAGTCTGTAGATTGATATAGTGGTTAACATTAATCATGATAATAATAATGATTTGAAATTTTAGTTTAAGGCCAGCAATTTCAGTAGAAGGAGTAAATTGGTTACATCAACCCCAGTACTCAGCTGATATTTTATATTAACCCCAAAAGGATGAATGGTGGAGCTGACCTTGACAGAATTTGAACTCAGAATGTGAAGACAGGCAGATTGCCACTAAGCATTGTGCCCAGTGTGCTAATGAGTTATTTCTTTATTGCCCACAAGGGGCTAAACATAGAGGAGACAGACAAAGGGATTAAATCGATTACATCGACCTCAGTGCGTAACTGGTATTTAATTTATTGACCCCGAAAGGATGAAAGGCAAAGTCAACCTCGGCGGAATTTGAACTCAGAACATAACGGCAGACAAAATACCACTAAGCATTTTGTCCGGCGTGCTAACGATTCTGCCAGCTCACTGCTCTAATCATGATGATCATAATAACCAGAGCATTCAGAGAGCACAAGCCTCTGCTCTGCCAAGGCAACACCAGCATCCTCTCAATGATTAGCAAGAGATGATTTTTTTAAATGAGAATATCTGAAATAAACTCAATCGCTCTCACAAAAGAGAACACTAAAAATGAATCTGACCGCTCTCAAACATTAAGGAAACAGGAAAAATAATCCAGAATCCTTGTCCAGTTCTGGATCAATCCCAAAATTTAATCAGTTTGTGCCAGTCGCGGGGCCAAACATCCCTGAAAGTTTCATCCGAATCCATCCATTGCTTCTTGAGATAGTTTGTCCACAGACAACAAACAAATACAACTGGAAACAATACCTCGGCCTTTGCTAAGGTGGAGGTAATAATCCTTTCTACTATAGGCACAAGGCCTAAAATTTTGTGGGAGGGGACACAGAATGTAAAGATGGACAAAATTCCACTAAGCATTTTGCCCGGCATGCTAATAATTCTGCCAGCTCACTGCTCTAATCATGATCATATTAATAAATCTTTGTACTATAAAGCACAAAGCCTGAAATTTTTGGAGAGGGAGCTAGTTTATTACATCAACCCCAGTACTCTACTGCTATTTATTTCATTGATAAGGCAAAGTTGATCTCAGTGAAATTTGAACATATCGGCCAAGCATTTACACACTGCTGAGGAGAGCACAAGTCAGGTGGTTAGGCCACTTTGATCGAATGCCTGACACACAATTCCCCAAGAGATTGTTTTATGGCGAACTGGCAGAATGCAAGCACAAGCAAAGTGGACAGAAAAGACACTTCGAAGAGAGTCACTCAAGGCTTCAGAGAAGAGCTTTGAGATCAACCCGATGCCTGGGAAATGTAAGTATATGACTGTCTTGCCTGACCACCTCCTAGAATCAGAATAAGTTTTGCAGGAGCACAAACAAAATGTGAACAATACAAACAATAACTCCGAGCACCTTTTCAAACTACACCCGTGGACATATTTACAAAGTCAGAAAACAGCCCAGCTCCCATGACATTCGGAAACATTTTTTTTTATGGTAAGAGTTGCTGAAGCATGGAACAAACTGCCGGCATCAGTTGTTAGTTGTCGGAGCACTGCATCCTTCAAAACTTCCATGCTTCCTGAGATTCGCCAACACTACACCTGATTTTCTCCCCTCCATACACACGCAAGCATGTATCTGACTCATACACTGTTCACTTGCCAGACATTTGTACATTACTGCATATGCTTTATACGCACTTTCTGACAAGTTGTGGTGCACCTGAGCACTATATACAATAATTTCATTATTATTATTATAATAGAGACAATGCCATTGAGCAATTTGTCCAGCATGGTAACGATTCAGCCAGCTCACCACCTTATTAATACTAATAATGTTTTTATTAACCACTAAGGGTTCACAAAAGTCATTGGAGATGTTACAGGACAGTATAATGTGGGGTTACGTATGAACATGTAATAAGTAAAAATCGGTAACAATATAAAATAATGAATATTTCAGGTGTAGGAGTGGCTGTGTGGTAAGTAGCTTGCTTACGAACCACATGGTTCCGGGTTCAGTCCCACTGCATGGCACTTTGGGCAAGTGTCTTCTACTAAAGCCTTGTGAGTGGATTTGGTAGACGGAAACTGAAAGAAGCCCGTTGTATATATGTATGTTAGTGTGTCTGTGTTTGTACCCCCAACAATGCTGGTGTGTTTACATCCCCGTAACTTAGTGGGTCGGTAAAAGAGACTGATAGAATAAGTACTAGGCTTGCAAAGAATAAGTCCTGGGGTCGATTTGCTTGACTAAAGGCGGTGCTCCAGCATAGCCACAGTCAAAATGACTGAAACAAGTAAAAGAGTAATTCCCCAAGTGTGAGACTTCCCAGGGCTGCCAGTGAGGACCCCACAAAACCATGGTTGCCCTGACCACTAGGGCAAGTGCACCCTCCACTTTCCTCTTTCAACCTATAGGTGCCTGCTTAGAGAAGGCCTGTTTAAAGGTCTCCAGTTTTAGTGAGAGGAGATTAGTCAATCACATCAATCCCAAAGCTTGACTCTCTTTTACTTCTTTCAGTCATTTGACTGGCCAGGCTGGAGCACCGCATTTAGTCAAGCAAATCAACCCCCAGGACTTATTCTTTGTAAGCCTAGTACTTATTCTATCGGTCTCTTTTGCTGAACCACTAAGTGACGAGGATGTAAACACACCAGCATCGGTTGTCAAGTGATGTTGTGGGGACAAACACAGACGCACAAACATATATATACATATATACGACGGGCTTATTTCAGTTTCCATCTACCAAATCCACTCAAGACTTTGGTCGGCCCAAGGCTATAGTAGAAGACACTTGTCCAAAGTGCCACATAGCGGGACTGAACTCGGAACCATGTGGTTGGTAAGCAAGCTACTTAGCACACAGCCACTCCTGCGCCTATGGTACTGGTACTTTATTTTATTAATCCCTAAAGGATAAAAACTAAAATGACCTTGGCATGATACGAACTCTTCCCACAGATAAAAATAAATGGGTTTGCAGAGAGTCATCACCCTTACCTAGAGAAAATCCCAGTTATAGAAGCATTGATTACAATTCAAAACCAACAAAATCTCGGAGAGAATGGCCTCCCCTCCTGAGGGAATGGCTGTGACAGCCCAGAATGAAGAACAGACAACAAAAATTGTTGATGGAGTGAAGGGTTTTAAGTAAATATGCATGACCAGAGTAGTCCGTCACTTATTCAATAATTCAAAAAGCAGGTTACTGAGACGATTGACCAATTGTATAGTCAATATTGACACTGTTGAGGTCCATTTTACATCATTCTATTGACATTCATCATCGTCATCCATTCTGGTATGGGTTGGAGTGTATATATATATATAGAGAGAGAGAGAGCGGTTGTATACCATCAACTTAACGTGACAGTCCCGTAAAGGGAATCACACCACCACTATTTAGCCCTGGGAAGCATCGACGCTTCCTGTTGGCTTTGACACATTTCCTGTGTCCTTATATTTGCGAAGGGGACACAGGAAATGTGTCAAAGCCGACAGGAAGCGTTGATGCTTCCTAGGGCTAAATAGTGGTGGTGTGATTCCCTTTACGGGACTGTCATGTTATGTTGACAGTATACAACCGCTCTATCGCTCCACCACCGCTCATTTAATATTTCTGATATATATATATATTTATATATATGAGTGTGTGTGTGTACACATTCATCAGTCACCTGCTGCACTTACCTGCCATTTGTTAAATGTAATGTTTGCTGCATTTTAATCTATCACACGTCTTTATTTTAAGCACCAGTCATAAATCAGTTAAAATGAAAAGTACTTTCATAAACATCTGTTGACATTTGGAGGTTGATTTCTTTTTCTTTCCTTTTTAAAATTAATTACAGGTGCAGGTAGGACTCTGTGGTTTGCATAGGGTCAACACCCTTACCTAGAGAAAATCTCATTTATAGAAGCATTACTCTTTTACTTGTTTCAGTCATTTGACTGCGGCCATGCTGAAGCACCACCTTTAGTCGAGCAAATCGACCCCGTGACTTATTCTTTGTAAGCCTAGTACTTATTCCATCGGTCTCTTGCCGAACCGCTAATTGACGGGGACGTAAACACACCAGCATCGGTTGTCAAGCAATGCTAGGGGGACAAACACAGACACACAAACATATATATATATAAATATATACGACAGGCTTCTTTCAGTTTCCGTCTGCCAAATCCACTCACAAGGCATTGGTTGGCCTGGGGCTATAGCAGAAGACACTTGCCCAAGATGCCATGCAGTGGGACTGAACCCGGAACCATGTGGTTGGTTAGCAAGCTACTTACCACACAGCCACTCCTGCGCCTATGATGACAATTGATGACAATTCAAAACCAACAAGATCTCAGATAGAATGGCCTCCCCTCCTGAGGGAATGGCTGTGACAGCCCAGAATGAAGAACAGTTTAATGCTTCAACAAATATGTTTTAGCAAAATTTTTCTACCCAGCACCACTCAAAAAAAAAAAACAAAAAAAAACGAAACAAATTAATTTTGCATGTAAATACAAAATCAAAATCAAATCTGATGACTGACATCCGTGCCAGAGGGGTACAAAGAACACCATACGAGTGTGATCGTTGACAGAACGGCCAACCAGCTTCCGTACCAGTGGTACATAAAAGGCATCATTTGAGTGTGATCGTTACCAGCGTTGCCTTACTGGCACTTGTGCCCATGCCAGCAGGGTGCCAAGAGCATGATCGTTGCCAGAGCAGCCAACTAGCTTCCGTGCCGGTGGCATGTAAAAGGGCACCATTCGAGCATGATCGTTACCAATGTTGCCTTACTGGCACCCATGCTAGTGGCATGTGTAAAAAGATTCGAGTGAGGTCATTGCCAGTTCCGCCTGACTGGCCCCCATGCCGGTGGCACGTAAAAAGCACCCACTACACTCTCGGAGTGGTTGGCATTAGGAAGGGCATCCAGCTGTAGAAACTCTACCAGATCAAGATTGGAGCCTGGTGCAGCCATCTGGTTCGCCAGCTCTCAGTCAAAATCGTCCAACCTATGCTAGCATGGAAAGCGGACGTTAAAGGATGATGATGATGATACAAATTGGACATCCTTCAGTGAAGAAATTGAGTATTCAATTCTTTTGGTGGATTTCAAGAATTTCGAGGAATTTTTTTGAGCAATGAAATAGAACAAGTGCAGTTAGTTTATGTCTAGATAAATTTGGAAATCAGTCTCCACACAATCACCATAGGTTTTCTAACTAGTCCAGGACTAATCAGGTGATTGAAAACCAGGTTATACCATCCCTAAAATGCACTAGAAGGGAAAGATAAAATGTTCATGTTGTTTTGGTTATGAATGTTTCACATATGTCATGTGACTCAACCCGATGGTCACATGGTCAATACTATTAAACATGGATAGATGCTGGCATGGGTGTGTGATAAGAAGTTTTCAACCCAACCATATTCCTATGGATCCAGTCCTATTACGTGGCACCTTGGTGCAAGGGTCTTCTACTATAGCCCCAGCTGAGCAAAGCCTTGTGAGTGGATTTGGTAAACAGAAACTGAAAGAAGTCTGTCATATATCTTTTGCTTGTTTCAGTCATTAGACTGCAGTTGTGCCGGGGCACCATCTTGGAGAATTTTAGTTGAATGAATCAACCCCTGTACTTATTCCATCAGTTTCTTAAACCACTAAATTTGTTCCTTCTCGAGCCATACCTGGCTCATAAGGGCCAGTTTCCCGGTTACCTTGGCATATAGGTTCCCCACCTGGATGGAATGCTGGGTCCATCGCAGGTGAGCTGCAAGATGCAGGAGGAAAGAGTGAGAGAAAGTTGTGGCGAAAGAGTCAGCAGAAGTTCGCCATTACCTTCTGCCGGAGCTGTGAGGAGCTTAGGTGTTTTGCTCATAAACATACACATTGCCCGGTCTGAGATTTGAACCTGCGATCCCTCGATTGCGAGTCCGCTGCTCTAACTGAAAAGCAAATCTGTGGTACTGAGCAGAATATTTGCTATAATGATATTTCTGCTTCAGCAACTCAGAGCTGAATCTGTTTGAAATGTAATGGAAAATAGGTCGGTTTCAAAACGATGTCTGGTTCACAAAAGCAAAGTTTGAAGAGAACAGCAGACATTTCCTTTGATTTCTAGATAGAAGCAAATAGGAAATAACACTGACCAAAGACAAAACAAAAAACTTGTTACACAGTGTTATCTAATGTGTCCACTTATATAAAATAATGGTTTGCGATTTGAGGCCACTAAACCTGCTTTTTCTAGCAGGCTGAACACCCATGTAGGGGCTTCCTGCATGGTTTGTGTAGTGGTTAATAAGTCATAGTATCATTGTTGAAGACTATGTTGTCATTGGTTAACAATGAGAAAATATAAACATGAGACGAGTAGGCACAGCTGTTTGGACACTGGCGATTTGGCATGGCTAACTGGACACTGGACCAGTTTTGTAACAGTAATTTTTAGGCACTAGAGATAAATACACATACATGCAGAAATATGCATACCAAGAGACAGACATTACAATTTATCAATTGAACACGACAGACAAACACTTTCCCATGCCTCATACATATCAAAGGAAATATGCTTGAACACACAGAAGAGGGGAGAGAACTGTTAAAATGGCTGATGTCAAATAAGTCCATGTTGAACCAGCAATGCCAAATAGGTAGCACCAAAATGGCTATGCCCAAATGTCTCACACACAAGAAAGTACATGATAAAATAACAAACACATTAGAGAGCAATTAATTTTATTAACCTATTAACGTATATATAATATATGTTTAAATATATATATGTATATTTTTATAAGCCAAAAAAAAAAAAGTTGTATTAATAGTACCTGTTACTTTATATCCATAGTAAAATAGAATGAAAAATGTAGGAATATGGAGATGGTAACAATTCTGTAAACCTGTGCTTTCAATGGAATTATTAGGTCAAAATGATCCATGGTTAAAATACTGTTGAAATCCAAACTATCGGAATTGAATTGGACTAATTCGAAGTCCAATGCAATCTCTACCAATTTCGGTAACCTGAAATAGAAGAAATGAATTATCGTTATTATTTAATTTAAAATTGAGGCAGTCGACTGGAAGAATTATTACGGCACCAGACAAAATATTTAGAAGCATTACTTCTAGTCCTTTCTGATCTGAGTTCAAATGCTGCTGAGGTTAAATTTACCTTTCATCCTTCCAGGGTTGATAAAGTAAGTACCAATTGAAAATTGGGGTCGATCATCATCATCATCATCATTTAACATCCGTTTTTCCATGCAGGCATGGGTTGGACAGTTTGACTGAGGTCTGGAGAGCCAGAAGGTTGCACCAGGCTCCAATCTGATCTGGCAATGTTTCTACAGCTTGATGCCCTTCCAAATGCCAACCACTCAGAGTGTAGTGGGTGCTTTTTACTTGCCACTGGCACAGGAGCCAGTCAGGCGGCCCTGGCATCGATCACGTTTGGATAGTGCTTTTTACATGGCACTGGTATGGGAGCCAGTCAAGGGATACTGGCATCAGCCACATTCGAATGGTGCTTTTTACATTTTAGTCAAATGAATCAATCCCAGTACTTAGTATTCTTTTAAAGCCTAGTATTTAATTGGTCTCTGTTTCCAAACCACTAAGTTATGAGGGACGTAAACACACCAACACTGGTTGGCAGGTATTGGTGAGCAACAAACAAAGACACATGTCAGGCTTCTTTCAATTTCCATCTGCCAAATCCACTCAAGGCTTTGGTTAGACCATGGCTAGAGTAGAAGACACTCGCCCAAGGTGCCATGCAGTGGGACTGAACCCAGAACCATGGGGATGGGAAGCAAGACATTTCTTCTCAGCAGAAACAAACATAAAATGTTAATATAATTTTTAATTAGCTAAATAAATTAGGGCAAACAAAAGCAAATATAATCTGTGTAAAACTTACCTTAGTAACTCTACAGACTTCTCCTTTAAACTCTGGTTGGTAGCAGGCTCCACTAAGAGGGCATTTGACAACTGGTTTTCCTCTGAAATAATAATAGTTAACTGACACTCAATATAATGTCATAATCTGCAATACTTATTAGAGCTTTTATCCGCAGATTTATTTCCTAAATCCCCTGAGGAATGGAAAACAGTCAACAAGGGAGAAATTTGAATTCAGAACATACTAAATACTAAAATGCATTTATTTTTGGATACATGCCTTATCAGCCACCTCTATTTTCGTAAATAAACAAACAATAGTAATTACTATGATTAAATATTTAAAATTTTCAATCTAATACCTCACTTCTCCACCCTGTTTAATATGTTGATATAAAACATCATTCTTTACATTGAGCCTCTAAATGGTTGAGTTGCTAGAAACATCAGACAAATATCCCTCAAATCATGCCCTGACATTTAAAAGATAATTAACCCTTCTGATACCAACCTGCCTAAGATTGTCCCTGATTCTACGATAAAATCTCCATTTTATTAAATAAAGAGATCTAAACTAAATAAAACCTGGTATTGATATTCCAAGTTAATTTACGTTCTAAACACCAGTCTTATAATGATTAAGTTGAAACAAAGCAGCGTACTTTAACAGAAATATTGCAAAATACATTTAACCCTTTAGTGTTCAGAATACTCTGTTAAATGTAATACTTTTTCACTCAAATTGTTTTGAATTAATCATGCATTATCTTATAGCTTTGAGGTTTCAATGATGTGATTGCTTATTTTCAGAATGGCATTGTAGGTTAGGAGTGAGAGGCTAGATATGGCCAGTTTGAATATAAAACATGTAGAATATATTGGGGCGGATTTGGCCGGTTTAAACACTAATGGGTTAAACAAACCTGTAAATTGGCACATATGTTGCAGCACAAATGTCAAAGGGATTATGTTGGTCATATTTCATTTCATGTTGATCAACCGGATTTTTCTCACAGGCTACTAATATTCTTCTTGTCTAGAAAACAAAAAAAAAAACAGCATAAAAAATGTTCTAATTAATACACACAAGCACAAAAATATCAGTTAGACTAATTAATATTTATATCTAATTGCTAATGTTGGTTGCCTTTATTTCAAAATTTTATAAAATCAAGTGGACCATTAGTCATTCTCAGATCATTACAGAGATCGAACTAGCGTATTGCTGACCATTCTGGAGAACTACTATAATCATAAAGAAGCCAATATTTTAATTTCCATTTTGTAAGTTGAAATATTTCTTTTGTCTTTCCTCTTTTACTTATTTCACTCACAGACTGCATCCATGAAGGGTTTATTCAAATACTATGAACCCTAGTCCTTGTTTTTTTGAAGTTTATTCAGTTGTAATGAATACCAGCCAACACATGCTGCCCTTATCTCTCCTTCCAAATGTCACATCCTGGATGTTTCCTGTCTGGTCAAGGTGAGAGGGCTGAGAAGTTGTCTGTCTGTTTGTGACTATATAGGCACCTAAAACAGTTGGAAAAAGCAGGATACATGCTACCAAGTAACAGCTGTAGTTTAATTACCTCCTCAGGATCCTATACTGGAACAAGTTAAACAGTTTGGTGGTCTGATGAGTTAAAGGATATTGGCGAAGGATTGCATCCTTTACCAATATCTTCTTTGGTATGATCTCTATATGTGGATGCCCTCCCTAACACCAATCCCTTTACAGAGTGTACAGGGTGCTTTTGTTTTCTCAGAGCACCAGCACTAGTGATGATTGCTTCATAACTTGCAAGGCTAAGGACCTAAGGTTGCCACTATAACTGAGGCAGATCAGAAAAGAGTGTGGGCAATGACTGTAGGTTGATGGATGAAGGAACGGTAAGAAAGGAAGCTGGGGGGAGTAAGCAGGGGTTAGGGCAGAAGGGAGTTCAATTAAATGACTATTTAAAGAAAGGACAATTATGCTGATTACTTCTTTATACTTGTTTTTCACATTATCGAGAAAACTTCAATAAAACAGATAATGAGAAGGCTCCTACATGATCACTTGTCTTGCTAAAAATAAGTCAATTTCCCTCATATCAACATTCTATCATTTTTAAAAAAAGGAAGGACATATTAAACCATGTAGTCTTAGATATACAAAAAGATGCCTTTCATAACAGGTCTGTTCAAACAGCACTGATCTGAGGCTTAACGAAAACAATACAGTACCTGTTGGGCAACATCAGGTTTTGGACCCAATTCTAAAAGCCTACGAGCAAATGATGCAGCCATGTGGAAATTTTTCATCTTGAAGAAAAGGTTGAGGGCTGTTCGTAAGGTAGAATCATGTGTATCGGCTGTAAGTTACAGTGTGAAAAGTACGCAGCCATCTGTTGAATAAGAAATGTATAATGACAGTTCTTTCATTATAAACAACAAATTGAATTCTAGAGCAAACAAACTCTATACATACAATAATAATAAAATATAACAGTACAGCTCGATTCAACTCCAAAATACTGGTTTGCCAGTCAGCATCATTAGACTGTGGCTGGCATAATGAAATAGGAGCTTTGTTTGCATATTCAAAACGTTTCCCATAAACAAATTTAAAATATATATCATTATCATCATCGCTCAACATCCATTTTCCATGGGTTGAGTGGTTTGACCAGTGTCTGGGAAGCCAGGAGGCTGCTCCAGGCTCCAGTCTGATCTGGCAGCGTTTCTACAGCTGGATGCCCTTCCTAATGCCAACCACTCCGTGAGTGTAGTGGGTGTTTTTTTACGTGCCACCGGCACAAGGGCCAGTGGAGGCTGGCAATAACCACGATCAGTTGGTGCTTTTTACACACATATACATATATATATATATGTATGTATATATATATATATATAATATATATATATATATTATATATATATATATATATATACACACACACAAACATATATACACATACATATATATACACACATACATATATACACACACATACATATATATACACACATACATATATACACACACACATATATATATATACACACACACACATATATATATACACACATATATATACACACACACACACACATATATATATACACACACATATATATATACACACATGCACATACATACACATATATAAGATTTATATTGGAAAACAAATCAGAAAATATCTCTTCATGTCTTTATAAACTTATCACAGATCAAAATATACAAGCAAGTGTAATTGTACGACAAGCAACAACAATGGTTTACTAAAACACACGAGAATCAGAACAACTGCATTTCTGCTGCTTACCTCACAACTGCGTTTCTGCTGCTCAAATGTCTCTTTGGGAAGTTCTTTCCGTGTCATTTCCATAGACAATCCCACAATGTATTCTCTGCAAATTTCTATAAGTTGCTGTGCCTATAATACAGACAAACTAATTATAAATACACAACAAAAATTGGAATGATTTTATTTATTTATTTTTTTTTTTTACTTGTATCAGTCATTTGACTGCGGCCATGCTGGAGCACCGCCTTTAGTCGAGCAAATCGACCCCGGGACTTATTCTTTGTAAGCCCAGTACTTATTCTATCGGTCTCTGTTGCCGAACCGCTAAGTGACAGGGACGTAAGCATATCAGCATCGGTTGTCAAGCAATGCTAGGGGGACAAACACAGACACACACACATATATATATATATATATACATATATACGACAGGCTTCTTTCAGTTTCCGTCTACCAAATCCACTCACAAGGCTTTGGTCGACCCGGGGCTACAGCAGAAGACACTGGCCCAAGATGCCACGCAGTGGGACTGAACCCGGAACCATGTAGTTCGTAAGCAAGCTACTTACCACACAGCCACTCCTGCGCCTATATAATTTTTTTTTTTAATATTTTCATCACATGGATTAATATGCACAGGCATGGCTGTCTGGTTGAGAAGCTTGCTTCCCAACTATGTGGCTTGGGGTTCAAGCCCACAGTGCAGCACCTTGGGCAGGTATCTTTTACTTATAGCCTCAAACCAACCAAACCTTTGTGGATGGATTTAGTAGATGGGAACTGAAAATAGCCTGTTGTATCTATCTATCTATGTATTGATTGATTCTAGTTTCAGCTCATGAGCTGTGGCCATGCTGGGGCACCGGTACACTTGTCTCAATGTCATGCATGGTTGTAAATGGGCATCATTGTCATACATGCAAGACTGTTTCACTTCCAGTTTTCTGTGAAAAACATTGGCTACGAAAAAATTTTAGCTTGTTTGAAAACAGGAGACAATTGGCTACAGGAAATATATCTGAGTATAGAAAATATGGTTCAACAAATTAAGTCTGACACATGCAAGGATGGGAAAATGGATTTTAAATGATGGGCTCCTCCCTCCAGCCCTCTAGCATCCTTAAGTAGCTCTGTATTGCCCCTCCCTTATGGAAGAAGATAACAAAATCATCTCTCGTCGCTCTAGGAGGGGCCCCAGTTTCCTCTGTCGGTAGCACACTTCCAACTGACAAAGTTTCAGGGCATGCCAGCAATGTCCTGTTCTTTTTCTTTTTCTCCCCTTTGCCAAGTAACTTCTCCCTTTTGTATAGTCACCAAGTAACTATAGGTGAGGAGGCATATTGAAGGAGGTGGATTTGAGCTAGGTGATGAGAGAATAAAATACGACAAAGTGATAGAAACAGGTGTCTTGCTGTAGAGGAGATACGTGGTTGCCTCAGTTAGAAAAAAAAGAAGAGAAGAGAGGAGAGAAAGAATGTGTAGATATAATGATACTGCACTGTTTAACTTACCTCAGCTATTTCTTGCTTATTGTCAACAACCAAGAGTGGCACACTCAGAAGGATTGTACGGAAACGGTCAATTGCTTCACCAAATTTACCTCCTGTTGTCAGTTGATAGGCTAGTTGAAGCTGTTGTACTAAAGTGGCAAGCTTCAAACCAACAGCTGGCACACCATTTCTTGCTCCAGCATCTTTCCTTTAAAATTAAATAAATAAACCTTGTAATTAATTATTACATTTTCAGTGGTTTACAAACAAGATAAATGAGTTTAAATATCATATCTATAAAAGGCATGATGTGTGTGTGCGTGATTGTAATTTATGCACATCCACAAATTAGCACGCATGTCGCTCAAATTTTAGAAGGACATTCGTCAACACCCTATCTCGGTTTTGTCAACTTATTTTTTTCCCAAGGCACCCGCAGATAGCGTAAAAATCTATTTTCAGCCATAGCTTTTAGCCATAAAAAATGTCAGCCATAGCTTTTTTGACGGCGTCTAACAAAAAAAAAGATAAAGTAAAGTGGAAGAGGGGCAGAGAGTTTCACGGGAAAGACAAAGTGAGAGAGGGAGAGAGAGAGAGAGTAAGTGCTGACGTTCATAAAAAATAAAATGTGAAATGTTTTGTTTTTCTTAAACACGAGGTATAGTGTTCAAATTCAGGGTGATTTTGAAAGACACTATATTTTACAATCATAGTATATATACTTTCTCACACAACAATTACAATATATTTATTTTAAATCGTTCATCTTTCTCCCCCTCTCTCTATCACACACATTATTTTGGGTGTGAAAGAGTTTTGTTTTTATTTTATGCCAAGTAAAAAAGTGTTTTGTTGAGAGTCGATGTTACTTAGTTTGGTTTGAAATAAAGAACTTGATTAGCTTAATAATCGTAACTTAATCCCAGGCAAGGCCGGGTTATGCTGCTAGTAGGTAATATATTACACAAATACATAGATCTTAAGGGAATCTTTCTCAAAATACTATCTTACCAGTTCCGGTGTGGATGTCCAAAGAGTGGTGGTAAAGATGGAATACCAACATAGCAGGTTCTAGCATGAGCGAAGGTCTGAAGGAACAGCTGCTTGTATGGAGAAAAGCTGACCATACCAACTTGATCATGGAGAAGCTGAAAGAGAAGAAAATTTATTTCCATTTCAAAAGATTTCAAGACAAGAATTATATTTCATATTACAAATTTTCTTTTTTCAAAAATGAAGATTTGTAAATAATTAAAGGATTATTATTCAGTAAATGAAAAAGAAATTTGAAGGCAGGACAAAAGAGGGGCAGGCAACAATCCAAGGGTATGGGTGTGGTGTGGTTTTCAATGCTGGCATAGGTTGAACAGTTTGACACGATTTCTACAGCTAGATACCCTTCCTAATGCCAACCAATTTACAGTGTACTGGGTGCTTTTTATGTGGAACCAGCACAGGTGCTTCCTGCATGGTACTAGCATGAGTACTTTTTACCTGGCACCAGCATAGGTGCTTTTTATATATAGAACCCAGCATTTATATAAGAAACAATTAATTACCTTCACTGCTACCATTTCCACCACCACCACTAGCAGTGTCTTTTAATTCATTCATCAAGTTCATCACATTTTATTTACTTTCAAACGTAGATCTACACACAGTTGTTTAAAAGACTTAATTAAAAAAGTGGAGGCTTATCTCAACTTTAATTAAAAAATTAACTTACTCGCATAGCTGTTTCAAATGATCCTGCACGTATATGGTCTGCTGGCAATTGGGAATTATTACACCAAACCTGGAATATCAGAGAGGATTTGTATAAAACATTAAAAAACATTTCAGATCGTTAACTGCTTCAACCAAACATATCTATTCTAATCCATCATTTAAGAAGGTCAGTTCTATCTTATTTCCATGACCTAACAATCATCAAAGGCCCACAAATTTATTTACTATTCCCTTTAATACTCATGGCCATGTTTTTAAATTAAAAAAAAATTGCAGTGCCCATGGTATTTGGAAACATCATTTTTACACTCAAAATCATTGAAACGTAAAATAAACTACCCATGTCAATTGTTAAAACTGCTAAGGTACTGTAACTTTCAAAAATTCGATGCTTTCTGCAATCAGCTAACACTACACTCGACCAACTTATATACTCCTTTTCTGCTTACAGATTTTTCTTTTTGTCTTATGTTTTAATCCTATATACTCTGTATGTACTTCTGGTTATCATGACCATCTTCCTTTAATTGTCTTAAGTGCAGTTTTTGTCTCCTCTTTTGCCCTATTCTGATGAATTGCAGAACTGCAGTGCACCTAAGCAGGCAGAATCATTTGCATGCCAGACAAAATGCTTAGCAGCATTCTGTCTCTTTTTACATTGAGTTCAAATTCTGCAGAGGTCAACTTTACTTTTCATCCTTTTGGGATCAATAGAATGAGTAGCAATGGAACACTGGGAGAGGAGGCATGGGGGATGGGGGTCGTCGTTGATGTAATTGACTTACCCAAACCCCGAAGTTACTGGCCTTGTGCCAAAATTTGAAACCATTAAGGCAGTGAGCTAGTAGAAATGTTAGCACATTAAATAAAATGCTTAGCATAATTTCTTTCACCGATGTTCTAAGTTCAAATCTGGCCATGGACAACTTTACTTTTCATCATTTTGGGGTTGATAAAATAAAGTACCAATCAAGTACTGGAGCTGACGTAATCAACTTGCTCCCTCCCCATAAATCAATGACCTTGTGTGAAAATTTGAAATCATCACCATCATTATTACGTCAGAATAAAAACAAATAAATAGTAATCATATTTACCTGTGTTTGACTGGTTCCTTTAGTTGGCGGAACAAAGTAACCCTCTTCTCCTCCCATTGAAGGAACAGGACCAAGATCCTAATGAAAAAAAAGGAAACAATTTAAAATGTTAAACAAATTACATGAGACTACATCTGGAAAAAATTCATTTTTATCTTCTTTTAACAAACTTAAAAACAATCATCATCATCATTTATTGCCTGTTTTCCATACTGGCATGGGTTGGATGGTTTGACTGAAAACTGGTAAGCTGCACCAGGTTCCAATCTGATTTGGCATGGTTTCTACAGCTGGATGCCCTTCCTAATCCAACCACTCCAAGAGTGTAGTGGGTACTTTTTACATGCCAGTTATGAAACACTTGTATTGGCCACAACAACAATCTCACTTGGCTTAAAAGGTCTTCTCAAGCATGGTATATTGCCAAGGGTCTCAGTCACTGCCTCCATGAGGCCCAAAGATCAAAGGGTGCCCTTTACATGCCATCGGCATGGGTGCCAGTTACGTAACACTGGCATCAGCCATGACTGTGATATGGAAATTAACTTTTATACAATATCTGAACAAAACCCTTTTACTTCAGTTAACACAAGGGTTACTTTCATTTTCAAATAGCCCTATTTACAATAAAACCTACAACTTTAATTATATGACCAGGACTTTAATTGTAAGATGTCGATAAGTCATATGATCAGGACCTTAATTGTAAGACTAGATACATCATAAGATCTGGACATGTCATAAGACCAGGACATTAGTTTTAAGACCAAGACATTAACTGTGAGACCTGGTTATGTCATAAGACCAGGATATTAATTGTAAGAACTGGATAAGTCTTAAAACCAGGATCTTAATTGCAAGTTGTAATATAAGTTGTAATAGTGTTTTAATCATCATCATCATCATCATTTAATGTCCATTCTCCATGCTAGCATGGGTTAGATGGTGAGACAGGTGCTGGGGTGCCGGAAAGCTGCACCAGGCTGTCCCATTGTCTGTTTCAGCATGGTTTCGATGGCTGGATGCCCTTCCTGATGCCAATTAAAATAATTAAGTAGTTGAGTGTTAGAAAATCATCAGCTTACTAAATCAGCAGGTAATTCAAGTTCTTCATCAACATCCCAACCATCTCCTTCTTTATCTCCTGCAGCATCTTCATCAAGACCAGATTCAGCAGGCATGAAATCTAAATTTGTCACAAAGATAAATCAAGTCTGTTAAAATAACTGTTTAAATTTACAAGAAAAAAATTTAAAAAAGAAAAAAAAACGAAAGAAAAGAAAATATAAAGATTTTTCTTGAAATCTCAGCAAATCTAGGAAATGAAATTGTTGAGTTAACAGGCACACACTTGGCCAGGTGGTTAAGTAGCTTGCTTCCCAACCATATGGTTTGGTGTTCAATAACTTCTGTCCAACCAAAGCTTATTGAATAGAATTGTGTGTGTGTATGCATGCACATGTAAGTGTTAATGTGTGTGTGTATGTAAGCATGTGTGTGCATATGTGTGTGTCAGTGTGCATGCCTCCTCACCTTGATATCTCATAATAGTTATTGTAAACAAGTGTCACTGTTAAACAAGCAGGGTCATTTGTTTCTGATATTCAGTGAAAACATGCCTAAACATGAACAAGGGTAATATAATCTTGTCTAGAAAACAGGTGAGAGTCAGCAACAGGGAAAAAAGTTTACCTCAATGAATTCCATCAAGAATGGAAAAGTGGACAGGCCCAGGGCATGGCTGTGTGGTAAGAAGTTTATTTCTCAATCACATTGTTCCAGGTTCTGTCCCATGCCAGGTATCTTCTTCTATAGCCCCAGGCTAACCAAAGCCTCGTGAGGGGGTTTGATAGGTGGAAACTGAAAGAAGCCCATCATACATGTATGTGTGTGTGAGCGAGTATGCATCTGAGTGTGCGTCTGAGCGTGTAAGTGTGCATCTGAGCATGTGAGTGTGTGTCTGAGCGTGTGTGCTTGTTCCCCACCATTGCTCGACAACTGGTATTGGCCTGTTTACTCCCTGCAACTTAGAGCTTAGACGAAAGAGACAAAATAATAAGTCCCTGGCTTAAAGAATATAAAATTAACAAGGACGATTTGTTCGACTAAACCTTTCGTGTACTACCATTCCTCCCCTGATTGACCCTTTAGTATTTAAACCAGTCATATCCGGCCAAAATATTTCACCCATTTTAAGTCCAAACTGGCCAGATTTGGCATCTCACACCAACCCTACAGTATCATTCTAGAAATCAACAGTTACCTCATCAAAACCTCAAAGCTACAACATAATGCATGATTAATTGAAAACAAGGTGAATAAATAAACATTTATTTTTGACAAAATAAATTGAATGTTAAGGGCTAAACCATTAAAAAATGTCAACTTCATGGAGATTATTGTTATCATTATGTGGGTACTCTATTACTTGTTTCAGTCATTTGACTGCGGCCATGCTGGAGCACCACCTTTAGTCGAGTAAATCGACTCCAGGACTTATACTTTGTAAGCCTAGTACTTATTCTATCGGTCTCTTTTGCTGAACCGCTAAGTTACGGGGACGTAAACACACCACCATCGGTTGTCAAGTGATGGTGGAGGGACAAACACAGACACACAAACATATACACATATATATATATACATATATACGACGGGCTTCTTCCAGTTTCCGTCTGCCAGATCCACTCACAAGGCTTTGGTCAGCCCGAGGCTAGAGTAGAAGACACTTGCCCATGGTGCCACGCAGTGGGAATGAACCCGGAACCATGTGGTTGGTAAGCAAGCTACTTACCACACAGCCACTCCACACGCCTGGGTAGTGTGTTGAAATTTAATAAAGCCAGTCTTTTGTAGATCTATTACCTGTAAGATTCAAAAACTAGTTTCCTTAGATTCCTACAAGTCATTGACTTGTTTCAGTTACTGGGCTGTGACCATGCTGGGGCATCACATCTATGAGCTTTGGTCAATCATATCAACCCCTGTACCACTTTTATTTGTACATATCATCATCATCATCATTTAGCGTCCGCTTTCCATGCTAGCATGGGTTGGACGGGTCAACTGGGATCTGTGAAGCTGGAAGGCTTCGTCAGGCCCAGTCAGATCTGGCAGTGTTTCTACGGCTGGATGCCCTTCCTAACGCCAACCACTCCGCGAGTGTAGTGGGTGTTTTTTACGTGCCACCTGCACAGGTGCCAGACAGAGCTGGCAAACGGCCACGAACGGATGGTGCTTTTACGTGCCACCGACACGGGGTCCAGCCGAATGTCGCTTTATCTAAAATTTTCTGGTGTAAAGCAGCAACACAACTTGCTGTATATGCAAGTATACTCACACCAATAATACATACATACACACACACACACGAATACATACATACACACACACACACACACAATGGTTTTCAGCAGAGTTTCCATCAACGAAATTCCACTCAGAAAGTATTCCTCAATCCAAGTCTACAGTAGAAAACAAGACTTGCTCAAGATGAAGCCTGGCAAATAGCCAATCAGCAAATCAATAATCAATAGGTGAACAATGACTGGTATTACTATACTTACCATCATCCATAACAAGTTCAGCATCAACTCCCCAGCCATCTGCACTAGTATCATCCAAAGCCTCAGAGGTGGCTGCCAAGGTTCCTCCTTGTCCTGTAAGTTAGGAAAAATTCAATGTTAAGATATAAATAGCACTGTATCTCTGAATGCAAGGATGGTATATTACCTTTTTAACCCTTTAGCATTTAAGTTGGCCATATCTGGTCAAAATAACCTACCTGTTTTACCTTCAAACTGGCCAGATCCAGACTCTCACACTTACCCTACAATATTATTCTAAAAATAAACAATCACATCATTGCAACCTCAAAGCATGACTAATTTTTATCATTGCAAATAAATAAGCATTACATTTGACAGAAATCTGAATGCTAAAGGAATAAACATAAGGGTGACACTCCGCCTTTATAAAAACAAACTTGCACTGTGCCTCTATAAATACCAGTGTAAATAATGTCTCAGTACAGAGAAGTGTGACATTTCGCTCCAGAACATACAACAATAACCACTGTGCTTCTATACAGAGTCCCAATGTGCCCCTTCATATGCAAGGGTTCCACTGTACCTCTGTAAAAGTAAAGGTGTTAATGCATTTTTATATACAAGGGCACCATTGTGTTTCAGTAAATATAGACATGTCATTCTTTAACAATGTCTAGAAATAAAGGTCTGCAAACGTGCATTATTAATTGCTTTCTTAAGCAAGAATCATTAGGACACAGTGAAACAAGCTGATATTCTAAATGAAATTCCTCCTAAACGGTTGAGTGTCTCAACTGTTTGGTGTTAATACTGGAGACACTCAATTAGAAATACAAGCTTTAATATATAACACATGTTTAAAGCTAAAAGCAAAAACAAATTACCAATACAAATAGATACTGGTTTCTAATAAAGGTACAAGGTCACTAATTTTGCAGGAGGATATAGTCAATTACATCAAATAGGGGTCTTCAATGAGAGCTTTTTGCCCAATGTCCTAACAATTTTGCCAGCTTGCTACCCTATATTATAATAATGATGATGACGGGCTATTTTGTCAAAGATGATGTGTGTTCAGCTTTTGCTGAATGACCTGCACAAATGATTTGTTTATAATGATCAAATTTATGTGCTGTGCATCAGCTCACTCCCTCCATCAAACTGAGATTGCCTGAACAGGTGCACAGTGATTGCAGAGCAAGGTGAGATGAAGTGTTTTGCTCAAGAACACAATGAACCACCTGGGTCTAGGAAATGAAACCATAATCTCATGACAGTGAATGCAACACTAATCACGAGGGTCATATGTCCTCACAATAATAATAATAATAATCCTTTCTACTACAGGCACAAGGCTTGAAATTCTGTGGGGAGGGGTTAAGTCGATTACATCGACCCCCAGTACTTAATTACTTGTACTTGTACTTGTGGCGACATCCACCCTGGGTGGGTTGAGTCGGCTTCTTCTAGCACCCTCGAGACATCTCGAACCATGGCAGCCCACGCACGATGGTCCTGCGCCAGTTCACTGGAGATAGCGAACCAGTCACGGTTCCATCAGCGCAGGCCGACCACCTAGCCGTGGTCGGCCAGTACTTGGTACTTGAATGATACTTATCAGTCCCGAAAGGATGAATGGCAAACTTCACCTCAGTAGAATTTGAACTTAGAAAGTAAAGACAGACAAAATGCCGCTAAGCATTTTGCCCGGCATGTTAACAATTCTGCCAGCTTGCTGCTTAATAATAATAATAATAATAATAATAATAATGTATTCTAACCTCTGGCAGCCATGGCACCTTCAAAGAATCCTTTAGAAACTGTGAGTAAGGGCCAATTGCTCTCTTGCTGAGTTATAGGAACTGGTGGCCGTAGAAGCTTAGCATTTGGATACAAGTCAGGTACACGCTCTTTCTCTGAGAAACTCTCCTTCAAACTCTGAGCCTCCTCTTCCATGCCATGAGTGGCAGCTGTTAAATAAGCCAGGGATTCTGCAACAAAAATAGAATAAACACTGAATATTGGAAAACTTGTAAGATATACAAGCAAAAGTATCAATAACAAAATTCAGAATTAGTAAAAGCCTTCACTAGACAATGCAGTCAATCTTCTTCATTTTTAATGTCCATTTTTCCATGTTTGCAAGATTTAACGATGCAGATTTTCTATGACTGGATGACTTTCCTATTGACAACCTTCACCAGTTTCCAGGCAAGAGATGTTTTTTTCCTGGAAGATTGGAAACGAGCCTAGCTTGTATGATGGTAGTGATAATTTACAACCATCAGATGAAATCTACACACAAACCCGTGTGCACAGACGGTGGACTTCTTTCTGTTTCATCAACTGTATCGATTCACAAGGCTTTGGTTGACCCAGGGCTATAGTAGAAGACACTCACCCAAAGTGTCATGCAATGGGACTGAACCCAAGACCAACTGCTTAGGAAGCAAGCTCCTAAACCACACAGTCACACTTGCACATATCAAATACAAAAAAAAAAAGTTATCAGGGCTGAAATGCCTTTGATCTGCAAAACAACCATTAACATTATTTTCATCATCATCGTTTAACGTCCGTTTTCCATGCTGGCATGGGTTGGAAGGTTTGACTGGGAACTGGCAAGCCAGGATCCCACACCAGGTTCCAATCTGATCTGGCATAGTTTCTACAGCTGGATGCCCTTCCTAACACTAACCACTCCAAAAGTGTAGTGGGTGCTTTTTATGTGCCACCGGCATGGGCGCCAGTCAGGTGGCACTGGCATCAGCCACGTTCTGATGGTGCTTTCTACGTGCCACCGGCACAGGAGCCAGTCGTGGCGGGGGAAGCCTGGCATTGACCATGTTTAGATGGTGCTTTATACATGCCACTGGCATGGGGAGCCAGTCAGGTGGATCTAGCAGTGACCCACACATGAATGGTGCTTATTGCATAACATGATTATAATAGCCAAGACTTTTTCCCTACAAACTACTGTTGTTGTTGTTTAGCCCCCCCACTTAACACTGATCAAATAGACTTCTGGACAAAGTCATTAAGACAGTAGGGTGTGATTTGTCTGCTATTTCCAGCAGATCAAGTGTATACATATAAGCACATTTGCTGGCTTGTGTTGTTGCTTAACCTCAGGTTGGTCTCCAAACACTCTATGCAAATAGATTTAAAACAATGTTGATTATAAGGTTCTAAGAGATGCAACTATTGATGTACACAGGTTAAACAACAATAAATACAAGTCTCACTCACTTTGGCCACAATTTTTCAGAATTTTCACCCTTTCATGGACATCGCCAATAAGTAGAGTATTTTGGAAGTGGCCACTAACATCTTTGCGGATTTCAGCTGAAAAATACAGTAAATACACATCAAGATATGATCCATCTCACAATGTGTTGAGTGTGTTTAATTCGACATTCAATCATAAAACAGACACAAAACATACCGATTTTCATCATCTTCTTGAGTTTATCTAAGTTGCCGGTGATCAAATAGAGGAAAGAGAGTTTATCAAAGTTCTTAGTTCGTTGATATGCCATCTCTACAACCTGGTGGTTACCTTGGAGAAGAGCGGCTTCACCAAGCTTGTCCCAACAGGCTTGGTCATCTAATGCTCGTGCTGCTTCCAGAGCAATCTGTAAAAAGAGAGGTACATTTTGAAATTTAAGAAATCTAATAAGAGACAATCTAAAGTAGTGGGTCTTAACCATTTTTTGCCTATGGACTCCTTTCATTCCTATTTTACTCTCTTGGATCTCCATAGCCATTTGATGTAGATAAAAAAAATTCCTAATGTATTTTTATAATTAAACTAGCACTATGATCCGCAATGCAGGATCATAGTGCTAGTGCATGCATATACAGCTGCATGCGTGCGCACATACACGCAAGTACTGTCCAAATCTCCAACCAATCACATTATTTAATTATCTGTATCCCCAACCAAAATTTATGGTCATAACAATAGAAATTGTTATAATGACTGACAAAGCCAACATGAAATGATAAATTCCAGTCTTTATCTTGTTAACAATTTCTATTTTCACACACACCAACAGAAAAAAAAACTCCTTCAAGATCAGCTTTTTTTCCCTCTTTTCAAATATAAAAGGTTACATAATAAATTAAGTAAAAAAAAAGCCATAGAAACAGATAAGTTGGTTTGGTGCCCAACAGGCTGGGATCAAATTGAGACTATGATTCCATTGATATAATCAATACTTGGAACACACTGGACATTAATTCAATCCACGATGAATTAATAGTGCAGGTAAAATTATACTGTTATGAGATTCAGCCCCCCCCCCCCACTACATGGCACCTTGGGTAGGTAAGTGTCTTCTGCCACAGTGCTGGACTGACTAAAGCCTTGTGAGTGGATTCGGTTACAGAAACTGAAAGAAGCCCACCCAGCTTTTTTCCTGTGAGAGAGAGTTCAAAGACGGGATAATAAACGAACGACTTACCTCAATGTTTCCACATTCCAAAGCAAGACTAAATCTGGTTTTTTCATCTTTGACAAAATGCAGTGCCACTTCTGGGTAGCCTTTCTTCTGCAGGTAGGCAATAATGGATTGTCCGACGAGTTTGGCATTACGGACCATGTGCAGCACCTTCAGAAATAACAATATTACAGAAGATTGTGAATAATAAATCAGTTGCATCAAGTCAATGAAACATGTAAGTGATAAATAAATTCAAGCTAGAATTAGCTTTAGTAGGATACCACAGTATTTTACAAGTATTAAAAGCCACCCTACAAACCACCAGTAATGTTGGTCATATTGTCCTGAACAGAGACAAGACAAAGTGAAACCCTTATGAAAGAGCATGGCTCAGTGGTTAGAGCATAGGGCTCACAGTCATGAGATAGTGAGTTTGATTCCCAGATTGGGCTGTGTTGTGTGTTCTTGAGCAAGACACTTTATTTCACATTGCTCCAGTTCACTTAGCTATAGAAATGAGTTGCGACGTCAATGGTGCCAAGCTCTATCAGCCTTTGCCTTTCTCTTGGATAACATCAGAGGGGAACTTTCCAGATGCAATCCCATGGTCATTCACGACCGAAGGCAGTCTTTACTCTATTGTCATATAAGAGTACAAGGTAACCTTACTAGTGTTGGTACCATAATCAAATGCACCAAGCACACTCTTAAAAGTGATTATTGAGCAATCTGAGACAATAAAGGGCTGAAAGGAGCTTTTAGTCTTGTCATGAGGTCATGACAAACTCTTTAGTGCTGATACCATGATAAAATGCATTCAATACATTCTGTAAAGTAGGTGTTACCAAGGGTATTCAATCAAAGAAACAATGTCAAAACAAAATCTATGAGCAGGATATAGTCCAAAGACACATCTAGGAGCCCAGAAATTTCAAATAAGAACTCACACACATCATGATGATGTGTCTGATCCATGCCAGCATAGAGAAGTGGATATAAAACAATGATGGTGATGCTAAGTGGTAGAAAATGAGTAAAATTAATAGCTGGATATCCATAATCCAATTAAGATATATACAACAGGCATCTTTGGCATTAGGAAAAACATCCAGCAGTAGAAACCATGCCAAAGCAGAGACACTGGAGCATGATATAATCTTTGAGCCCACTGGATCTTGTCAATCTGTCCAATCTATGCCAGCATGGAACATGGCTCTTAAATAGTAAGGATGATGATGATAAATAATCACTGAATTGATTAAAATTTAGACTTTTGTATATCGTGAGTAATTCTATCATAGTCTAGATACTAAGCTCACAAAGCTAGTATTGCCAGAGACAGCACAAGCATGAACAGCAAAAACTGTAGATTCATCAATGAAACTACAAATAACAGCACTAACAACTCCCTCCAAAACAACTCCACATGAACATGAGCCAACAAGAGAGCCTCTACATGGTCACTCATCTTGCTAGAAATAGCAGGCAGTTCCCCAAGCCACACACTACCAGCTTAAGTAAAGACATGACAGATTGGATAACGTAACCTCAGATTAAGAAAGACGGGATGATCGAGGCTAGAACATCATTAATCCTAGTTCTGTGCGGGAAATATATTGAACAAGAATAAGCACCTACCTCTTCATATTTGCGATTGACCAATGCCATCTTAAATCTAAATTCAGTTGGATCAATACCCAGGATTCTTGGTCTGCATTCACGATCCAGACAATACACACTGTTTCCTTTAACACGGCTTATGTAAATGGGTAGGTCCAGGGTGCGAATAATTCCATGATCCCTAAAAATAAAGTTTGAAGCTTTAGCCAATATAAACATAATATCCAAATCTTTTTATCTTTTACTTGTTTCAGTCATTAGACTGCGGCCATGCTAGGGCACTGCCTTGAATTTTTAGATGAATGAATCTTTTTTTTACTTTTAAAGTCTGATACTTATTCTATTGGTCTCTTTTACTGAACTGCTAAGTTATAGAGACTTAAACACACCAACACCGGTTGTTGAGCAATGATTGTGGGACAAACACAGACACAAAGAGACACACACAGATATGGCGATTTTCTTTCTCCGTCTTCCCTTCCTTGAACCTTTCCTTTTTCTATGCTTCTGACGAAGAGCTCTGCTCAAAACGTTAAACCCTCCGTCTTTCTTTCCTTTCCTGAGCGTCCAATAACACTACACTTGTTCCACATTCTCGTGTTGTATTTTTTCTTTGTTCTTGTTTGGATTAACTACATATGACGGGCTTCTTTCAGTTTCCTTTTACCAAATCCACTCACAAGGTTTTAGTTGGCCTGACACCACAGAAGACACTTATGCAAAGTGCCATACAGTCATTCCCGAGCCTTTACATTACATTATTATACATCATATTATATATAGACATATATATATATATATATATATATAGTACGCCTATATATCACATTATTATATAGAATGATAGAGCAACTTACCCGTTGGTCAGAGCATACTTAATATGATTGCTGGTTGTGTAAACGAACACACCACTTTCTTCCCAAGCTCCACTCTTAACACGGATGTTCTCATGAATAGTGCACACATTTTCCAATTTACGGCTGCAGATAGCAATAACTGAAACAAAACAAATCAGTAAAAATAAATTCTGATATAAAAATAATTACTCAAGCATTTTTTTTATAGCTATATATTTCACATTATTCACTCGCTGACATTTAGAAACTTCATCAGCCATCACTTTAAGAGTATTTAGAACTACATTATCAAATGTTGCTTTTTCTCATATAAGATAGCAGAGTGCAAATTGAGGAAGAGTTGGTTGCTATTTTTAGCTTGTCAAGTGACCATGTAGAAGCTTCCTCGTTCTTAACTGTATTGCAAAATTTATAAAGTCAACACCTTTCCTTAAATTCAACTGAGAGTTAATGTGCTTCTTAATAGTCATACATCTTATTTAATGCCACATAACAGATTCTCTATGAAGATTAAAAGGCTATGTTACAAGTAGACATTTAAAATTACAGCAGTATTTTGGGGGTTCATTGGTTGGCATCCTTTTTGTCTCGGGAGACAATGGAATTGCACATAAAGTAGTCTAGTCCGGTTTTTACATTTCATGTCCTGATACATTTCCTGCTGTGGCTGTGTAGTCCTATTCTGGACAAACACTCCCTCTAGCAGGTACCGCAAATGTAGCGAAGACTGTTCCTGGCTGGTTGTAATGCCATAGTTTCTTGTTGACGTCTTTTCTAGTCTTTCCATTTCTCCTCTCTCTCTCTCTGTCACTCCTTTGTATTCCCTCTTTGAACCCCACCTCAACAAACTTCCACTACTTAATTCATTCTGAATTCTAGTCATTATGTCCAATAATTACCCTATAATATCAATATCAAGAGAAAGCTCAAGCAAATACAGATTTAATTTGTTAGCTGTAAATTTAAATCATTTAAAAGTACCATAATACACACATAAGTAGAAGAAATAGGTTGAAATCATTACAAACCTACCGTGTTTACTCAACAGTGCTACATGTGTCATGTCTTGGGACCAGACAACATATTTAACTTTGGGAACTTTGACAGACGCCAGAGACCTAAAACAAGGAATGAAAGAACAAGAGATTTAATATGATATAATAACTGAAAGGAGAGATGACTCACTGAACAGGAGTTTAATTAAACCTGTAAAGTATATCATTACTAAGGGGTGGGGGTATGAGGAGAGTATTTGATCCAGGGAGGGAGTAAACTATTCCTATGTAAAGCAGATGAAGTTATTCTTCATATTTAAAATATATGATTAAAGTTGTGGAGCTGAAGTGTTATATGAAATGTACAATAAAATCTCGAGAGTATATTAAGATATGCTTATTTAATCTCTTAAATTGATTTTATCCCAGACAGGATTATGATCAATTAACTCTAGAGGAGAACTACACGAAAGCAACAATAAAAGGTATCTCTCAGCCAAGAGAGATAGTGGTTATAAGGTACTCAGACAAAGCTGTAGAATTTGAAGTGTGGCAAAATAATTAACAATTAGAAATGATTTATTGAGATAAAGCAGTCAAAACCTAAGCCAGCAGTTCCCAAACTGACAAATTCACTTTCCCTTAAAAAAATTAATGAAATACCCACATCCTAGCCCTACTCTGTATTAAAGAGACAAAACAGAGCAAGCATCCATAAATTCTTCTTTATTCACACAGATGTTTGAACAAGTTCAAAATGTTTCAAACCATTTAATTGTATTAAATATAGTAATTTGTTCAACCCCTTTTTTCAATCTTCACAACCCTCTCCTTATGAGAAGCAGTAACTTAAACTCCCATCAGGTATATTCTAAATGTGAGTTCCCATGATAATTTAGTCAACTAGCTATGCATTTCAGTTCTTCTTTTTTTTAACTAAAGCTGACCACGTCTACTCAGTCTTTGCTGTGTAATCTTTATATATAAAAGTGAAGTTGTGTGCGTGTCTGTCTCCTACGATTTAGATTCCTAACTACTCCCACATTTTTCGATGCAGTTTAACCAAAACCGGGTATCTTATAGTCGTGATTCATATCGAGCCCTTCTGGGTATTAGCGCGCGTCTACGATGAGTCTACGATTTTAAAAATAATTTACCATCATTTTTTTCCATTTTAAGGCATATTTTTTTAAATAAAGGGAAGTAACTCACTAAAAATGTCTACGATGAGTCAACGATTTAAAAAAAATTTACCATAATTTTTTTCCATTTTAACGCAATTTTTTGCTATAACTCTCTAAAAATGCTTTATAGTTATTTCCCTTACAAACCCAAGCAACGCCGGGCGATACTGCTAGTAGGTTATAAAACAAGAACATAACCACCCTATGACTGCTCTTCTAATGGACTTTGTGTCAAAGTGTTGTCTCCCTATTTGTGTACCATAGTTGCAGTCATGGTAGAAGCATGCATATTATACTATTATCCAGATAGTAATACCAGCTTATAACTAACACTAGTTTGAGAAGAGAATAACATCATCATCATCATCTTAGATTTTATATCCACTTTTCATGTTGGCATAGGTTGAACAGGTTGTTCCAGTCAGGGTTGGCACACACTGCTTATCTAGATGAGTCAGGAGCCCACATCTCATTCTAGTTTCATTCTTGGCTTGCCTTTTATGGCTGGATGGAAGCACTCCGTCGGTTATGACGATGAGGGTTCCGGTTGATCCGAATCGACGGAACAGCCTGCTCATGAAATTAACGTGTAAGTGGCTGAGCACTCCACAGACACGTGTACCCTTAACGTAGTTCTCGGGGATATTCAGCGTGACACAGAGAGTGACAAGGCCGGCCCCTTGAAATACAGGTACAACAGAAACAGGAAGTAAGAGTGAGAGAAAGTTGTGGTGAATGAGTACAGCAGAGATCACCACCATCCCCTGCCGGAGCCTCGTGGAGCTTTAGGTGTTTTCGCTCAATAAACACTCATAATGCCCGGTCTGGGAATCGAAACTGCGATCCTATGACCGCGAGTCCGCTGGGCCATTGCGCCTCCACTTATGGCTGGATACCCTTCCTAACACCAAACACTTTACAATGTGTACTGTGGATTTTTTCGTGGCAATAGTCCTATAGAGGTGCCATATCCATAACAAGTCTAAAGGTTCCTGACATCCTCAAAATATTGAGAACTTTTACATTTCGTTTACAAAAACCTGATGATGCATATGATTACCATTCATGACATGAAAAAACAATTCAAAAGTACCAGCAATATCATTACCAAAATCGTTAATTAAATACAGTAACAGAAAAATGAACTGAACAGAAAGCATTTGCAGTATTTTATTCTCTTAAGTCACACCCACCACTCTACTTATCTCAACATATATCTTTATATATAAAAGTCAAGTTGTGTGTCTGTCTCCTACGATTTATATTCCTAACTACTCCCACATATTGTGGTGCAGTTTAACCAAACTTATAGTCGTGATTCATATCGAGCCCTTCTGGGTATTAGCGCGCGTCTACGATGAGTCTACGATTTAAAAAAAAATTTACCATCATTTTTTTCCACTTTAATGCATTTTTTCGCTATTATATAAGGGAAATAACTCTCTAAAAATGTATACAATGAGTCAACGATTTAAAAAAAAATTTACCATCCTTTTTTTCCCATTTTTAATGCATTTTTTGGCTATAACTCTAAAAATGCTTATATAGTTATTTCCCTTACAAACCCAAGCAACCCAGGGCGATACTGCTAGTAACTGATAATATTGTGTAGCTACTTATGGCTTGTAATGATATAAGCCGGACATATTCTACAAAAGCTGGCCTTGGCTAATTTGATACAGAAGTAAATAACAAAATGCAGGATACGATGAAATACATCAAAAGAACTTGAGCAGAACTGACAGAGATGAGTAACAATAGAGATCCTACCTCTTCTGTTGTACATCAAATAAGGTAACGGTTTCATTGTCTTTGAGAAGAAGACATCCAGTTCCAGCATAGAATATTTCATTACAGCTGGGAGTTTGCATTTTTTTAGTAATTTCATTCTTCAGATTCTTTATAACAACCTAAAAACAAGAAACATCGTTATTAGAATGGAAATATTGAGAATATTAAGTTTATCTTAGTCTACTTTGATATGTCCCAGATTGTTATTTAATTTCCTTAAACAAGTTATATCAGTTTACTTCATCATCATTAACATCCATTTTTCCATGCCTGCATGTGTCAGACAAAATTCGTTGAGGTGGATTCCTTATGGTCGGAAATCCTTCCCATTACCAAATAATATTTTTTCCAAGGCCAGACATGTTTTTCATGATCATCCGTCCGTGGCCGTTTGCCAGCTCCGTCTGGCACCTGTGCGGGTGGCACGTAAAAAGCACCCACTACACTCACGGAGTGGTTGGCGTTAGGAAGGGCATCCAGCCGTAGAAACACTGCCAGATCAGACTGGGCCTGATGCCGCCTTCTGGCCTCACAGACCCCAGTTGAACCGTCCAACCCATGCTAGCATGGAAAGCGGACGCTAAATGATGATGATGATTTAAAATCATCATGAGATGCCAAGACAAAGATGTACACATACATGTGCATGCACACATGTGGCCCCTGGCCTTGCCAGCTCCTGTCAAACCATCCAACCCATGCCAAAATGGAAAACAGATGTTAACTGATGATGATGATATATAATGAGCTTCTTTCACTTTCCATCTACCAAATCTGCTCATAAGGTTTTGGTCAGCCCAAGGCTACAGTTGAAGACTCTTATCCAAGAGTGCTGAGCAGTGGGACTGAACCCAAGACTCCATGGTTGCAAAGTAAGCTTCTTAACTACACCGCCATACCTGCACCTGTAGTCTGTGTTCAAATCCCACTGAAGTCTAGCTTGTCTTACGTTGTTTTGGGGGGTTGATAAATAAAGAATCAGTCCAATGTGGTGAATTAATGGAGTTGGTAGCAAGGCTTTGTGACTCGGTGCATTCAGAGTTCAAATTCAGCTGCAGTGTTGTCGATGTCCAGGGTTAATCATGCTACCACAGGAACACAATGTCCAACGCACAACTGGCCAGTGTCAACAGATGGGCCTACAACCAACATCGATAAACCAGCAACAGCACAGTGAGGCTTCTTCCAGAAGTGAATTGAAAATAGCAGAAAAGAATGGAAACTATGTGTAAGTCGATGAGGAAGGCAAGATCAGCATCATCATCGTTTAACATCTGCTTTCCATGCAAGCATGGGTTGGACGACTTTGAGGGCTGGCGAACCAGATGGCTGCACCAGGCTCCAATCTTGATCTGGCAGAGTTTCTACAGCTGGATGCCCTTCCTAACGCCAACCACTCCGAGAGTGTAGTGAGTGCTTTTTACGTGCCACTGGCATGGGGGCCAGTCAGGTGGTACTGGCAATGACCTCACTCAAATCTTTTTACATGTGCCAGTGAAGCAACCATTTCTTTATATTCTTGATCAACTTTGTCTTTCGTCTTTCTGAAGTCAATAAAATAAATACCAGTGGAGCAATGGAGTCAGTCAATGCAATTGACTTAACTACTCCTGGGTATGAACATAAAAACTGCATCCCTCTGCCAAGCCATGTCGAGCCTGTGTGGCAGAGTAGCTCATCAAACCAGTATGATCTCAAGCTTAAATTCATGGTCTCCATATCAGGCTATGGTTGGTGGAGACAACATGCTGAGGCCTTTGTTCTGCTATGGACTAAACACAGGCAATTCAATCCAACACAAATCCTTTATATTCATGGCCGATGCCAGCGCCGCCTTGACTGGCTTCCGTGCCGGTGGCACGTAAAAAGCACCAATCTGATCGTGGCCGTTGCCAGCCTCGCCTGGCACGTAAAAAGCACCCGCTACACTCACGGAGTGGTTGGCGTTAGAAAGGGCATCCAGCTGTAGAAACACTGCCAGATCAGACTGGAGCCTGGTGCAGCCTTCTGGCTTCCCAGTTCCCCGGTCGAACCGTCCAACCCATGCTAGCATGGAGAATGGACGTTAAATGATGATGACTCCCACCAATTTAGTCTTTGTCTTTCCTTACTCAGAGTTTAACTGATAGATACCAGGAATGTAGAGAGATGATTCCATAGTCTAGATCTTTACTCCTGCTCCCTGGCCTTCTCCCTATCCAAAAAGAAAATCAACAAAAACCTGTGTACTTACTAAGTGTGTTCTATCGAGCACAGCAAAGCGGTTGCGGGCAACCCATACAGCAGTAAGGCCAGAAGACCTTTTTCCTTCAGGAGCTAAAAGAAATAAGACAAAACATCAAGTTAGATCAAAATATTGTATTTTAAGAGGAATTTTTAAAAAAAACTGCTAATCAATAATTCATTATTTGACCTGAGACTGCTGGATGGAGTCATTTTCAGAATGTTTCCTAACTGAATATATCTATAACAAAGGTTAATGTGTAACTATGGTAGGACTTTATTGTTAGTCAAGGAGATCCAAATTATATGGTGTTCACATTGCTGCTTATGAAAACTTCATCCATTAGGTAGATATTCAAACAACTTTGTCAGTATAAAAGAATAATATATAAATGCAAATAATAATGATAATGGTTTCAAATTTTGGCACAAGGCCAGCAATTTTGCAGGGAAAAGACAAGTTGATTACATCAACTCCAGTATGTGACTGGTACATATTTTATCAGCCCTGAATGATGACAATGATGATGAGTAAAATTAATTATTAAAAAGAGTTCAAATTTGAAATTACCATCAGGATTTTGTGAATCAGAATTTTTTGGAATGCCGTATAGATCATATGTACTATTGTCAACATTACTGGTCCTCTGAAAAAGAGAATAAAAATATCCATAGCATTAAAAGAAAGAAAAAAACATTAATAAAAGAAAGGCGAAAATTCCACACAAACACATGAACTAAATGTTTGAAAGTACCAAAGAATAAAAATCAATAAGATTTCTAGAAACATCACATAAATTCTTCGTTTGCAAAGTTCTTGATGTGAATTTGCGTTGAAACAAATTATGTTGTATCTTAGGAGGGTCATTATGCTAATAATGAACACACACTGGTTCTGTTTCACTTTTATTATTATTATTATTATTAATAGTCAATTGCCTAACTATTTAACCAATTAACTAATCAATTGTTTGATTAGTCATTTGGTCAATCAATTAATCAGCCAGGCTTGTCAAATCTTTTCACTATTGTTCACGATCTCATCAATGATATGCCTTTTCTACCCTAGGTCAACTTCAGCTGATCTGAAGCTAATGAGTTATCAAACAGTAGCTGAATTAATTGGTTAAATGTAAACAAATTAACTAATTATAATAGAAGTGATATAGAACCAGTGTATGTGTTTATTATTGGCATAATGACCCTCCTGAACTACAACAAAATCATATAAATTCTTATACATCAAATATTTCAGATAAAATAGATTTGTTACTGTTGTTGGAATAATTTCATTACGTTTACCTGAAAAACTAAAATTTTTACCTGTTCTGTTCAAGCTTAATCACTTTTTATAATTGCTCTAAAAATTTATAAAAATCTATTTGCAGAAATATTAAGTTATTAAATCATTTCAAAAAAAAACATGTATCCTCTAACAAACCCTTATTTTAAGATGATGGGAGAGAGCTTCTAACAAGGTTGCTTGCCTGCTGATGATAGCAGCTAAATCCCATTCAAATCACACCCAACCATTTTTAAAAAGAAAGGACACATTGGGTAATGTATTTGTAAATACACTAAGCCTGTAATTGTATATACACAAAAATCTAAAGCAAAAAATACAAGATGGTCAAAGCAGGAATAGTGTTGATCATATATTCACTCTAGCAGAGCTGATCTAAGGTTAAATAATAGCAATCTTTTATTATGTTACAAAATTTGCTTTATTTTATGATAGACAGGCATGGCTGGGTAGTTAAGAAGCTTGCTTTGCAAAGACGTAGATTTGGGTTCAGTCCCACAGCGCAGCACTTTTATAAATATCTCCAGCTATAGTACTGGGCTCATTAATGCTTTGTGATGAATTCAGTAGGTAGAAACTATGTGAAAGCCCAATGTGTGCTTGCCTCATCACCACCACTGGTCTTGGTTTGTTTTTGCAGCCCTGTAACCTAGCAGACTGGCAATAGAGATCAATGGAATAAGTACCAGGCTTTAGAATAAGTACTTTAGAATAAGCTTTAGAATAAGTACTTTAGAATAAGTACTGGGATTGATCTGTTTAAACTAAAACAGTTCAAGGCAATGCCCCAGCATGGCCATATTCCAGTGACTGAAACAAATCTCTATATATATAAACGCCAAAATGTCTGCTTGTGTGTCCTTTATACAAATCCACAATTTTTCAGTTAGAGAGCTCGCACTTTCTATGGCCATTCAAAACCGTCCAAGAGTGGTCACGCACATCTTTACATTTCCCCAGTCAGCCTGCAAAGCCATTAAAAAAATCAATAGAAATGACTTTTTTGTGAATTTTCTATCCAAAACCCAATCAAAATGCCCGAAACTTGATACGCCAATTGAATGCTAGCTAGCTGTATGTGATTGGTCGGAGATTCGGACAGTACTCGCGTGTATGTGCGCACGCACTCAGCTGTATATGCATGCACTAGCACTATGACCCGGCGTTGGCAGGTCATAGTGCTAGTGTAAGATAAAAGATAAGGAAATGCAAGTTTAACTTAAAGCTAACTGATTAGACAATGATATAATAATAATAACAACATTAATAACAAGGATGATTTCAAATTTTGGCACAAGGCCAGCAATTTCGGGGAAGGGGTAAGTGGATTACATCAACCCCAGTGTTCAACTGGTACTTATTTTATTGACCCTAAAAGGATGAAAGGCAAAGTTGACCATGGCAGAATTTGAACTCGGAACATAAAGACGGATGAAATGGCGTTATGCATTTTGCCTGGCGTGCTAACAATCCTGCCAGGTTACCGCCTTAATAATAATAATAGAAGTGCACTACAACTTGTCAGATATGTAATCAGTAATTTTTCAATTAACACTGGAGAGATGGATGAAAGGTGACAGAGAAATTTGAACTTAGAAATATCAAATATCAAAAAAGAAAGTACATGGTTGGTTACTCTGAAGTTTCACAACCTTACAAGAAAGGAAAAAAGAAAAAAAAACATGAGCTCAAGAACACAAATTTGAAGTTCTTCTGCAGATCAAACGAACCAAAGTCAATACATGTCTGCTATTTAATATCAACTCTAGAGCAGTGATTCTCAAATAATGAACTGTACATATTTAAAAATATGATACAGGGCCTTAGAAAATTCACGCTTAACGCTTATGTGTCTTGAAAAATATGCTATAGTTAATAATAACAAAAAGTATGTTTAATAAAATGAAAATACATTCTGATAATTTGCTAAATTTAAAGACTTAATTTTTTTTTTTAAGTTTTCATACATATTGGGCCAGTTTTTTTCTTTTTTTTTTTACTAGATGTCCAGTATATCAGAGAATCAAAAGTATTGAGAAGCACTGCTTTAGAATAATGGAAGACAAATTCAGCCCCAAAGCCGGTTTACAATAATATTCCTTTATAATTAAGCCCAGGAAAAATTGGAAGCCTGAAGGGAAACTGCGGCCGGGTAAGAAAAGTGTTTTGTCCAAGGTATAAAGAAATGCAATGTATGTTACATAAAACAAAACCAAAATATAATATATGATACAAAAATATGGTATTTCATCTACAATTACTGCTCCCAATATGACAATGCCAACAATGACAAACCCTTTTGATAAGTAACAAATATATTTTTGTAGGAATACATATAAACCCCAGAGGGGAAAAAAGTTGAATGTCAACACGTCTGATAGTTCTAGAAACTGCAACCATCAGATGTGATATAATAAGTTACCAAATTTCCTTTCAGTAATCTACTTTATTTCACTCCATTAATGGTGTTTCAGAAAAGACATGAATATTATGACCATCCACCCCAACCATCACCAGACTTCATACCCACTTGGAGAAGGCAACAGGAAAGTACAGCAGAGATAATGACATCACAGAAGTTATGTTTGAGGCCACACATATAGTGACACAGCTTAAAGCTGATTGACCAAACAAGGAACTGTATTAATGAAGAATTATGGACTAATGTTAAGTCAATGGAGGTGTAGGAGATTATTGTTCAAGGAGATGTTGAACGACACAAAATATCTGAACTTCCAGTATTGAGCTGACATAAGACTGAGAATGGAAATGTCACATACAAATATGTAAACTACTTCATTGTACAGGAAATAATAAACGTAAAAAAGCGTTGGTCAAAATGCTTAATATTTTTTAGTTTTGCTCCCTTATATTCGGTTCACAGTGTATAGAGAATATATGCAGTTTAATATACAAATGAAAGGGGGGAAAATGTTCAAGACAAGTAATAGGGTTTATACCAATTTTTTTGCTGATTGAAAGACTACATGGAAATAGGAAATATGAATATGTGTGTGTGTGTGTGTGTGTGGTGTGTGTGTGTGTGTATATATATATATATATATATATATACATATACATATCATGTGATCACGTGACCAACCAGGCTATCAGATGTTGCTACACATCACTGGTCACAATGCGCTTCGCATTGTTTTAGCCTTCAAATGATGCCACTCCGCTGTCTAAGGGAGCAGGCCAACAGAAGAAAGAGTGAGAGAAAGTTGTGGCAAAAGAGTACAGCAGGGATTGCCACCACCCCCTGCCAGAGCATCATGGAGCTTTTAGGGGTTTTCATTCAATAAACACTCACAATGCCCGGTCTGGGAATCAAAACCGCTGCCCTAACCACTGGGCCATTGCGCCTCCACACACACATATATATATATAAACCTCCATATCAATGTGAAACGACAACCTTGCAAACCACAGAATGTACTTCAGACAACCAATGTTGACATACAAATTCCAGTGAAGACATCTGCATCAGACACATAAATACAATACTTTCTCGTCAGTTGGCCATTTGCAACATTTGATAGAAGATACAGTACACATAACAAAACTAGATAGAAAAACATGAATTGCTAGCAATACCATCGACCATAATATTCCACAACTATGAGACTAGTTATGGAAGCCTGACTAACAGTGAAGTACAAACCAAAATTTAATTCACAAGAACAAGATAAACTATAAAAGTTACTAATTGATTATTATTAAACAACACTTATTCCTGTTATGATGATTTTATCAGTTGCAACATTACTTCCATGATCCTTTGTTGCTTAATGCAAAATGCAACAATGATACACCACTATTACCATTTCATTCTGATAATGATGTTGAGGAAGTTTTTGAATACTAATATTAAGGAGTATTAATATTCCAAACAATATTCCAATAATGGAATAATTGAGAAATATGAAAAACATTCTTCAATTTCCAAAACAAAAAAACTAAACTTGTACACAGTTTTGCCTTCAGTATAATGTGTTTGAAAGAAAAACTGCCTCAAATAAAATCTATGTAGATATTAAAGATGATCTTTGTAAATACTGCTTTTAATTGATGTACATAAAATAAATACAGTTTTAAAATTGATCACAAAATAGTTGGGAATTAGTTCATTTTAAATTCATGCAAATAAAAATCATATTTTGATTTAGATTTTTAGTCATTAAAACCATCAGCTGGTGGTATTATTTTTGAGAAGGAACATATAAGTCTTATAAAGGCATTAAATCATGCTTAGCTCACAAAAGATGTTTAACAATGTTTAGAAAAAATTATCTCGTGCATTTTGATTAAATTATCAAGTGCTATTTTACAGGCTCAAATCAAATTGGTGTAAATTATATTGCAGGAGAGATTTTTAGTAAAAATTCATAAAAATTATGTAAATCATTGACTAAAAGATTATTATATAGATTCAAAGTATTCTTCAAATTCTCTTTGAATTCCTCAAATTAGAAAATTTCTTGTCAAACTACCATTTGATTTGGGGTCTTTTTTCCCTTCTATTTTAAGCAAAGATTACCATACAAACAATATTCCTTCTTTAAATTATGATAAGAAACATAAAGGTTATTGAGAAATTTCTCAGTCATTTTGTATCACAAAGTCTATATTAATGCTATTTTCCAGCTTCACCATAACAGACTGACAGAAATATTAGCAAAATGAATGATAATTTAGTATTTCAGTTCTTACACATTCTGACACCAAATCCAGCTGAAGGCAACTTATTTTAAGTAGACACCAGTCATAAACTAAGGATTATTCAGTTGACTGTATTCCTAACTAATTACTTTGTAACTCTGTAGTGTAATAATAAAAAAATCAATTAAAAGCAGAGATAGAGACTCAAACCAAACACAGTATCTACTATTGTCTTGTCCATTTAGTATTAATAATATATTATTTTAATTGTTTTACATCCATTTCTTGATGTGTGCACGAATATTATTTTAATGATTTGCACGTTTATTTATGGTCAACATAATCCAACAGCTGAATTATTTCCCTAACACTAACCACTCAACCACAAAATAGAGAGAAGCTTGCTGCCACCCAGACAGACTAGAGTCAAACTTGATACTCACTGTATAACACCATTCAACTTTTAATCAATTTGGATATTTCAGGGATTTCTGCATATCAGTGTATCATCAGGAGCGATTTTACTAATTTTTTCATTGTTTCAAAATTAATTGAAACAAAGGCAGAATATTTCCATAGATATCATCATCATCATCATCATTTAGCGTCCGCTTTCCATGCTGGCATGGGTTGGACGGTTCAACTGGGGTCTGTGAAGCCAGAAGGCTGCATCAGTCTGATCTGGCATAGTTTCTACGGCTGGATGCCCTTCCTAACGCCAACCACTCCGTGAGTGTAGTGGATGCTTTTTACGTGCCACCTGCACAGGTGCCAGACGGAGCAACAAAAGGCTTAAGGTTTAACTAATAAATTTATATATAAAAAAAAAAAAGATACTACAGCAGAGAGAATACAAACACTAATAAGATAAAATTTTGAAATAACTATTAAAATATTCTGTGAAAGATCCGTCGAGTAAAGCATCAGGATGGCCAATTCCCAGCAGAAACAGACTGAATAAAATGGGAAAATATCAAGATGGGACTCAACAGGGGTTTAGAAAAATAAGATTTAAAAACATCAGAAAGAGGTATTTAATATACATGAGAAAAAAGTTGAAAAATCATTACTAAGTATTTATAAATGTCTAAAAAAAATACTTAGAACCAAGCATAGAGAGACAGATACAAAAATGGAACACAGAAAAATACAAGAATTTCCTGTTAAGAAACCAATGAAGTAAACACAAGAAACTATATACACTGAGGTTGAATGCTTGAATAAGAAATAAGTTAAAAGATAAAAGAATGAAATAACTTTCCAAAAGATTCCGGAGAGAAAAGCTTCTTTATGATTGGTATTCTACAAGATTGTACAGAGAGGAATTGGACCAATATGAAGATCAATACTGAATCAAAAACTTGTCTAAAAGACAGATTTTAGTTATACAAGATCAACGTTTAATTACAAAGAAAACTACAAAAATAAATTAAAATTGCAGTTTAAGTAATTAACTTAAAGACGTAATTGACAGGTATGGCGGTGAGGTTAAGGAATTTGTTTCCCAATTACATTGACCCTACTACTCAACTGGTACTCATTTTATCAACCCTGGAAAGATAAAAGGCAAAGTCAACCTTGGCAGAATTTGAACTCAGAATGCAAAAATGGATGAAACACAAAGCATCACCCTGTCCAGGAATCAAAAACACAAAACATCACCCTGTCCAGGAATCAAGAATATAAAGCATCACCCGGCCTAGGAATCGAAACCACAATCTTGTAAGTCCAACACCCTAACCACGAAGTCATACGCCTCCACATCCCACTGCCAATATTACGACATTCAACAACTACAGAGCACTAAATATGAAAAGAAGTAACTGGGAATGAATAAAACCTGATAGATATGTACTGGATATCTATCACCTCATAGAGTGATAACTCCATAGAACAAGAAGTGTCCCCATCAAAACACACACATAAAAGCAGAAACAACAATAGTTTTGTTAGCTCCAAACTCTATGGTTCAATACACACCACAAACGATAAGTGCAATAAAACAACAAATATCGCAAACTGACAGAGTCTCTAGATGTATCAAGTCAAGGAAGGAGCTTCTACAGGGTCGCTCAAACACCTAGACATAGCAACTAAACTTCCCTCAGATCACAACCACTGTCTTTAAAAAATAGATATTATAGTTGAGGTACACTTTACTTAACAAAAGTCTTGATGGTCATGACAAGAATGCCTATGCTCATAGGCCTACTCAATCTGAGTTAATTTGGAGCTAAATGACATGTTTACAGAGATAGACTGGACAGTGAAGAGATCACAAGATAGGAAGACTTTCACATTGCACCTCATAAGATAAACCAATGTATGTGAGAGTGTGAACTTTAGCCTTCAGTTAGGTGGAGGTGTGGTATATAAGGAACAATAGATCTGTGAGTCACATCTTGTCGTGGGACCAATTACTTAAGAGGTGCCCAAGAACTGCTTGATAAGTCTTGAGATTACGAAACAACAACTGGTCCAAAAACCAGAGGACTACTTGTTTAAGAAGATCAGTGTGTAGCAAAATGTGAAAATTTGGATAATTAAACCTAATTGACAATACATCTAGGCAATATGTTTTCTAGAATAGTTATTTTAAAATATGAGTTTGAGAATTCAAGAGTAATAATTTTGGGAAGCATTTAACCCTTTCGTTACTGTATTTATTTTGAGATGCTCTGTGTTTCTTTTAATTACTTTAAATATAACAAAGAATTTATTAAAATAACTTGGTTATCATTCAGCTAGTGTTAGGAACATAAATTGTGACTAAGGTTTGGTGGAAGATTTTAATTCAAAACTTATGAAAACAAGTCATTTGTACTCAGAGCCAGAGCCGGTTTCAGCCTGGTTGGTAATGAAAGGGTTAAAAGAGAAAAGAAACTATTCTTTTAAATATCTAAACTATAAGATAAGATAATAATTGCAAATTAAGGCAATGCAGATTGGTTAGGATGTTTTAATTTATCAATGATCAAATTACTGCCAGCAATTCCCAATGTAGAGATGTTAATAATACATATTATAATATATAAATTCATATCACCTGGCATAAAGTTACCTCTCTCTCAATACTATACACCCATTCAGTTGAGGGGTTTAGTCTTACAAGTAACTTGGAGACCTCACTAGTACCACTGTCCCATAAAAGGTACTCCAAGCCACAAAAACCATGTTGAAGTAGATATTGGAGCATAGTGCAGTCCTCTGGCGCATTGGTTCCGGTCAAACCGTCCGACCCATGCCAGCATGAAAAATGGACATTTGATGATGATAACCTGAGATATATATTACTAACATCTCTAGAATCAAATAAATTCAATGCAAAACATTCCAGTGATTTAGCAAACTACATAAACGTCTATCTGATCATTAGATAGATTTTGAGAAGATTAGAGAGATTTTTGTAGAATAATTGTGACTTAAAGACAAAGAACTGAAACCAATAATTGAAACCAGAGAGAAAAAGATAACACAGAAAAAAAAAACATAGCATAACATGCAGTTTGATTAATAATAGTGAACACAGCAGGTTCAATAAAAAAGATATATATTTTTTTACAAAATATATATTGTGCTAACTATCCTCCCACTTCAAAGCAAAATAACTGTTTTTGTAGTCCGATACACAACTAAACCTTGAATTACCTGTAATTCCCAGTTTCCAGATTCAGGAATTACAACCTACAATAGAACAGATGCATCAATACGACAAACATTTATAAACGGTTAGCAAAGAAAATTTTGAGAGAAGGTAAATCAAGAAAATGGTAAGCTGAGTTTGTAAATCTCAATCTGTCTGCATTAAAGTAAAACACCTCAAAAGTTTTTAGAAAAAAAAAAAAAATACTCAATTTTTTTTTATATAATCATCTTTTACCATGGAATTGATAATATTTGCTCAATTCAGTACTGTTCTTAAAACAATTTCTAGATTGACCTTCATTTTTGATGGCTGTTGCCAGCACCGCCCCGACTGGCCTCCATGCCGGTGGCACGTAAAAAGCACCATCCAATTGTGGCTGTTGCCAGCCTCGTCTGGCCCCCATGCCGGTGGCACATAAAAAGCACCATCCGGTCGTGGCCATTTGCCAGCCTCGTCTGGCACCTGTGCTGGTGGCATGTAAAAAGCACCCACTACACTCAGGGAGTGGTTGGCATTAGGAAGAGCATCCAACCGTAGAAACATTGCCAGATCAGACTGGGCCTGGTGCAGCCTTCTGGCTTCCCAGACACCAGTTGAACCATCCAATCCATGCCAGCATGGAAAGCGGATGCTAAACGATGATGATGATGGCACTTGCCATATTCTGAACACCTTACTTCCCTGGGCATGGAAACATTGAAATTCCGACGTCTGGCAGCTGACTTGGCAGACACCCATAAAATTATTAACCCTCTTACAAACAATAACTCTGAGCACCTTTTCAAACTCCACCCGTCTAACACCTGTGGACATGTTTACAAAGTCAGAAAACAGCACAGCTCCCATGACTTTCGGAAACATTTTTTCATGCTAAGAGTTGCTGAAGCATGGAACAGACTGCCGGCATCAGTTGTTAGTTGTCGGAGCACTGTAAAAATGCTCGTGAAAAATGAACAAGCTTATGCTCTTCGACAGAAAGGAATAAGGGAAAATAAAAAGAGAGAGAATGAAAAAAATATGTGTTGAGTTCAGTGGTCCAACACACACACATACATCATCATCATTGTTTAATGCCCGTCTTCCATGCTAGCATGGGTGGGACAATACCACAAGAGTTGGCCAGGCTGAAGCCTATACCAGACTTCTGTGACTGTTTTGGCAGGATTTTTACAGTTGGATGCCCTTCCTAACACCAACCACTCAGCAGAGTGGACTTAGAGCTTTTTATACAGCACAAGCACAGGCAAGGTGAGTAGTGCTTTTTACGTGGCACAAGCACAGGCAAGGTCAGTTTTGGCAAGGTTTTTACAGCTGGCTGCCCGTATGAATACCAACCACTTTACAGTGTAGATTGGGTGTTTTTAAGTAGCACCTGCACTGATAGGGTCACCAAGTACTTGCAAGACAAAAAAAAACTTGTGGGATTTTGAGACAGGAGGAGGCATTGGAAGAGGTGATGGTGAAAAGGTTATAGTGAGACAGATACAGGTGTTTTGCTGTAACGGAAGTACAAGGTTACTCGGCCAGAGAGACAAAGATCAGGAATGAAGACAGAAACAGGTGTGCTACAGCAAAGAAAATATATTGTTGCCCAACCTGAGAGAAGAGCAGAAGGAGAAAGAGTGGGCGACAGCAGAATGGTGGCAAAATGCTGGGCATACTCACAAGGAACAGAATATGAGGTGGTTGAGTAAAGGAGGAGAAAGATATAGATGGTGGCAAGTGCCAGGGCAGACCAGGAAGTACATAAAAACATAAGTGTATGGCAGTTGATCTGCTAATTTGCTGACTGGTCCAAAGAAATTATGTTTCCATTAGTTTTCACTTTCATTGCTGATATTATCTGTTTCTTTATTGCCCACACGGGGCCAACATAGAGGGGACAATACAGCCTGATTTGGGGTTAGGCACACAAAATGAGTTGCGAATGGAAAATTGGATGGTAACACAAATTACAAAACAAATTGACAAACCTGAAATGAGACAGGAGAACAGGTTTTAGCTCCGACCCCACAAGCCCTGTTCCACTACTGACACCTTTTGGTAAGCCTTATGACATATTTACGCAGTGTCTTTCACAAACAGCATTCGCGCTGCGCGTGCCCATCTATCTTTGTACATTCTCGCTGACAGGCATCTTCTCTCCAGCCTGACTTTCTGTTTCGGGTAAAAGGTGAAAAATCTCACCAAAGCGAGGCCAGAGATGAAGCTGCCTGTCACCAATCCTTTCATTCTTGACTTCCATATTGCCTCTTTCGTGATTGCTACTACCATGAGAAAACAATTCTTACCTTCTTTCGTAAGGAAATCTGGTGGGTCAATTTTTAAACATGTACATGCATGTAGATGAAAATGATAGAATTAAACACTAAATGTTTGGATTTTCTGTATTAATATTTGTAACCAGTGATAACCTCATGATAACTTTAAGGAAGGTGAAAACTACTTCAACAAATATTCAGTGATAAGAAAAATAATCTACAGAAAAATGAGACGAAAGTCAACAGAAATTAGAAAACTTTGTTCTTGAGATATAATTTGTGAAAAGAATAACAAAATATGATCCAAAAAAATAAGACTTGTGCATTCCCTTAAAACATACTGAAAGTAAAAAGTGAGTAGGTAGTTAAACCCAGGAGGAAAATACTTATTTGTTTTATTTTTATTGCTACTGTTTATACAAATAAACCTTGAATAGAGAAACAGAACAGACAGACTTTAGCAAAGACAAAGTTGATAACAAACAACAAGGTTACTAACACGGTTAAGAACTACCAGTTAATTACTCCTTGTACTAATATACAAATTTCACGATTATAGTAAGATCAACAATAACCTAACTGATGACCATACGACAAAGATGTCTGAAAACCAAGCTTAAATCATAAAAAAACCCTTACAAAAATCTCCAACAAAATAACTGTAGAAATCTTTTACAAAGCCAACAATTATTAAATTTAAAACATACAGTAATCCCTTGACTATCATGGGTATTATGTTCCAAAACCTCCCACAGAAATAATTAAAAATACCTATCAGCTGTAGAAACCCGGGTATACTGAGGAGTTCGCGATATAAATTTACATATATTAGCCAGAAAAATCTGTGATGTACTGAGTACGAAATAGGTGAACCACAATATGATAAGGGATTACTGTATCTTGATTGCTTCAGGTTATTATTTTCTGTTTGGCTGCATCAAGTTTATTTGCTAATTTAAAGTAAAACTAAGTTTTAAAATATCAATAGATGAGCAGCCAGATTTACTGTAACATCACTTAGATATCTTTCTTAAGCAGGTCATAATTTCAATATAATAAGAGAAAACTGCATTTACAGGAACAAATTCTTTGTAACTATTGGTCTTGCTTTACACCCGTTTCAAATTAGTTAACACTTGTATATTTTAGGACTGCAATTTTTCATATTTTTATAAATCCATATAATAGAACAGAGAAAAAAACAACAGACATGATTTGAGAGCTAGATTATGCAAGTAATCTTTACACTTTTTCAAGTGGATACTGGACAAGCAATTTCCCCACCCTATTTTGTAAGCTGTACTTATGAAATGATTAACATGTATTTTCCAACAAATGATCCTTAGTTGTTTATCTACAACAAACAGTGGCAGGCTTTATGCTTTACACTTACCGTACAGATGAGGACTGCATTTTCAGCTGGGTTGTATGACATACTAAAGACAACACTCCGAGAACCTCTGAAATATGAAAAAAGAAAAAGAAAGTGAAAATAAAAACCAGGAGAAGCAATTAAAATAATAGCTTGGTTAGCTACTAAAAGCTAACAAAGTTATATATCAGAAGCTCAGAGAGAAACTAATTTGTGCTTACCCTCTCAATTGCATGACAGCTGTGTCCTTAGATGTAGTGAAGTCAAGCTTTCTCAAGTAACGATCTTTCACGTAGTACAGGAGATTGTTGTGAACAGCATATGCAGGACGCTCTCGCTCCAACTTGAAAATTATCATCCCACTATCATGGCCTGAAAAGAAAAGGAGGCAACCACAAATCAGAATAATTCCAATTAATCGTGTCATCCTATTAATGCAAATAAGGAAATATAATGAAATGGTGACTAACCCATTCAAGCCTTACAGGTGCACAAATATTCCAACATGTCATGTAAAAATATAAATACCAACTCAACGTCCACTTTTCCATGCTTGCATGGGTTGAACAGAGTTTATTGAGGCAGATTTCTATACATCTGGGTGCCCTTCCTATTGCCAACCCTCACTTATTTCCAAGCATTGTAATATTTCCACATAGCTAGACATGTTCACACAGAATATTGGAAATGAATGACACTGCTTGTATGACAGTGACACTCATTTACAGCTAACATGCAATGTCAAGATAAGGAGACACACACTCACACACATTTATATACGACAAGCTTCTTTCAGTTTCCCTCTGCCAAATCCACTTGCCCAAGTCCTTTGTGAGCTGCTCTCCGGCTATCTATCTGACATTTTATATAGCTATGGTGCAACCTCACCTGGAATTTGTATCACCGGTCTAGAACCCCTATCTTGCCCAGGATATTAATCGTCTTGAAACTGTTCAGCAATGTGCAATCAAAAGAATACCCTCCATCAGGCATTTGCCATATTCTGAATGCCTTACTTCCCTGGGCATGGATATATTGAAGCTCCGACGCCTGGCAGCTGACTTGGCAGACACCCATAAAATTATTAACCATCTTACCAACAATAACTCTGAGCACCTTTTCAAACTCCACCTGTCTAACACCCGTGGACATATTTACAGAGTCAGAAAACAGCACAGCTCCCATGACTTTCAGAAACATTTTTACACACTAAGAGTTGCTAAAGTATGGAAGAATCTGCCGGCATCAGTTGTTAGTTGTCGGAGCACTGCATCCTTCAAAACTTCCATGCTTCCTGAGATTTGCCAACACTACACCTGATTTTCTCCCCTCTATACACACGCAAGCATGTATCTGACTCATACACTGTTCACTTTCCAGACATTTGTACATTACTGCATATGCTTTATACGCACTTTCTGACAAGTTGTGATGCACCTGAGCACTGTATACAATAATTTCATTATTATTATTATAAGGTGCCATGCAGTAGCACTGGACACAAAACCTTGCGGTTGGGAATCATAACCACAAAGCAAATGACTTGTGTCCTTTGTTGTTGGAGGATTCTCTGATAAAGAGTGCATGCAAAGATATGATTAGACATGGTAAAGTGGCTGGTGTCAGGAAGTGGTTACAACTACAGAAACCATGTCAAAAATAGAAAATACATGTGAGACATGGCCCTCAAACCTGCCGAGGAGGGCAGTAACTTTGAATGAGAACTGACTTGGACCCTCAAAAACCATTCAACCCCAGCCACAATGGGAAGCATATGTAAAGCGATGAAGTAACCACAGAAATCAATGTAACTGATTTAGACATTTCACCTCCACTGCCTCACAACTGTGATAATACAGTAATAATATAAAAATTACTAAAAGAATAGGGGTTGGCTTAACACAAAGTTACAGTGGCAAAATATTGCTACAGAGATCATATTAACCCTTTTGATACCAACCCACCTGAAACCGCCTCTGGCACTGTAGTACAAATGCCTTGTTTTTAACAGTTCTGATTTAAAATCTTTCAACAAATCTTAGTCACAATTTGTATTCCTAACACTAGCTGAATGATAACTAAGTTATTTTACTAAATTCTTTGTTATATTTAAAATTAACTGAAAGAAACACAAAGCATCTCAACAGAAATATGGTAACAAAAGAGTTAAGTATTTCATAATATTTATATAGAATTTTCTCAATTTTTTTTATGCAGTCTTGTGCATTCTTCTGTATTCTCCAAAAACCCAAACAATCCAATAATGAGAAAACCATGACTCATGGTTTGGTATGTTCCATGGTCACAGAGCAAAAAGGGGGATTCTACATTATATCCTTATTTCATTTTTATGTTTCTGGTTATGCCAATCCCAACAGTTGATCAAGACATTTCCACAATAAGATAGTATGCACCCTTGTCCAGAACAAGATAGTATACAATTCCTTGTTCAATGAAATTTGCATAAATTCATGATAATAAAACTTACAAGCTAACGGTTCAAAAATTTGTCTCAATTATTTCTCTTTCCTCCACACTATTTTTCAAGAAAATACACTTTAAAGCAAGTTAAAACATCAAACTTATTTATGAGCTTTATGACTGTACTAGCACTATGACCCTGCAACGCCGGGTCATAGTGCTAGTGCATGCATATACAGCTGGTGTGTGCGCGCATACACGCGAGTACTATCCAAATCTCTGACCAATCACATACAGCTAGCTGGCATTCAATTGGCGTATCAAGTTTTGGGCATTTTGATTGGATTTTGGATAGAAAATTCACAAAAAAGTCACTTCTATTGATTTTTAAATGGCTTTGCGGGGTGACTGGGGAAATGTAAAGATGTGCACGACTACCCTTGGACGGTTTTGAATGACCATAGAAAGTGCGAGCCCTCTAACTGAAAAATTGTGGATTTGTATCAAGGACACACACACAGACATTTTGCCGTTTATATATATATAGATTTTTAACATTATAACACCCAACAGCACCACCACCATCGTCATCATAAATATGGAGCTAACACAAAAATCAACTAAATGCAATTAAGTCTCTTACCAGCTGCAAACAGATTGAGGGTAGGATGTGCAGCAATGACCCAGAATCTATCATGTTCCCTTCGGAATGTCTGAACACTGGTTCTGAAAAATATATATAAAAAAAAAAAAGTTATGTTACTAATTAGCATGAAATAGGGTTTACATGTTACACAAACTTAAAGAATCTGATACATTTTTACAAGAATATCTTTCGACAAAGAACATTATTCTACAGTTATCTGTCAATTATAATGATACTGCCATGAAATTCAAAACAATTACGATTCTCTCTGTTCAGTTTCCAATCTTACACCTGTTACATCAATAATCATAAAAGCAGTCTGACACAACAGCCAAGTTGCTATTCATTGATTAAATAATGTGGAATAAGAATAGTATAACAGGTTTCTAATAATGTTATTGGTTAGATGAGTAATAGGCTGATGTTATTTAACCCCAGGCTGGCTCTGAGTCAGCAGAACTATGATCAAAAACATTGCCCCAATGAGAATACCACATTATCCAGTGTCCTTTTCTTAAGATAATAGGATGTGAAATGGTTGCTATTTCTATCAGGTTAAGTGAATACATAGAGGCTCCCTCGCTGATTCATAGTTAATAAGTATCATGTGGAAGTAAATTCTTATTCACATATTTTAATAATGAAGTAAAACAGGAGTCGCCTACAATTAAATTTCCATAATTACCTAAATTATTATTTACTTTTGTATGTACAAACAGAATTCAATTTTATTATTAATTTCATTAAAGAAAAAAGACAAAAATAAAACATATCCAAACAAAGTTAATTAAAACGAATTAATTTAATTTAATTTGAATTACCGTTTACTCATGTCCCAGACTCTGATAGTCTTGTCTTCAGAATTACTTAGGATAAGTTCTTGGCGAGGGTGAAATAAGCAACAAGAGACATTGTTGTAGTGACCACGACATGTATCTACTTCCCAAGCCTTGGATTCTGGAAGATTAAGAGAAGCATTTAGTTCCAAGACAATACTTGACAAGTAACAAAATGAAAAATTGAAGAAACTCAAATACAGAATTTATCTTTGACCCCATCAGTTGCACTTATGTTCCTCTATATGCACAGACACGGCTGTGTGGTTTCAATCTCGCTGTGCAACACCTTGGACAAGTGTCTTCTACTATATATTTCTTTACTACCCACAAGGGGCTAAACACAGAGGGGACAAACAAGGACAGACAAAGGGATTAAGTCGATTACATCGACCCCAGTGCGTAACTGGGACTTAATTTATTGACCCCGAAAGGATGAAAGGCAAAGTCGACTTCAGTGGTATCTGAACTCGGAAAGTAACGACAGACGAAATATGGTTACGCATTTAGTCTGGCGTGCTAATGTTCCTGCCAGCTCACTGCTTCTTACCACACAGTTCTGGGCTAACCAATGCCTTGTGAGTGAATCTAGTAAATGGCAACTATGAGGAAGCCCCATTATATATACGTGTGTGTGTGTCCTCTCCACTATTTGACAATCAAAGTGGGTTTTGTTTACATCTGCACAACTTAGCAGTGTGGAAATGTGACTGATATAATAAAAGACTTAAATACTAGGATTGATTTCTTTAACTAAACCTTCAAGATGGCATCCAGCATGGCCACAGTAAGAGATAGAAGATATTCTTATTTTTAGGGGTTTATTTAGAAAAGGAAGAGAGCAACACTAATGACCTTTCTTGTAGGACCACTCTGATACTTGCGGAGGTAGAATGGAAGAAAAGTCCCAGGCGTACATCTGTTTCCATATCTAAGCTCAGATATGAAAACTACTCTGAATGCTTTCAACAGACTGAACTTTGCTCAATGTAACAAAGGGTCAAGTGGTGGTGCTATTAAACTCTGTGACAGATTAAGCTTATCATGCAAGAACAGGTACAGTGCATCTGATAACCTTCTGCACAGTTTCTGTCCACCCAATTTCACTTACAAGGCTTAGGCTGACCCAAAGTTATGGTAGAAGGCATTTGCTCAAGGCATTCTGAATTTGGACTGAACTGGGGTCCATATCATTACAAAGTAAACTTCAGAGCCACAGAATCCTACATAAACCATGATGATCCTTAAATGTCTATTTTCTATGCTGGCATGGACTGGATGGTTTGACAGGATGGTTTAGTGGATTGAATGGTTTGACAAGTCAGAAGACTGCACTAAACTCTGTTTCGACATGGTTTTTACAGCTAGATGCCCTTCCTAACACCAATCACAGTGAAGTTACCAGGTAACTTGCAGGACAACACTCCTAAACTGTAACAGGGATGGAGACGGGAGTTGCAGAACAGGTGTCTCAACCCATTGCAATAACAGGCTTCAAAGAGAGTGACACTCATTCTCCTCTGCTTGCTTTCTCTATACAGCTAGCGAGGCTATACAAATACTTTCAAGTATCCCAAAGCAAGTCCACTCTTCATAAACTTTAACTAAAAAAAACAGGGATTTTATGTAAAGGAAATAAACAAAGTATCACAGCCTAGGGTAGTCTATAAAAGTGACTTGGCAGACACCCATAAAATTATTAACCATCTTACCAACAATAACTCTGAGCACCTTTTCAAACTCCACCCGTCTAACACCCGTGGACATGTTTACAAAGTCAGAAAACAGCACTGCTCCCATGACTTTCGGAAACATTTTTTCACGCTGAGAATTGCTGAAGCATGGAACAAACTGCTGGCATCGGTTGTTAGTTGTCGGAGCACTGCATCCTTCAAAACTTCCATGCTTTCTGAGATTCGCCAACACTACACCTGATTTTCTCCCCTCCATACACACACAAGCATGTATCTGACTCATACATTGTTCGCTTTCCAGACATTTGTACATTACTGCATATGCTTTATACGCACTTTCTGACAAGTTGTGGTGCACCTGAGCACTGTAGACAATAATTTCATTATTATTAATATTATTATATATCAAAAAAAAAAAAAAAAACAAGTTGCCTCACCATTCATTCGCCAAAGTTTCACTTGTCGGTCATCGGCACCGGAAATGATCAGCGGCATGGTAGGATGAAACGCAGCCCAGTTAACGCCACGATCATGGCCTTCAAGAACATGTTTAACAATAGCGTCAGTGGTGCCAAACAGATCTGTTTGAGCAGGATTTCTCAATCTGTCTTCCAGGCCTCCAGGTCCAGGAGCTACACTCTTCTTTCTTAAACCTGAAATCATAAAAAACATTAGAGTCAGACAAGGTTAATGATCATTAAATACATGTATTTATAAATCTGCATGAGCTGAATGAGGTTAACTTGTATTGGCAGGTGCATGTAATTAATAAAAGAATTTTACCACCTAATACTAACCATTCAAGTAAGACAATTTTCAGTGAGCTAAATTAGCTGAAACCACCTCTGGCTCTGAGTACAAATGTCTTGTTTTCATAGGTTTTGAATTAAAATCTCCTACCAAACCTTAGTCACAATTTATGTTCCTAACACTAGCTGAATGATAACTAAGTTATTTTACTAAATTTGCTATATTTAAAGTAATTGAAAGAAATACAGAGCATCACAAAATAAATACAGTAATGAAAGGGTTAATGATGAACTTTGACTAAGATCACACAGTGCCATTATATTCCTTAAACAAGGTGGCAAGCTAATAGAATCGTTAGCACACCAGGCAAAATGCTTAGCAGCGTTTCATGTGTCTTCACATTCTGAGTTCAGATTCCACCAAGGTCAACTTTGCCTTTCATCCTTTCAGGGTCAAGAAAATAAGTACTGGATGAACACTGGAGCTGATCTAACAGACTAACTCCCTCCCACGAAAATTCTGGCCTTGTACCAAAACCTGAAATCATTATTTGCCTTTCAACAACATACATTCTATAATTATTGCAACATATTCTAAAAAAATATTAGGTGTAGCAGTGTGGGTGAAAAGCTTGCTTCCCAACCATGTGGTCTTGGGTTCAATCCCACTGCTAGGTAAATAATCCCAGGTCAACCAAAGCCTTGTGAGTGGATTTGGTAGACAGAAACTGAAAAAAGCCTGTTGTATATCTGAGAGTGTGTGCACATATGTATCCTTGTCTTGACATGTGATGGCTGCAAGAGATCATCACTGTCATACAAGCAGTGTTGTTGTTCTCTATGGTGACTGAAAAGACATCTGGCCATAGGGCAGCTACCTCTATCCCATCTGATGATTGCAAGTATGAAAAAGTAGACATTCAACGAAGATGACAAATCGAAAATTTTATATTTAAAACAGACATAAATGTGCTTCTTTTCTGTCAAAAGGTACAAAAAAAAAATCTAGTAATACATACCTGAAATATCCCAGACTCTAACAGTTTGGTCCAGAGATGCTGACACAACCATATCTTCACTCATATGGAACTGAGCACACATTACATAATGGCTATGACCTGTCAGGACACTGAAAATTTTATACAGGAAATGAAAGCAATTAGTTTTATTGATCAACTTGAGGGGTTTAAATTGTTTAACAATTAATATTAGCCTGTCTTCTATACATGTATGGTCTAAAGTAACAAACATATTAGTTAAATTGATGATGAAACCTAATTGCACAGGTACCCGGGGATACATTGCATCACCAAACCTATATATATATATATGTATATCATCATCATCATCATTATTGTTTAATATATGCTTTCCACACTTGAATGGGTTAGACAGTTTGACCGAGAACTGGCAGGGTGGGAGGCTGCACCAGACTCCAATCTGATTTGGTACGGTTTCTACAGCTGGATGCCCTTCCTAATGCCAACCACTCCAAGAGTGTAATGGGTGATTTCTACATGCCACTGGCACAGGCATCGACCATGATGACAATTTCATTCAGTTCAAAAAGTTTTCACAAGCATGGCATAACGGCCAACCACTGAAGAGTGCTTTTAAATGGGCCAGTTATGTGACACTGGCATCAGCCACAACTATGATCTCATTTGGTGTGCCAGGTCTTCTCAAGCATGGCATATCTCTAAAGGCCTCGGTTGCTTGTTATTGCCTCTGTGAGTCCCAACATTTGAAGGGTGTGCTTCACCACCTCATCTCATGTCTTCCTGGGTCTACTTCTTCCACAGGTTCCCTCCACTACTTTATATATAAGTGAGTTTAGAGGGATATATTATCCAGGTGAATGCTATATTAGCTCTAGTTAAGTTCCAGTTAACGGCTAACCTCAACAGTCAGTATTTAATGTCAATGACTAGAATTAGTTGTTAGTCACTCTATGAATTCTTCTGATAGGTAATTCCATGTATTTGCTGCTGGATGGTAAAAATTGTCTAGAGTATAACTTAATATTATCATTAATATATATATATATATATATATATATATATATATATATATATAAATATGTGTATGTGTGCATATCATTTGAATCTATTTCAAATATCCAAAAGAAGAAAAAATGTTATTTACCAAATGCAATTTCTTGATTGCCAATTCCAGATTCGAATCGTTTGATCATCTGAAGCACTGACAATCCAAGGATATTCCTAGAACAAAGATGACCAGGTTTAAATAACACAATAACACATCATCATAAAATTTTGGTAAAATTACTTATATTTTTGTATAAGTTATATTTTCTGGCCATGCCAAAATTAAGGATATTTTTTTTAAAACAAATTTGCTAATAACTGGAGTAATATTTTAACATCTAACAACTAAATGACAAAATGAAAGTGAATCCTATTATTAAGAAAGTTGAGTAAAGCAGTCAATGTAATTTCTACATCTTACTCTAACACACTATCTCCTGTAAGTTTGAACTCCTAACCCTAATTTAATGTATTATTATCATCATCATCGTTTAACGTCCACTTTCCATGATAGCATCGTTTGGACAATTTGACTGAGGTCTGGCGAACCAGATGGCTGCACGAGACTCCAATCTGGTCTGGCAGAGTTTCTACAGCTGGATGCCCTTCCTAACGCCAACCACTCCGTGAGTGTAGTGGGTGCTTTTTACGTGCCAAGGGAGCAATATACAAAACTCACTGTAGGACAGTAGAGTGCCAAAACAGTAGAGCATCACTGAATATTAATTCTCCCATAGATAAAACAATACTTAAAATTCATCAATATTAAATTGTATATTTAAGTTGTACTATATTCAAAGAAATACACACTAGACCAGACAGTTTCCAATTCAGCTTTGAACTGACTGTCCCATATCCTTTCTACTATAAGCACAAGGGCTTAAATTTTTTAGAGGTAGGGGCTAGTTGATTTCATTCACCCCAAAAGCATGAAAGATAAACTTGACCTTGGTGGTTTTAACCATAACTGTAAAGACAGATGAAATGCCACTAGGCATTTTGCCCAGCATGATAATGATTCTGCCAGCTCAACATATCACCATTTTAATATTTATTAGCAGACACCTTGGAAATTCCTGTTTGAAAGATGTTTTTATTTCTATTTTGAAATATAAATTTATGGATCTTCAATATGTTAAAGATTGCACTTACATTTTCAATTTCATTTCAAAGTAAAGGTTGTCAAAGCCTAACACTCAATTATATGTCATGAGATGGAATAATGATACAGATTTTTTTTCTTATACGTATGGATTGCAGTGACATGCCACATGACATATCACAACTCTTCGTAGTCAGCTTTTAATGTTGCTCTTACACAACTGAAGGACATTGCCAATGAAGATTTACAAACTTAACTTACATGATGGAAGTTGGTCGTTCTGATGTAATCAAGATGTCCCAGCAAAGTGAAAAGACAACGGCGCTGTTTATAGTTCCACACCTGAAATGCAAAAATAAGGATAAAAGTTTAAGAAAAAGAACAATTACTGCTTCATTTAATTCATATTCACATTGTTTGCTTGTGAAGACATGTTGGGGCAAGCGAAATCGAAATCGAATTGAACCAGCCAGGATCCCTGGTCTGGTGGTACGTAAAAAGCACTATCCGACTCGTGGCCGATGCCAGCACCACCTCGACTGGCTTCCGTGCCGGTGGCACATAAAATACACCAATCTGACCGTGGCCGTTGCCAGCCCCGCCTGGCACCTGTGCAGGTGGCACGTAAAAAGCACCCACTACACTCACGGAGTGGTTGGCGTTAGGAAGGGCATCCAGCTGTAGAAACATTGCCAAATTAGACTGGAGCCTGGTGCAGCCTTCTGGCTTCCCAGAACCCCGGTCGAACCGTCCAACCCATGCTAGCATGGAGAACGGACGTTAAACGACGATGATGATTTGTACATCCAACACATACAAAAGTAAAAGTAAGGACTTTTGAATATCTGAATACTTCAATGAATTGCTAGAGCAGCTATTTGACACTTGCAGCACGTCTTGAAGACCCTTCAGAACAGTCAGCTGAGATGATCAGCATCTTTATATTTTAGCTGAAGCAATTAATTATGGGCCTCAATTACAATCAAGACTTGGATGAGAAACAAACTCTATTGTTACAACAGATGTACTCTCCTTTTACTCTTTTACTTGTTTCCGTCATTTGACTGTGGCCATGCTGGAACGCTGCCTTTAGTCGACCAAATCAACCCCAGGACTTATTCTTTGTAAGCCTAGTACTTATTCTATTGGTCTCTTCTGCCGAACTGCTAAGTTATAGGGATGTAAACACACCAGCATCGGTTATCAAGAGATGTTGGGAGCCTATAGTAGAAAACACTTGCCCAAGGTGCCACGCAATGGGACTGAACCCAGAACCATGTGGTTCGTTAGCAAGCTACTTACCACACAGCCACTCCTACTCCTGTGCCACAAATACATCCTAAAGTTCAGTCTTCAATAGCAGAGCAGTGTGGTAGTATGGCTGAGAAGTTTGCTTTCCAACCACATAGCTTTGGGTTCAGTCCCACTGTATGGTACCTTGGGTAAGTATCTTTTACTATAATCCCAGGACGACCAAAACCTTATGAGTGAATTTAGTAGAGAGAAACTGAAAGAAGTGCGTAATATATATATATATATTCATGTGTGTGTGTGTGTGTGTGTGTGTGTGTGTGTGTGTTTGTGTCACCTTGTCTTCACATAGAATGATAATTATATAAAAGTGTCATTCATTTGCAATATTCTGTGAAAACATGTCTGTCTATCATCATCATTTAATGTCCATGTTCCATGCTAGCATGGGAGGGATGGTACAAGAGCCAACCAGGCCGAAGCGTGCACCAGACTTCTGTCCATGGGGAAATATTAGCTTGCTTAGAAACAGGAGAGTTGGCAACTGGAAGGACATCCAATCTCGGAAAATCTGCCTCAATAAACTGTCTGACCCATTCAAGGTTAGAAAAGTGGATGTTAAAAACATAAAATGAATGTCCATCAAATCACTAAATAATCAGCTCTAATGTCATAATTACCTTACCAAAAGGGGTAACGGCCAAAAGATTAATATTGTAGATAAAAGCAGCCAAAATGGGGTTTCTTTCAATGATCTCTAGAGTAACACTATTTGACCACATGCATAGCTTGGAGACTAGAGGATCTCACCAGACCAAAACCATTAGTTCTCTGTATTGAGAGGTCACATCTCTGGTTCTATGAACATGTAGGTGCAGGAGTGGCTGTGTGGTAAGTAGCTTGCTAACCAACCACATGGTTCTGGGTTCAGTCCCATTGCGTGGCATCTTGGGCAAGTGTCTTCTGCTATAGCCCCAGGCCGACCAATGCCTTGTGAGTGGATTTGGTAGACGGAAACTGAAAGAAGCCTGTCGTATAGATGTATATATATATATATATATGTGTATGTGTGTATGTGTTTGTCCCCCTAGCATTGCTTGACAACTGATGCTGGTGTGTTTACGTCCCCATCACTTAGCGGTTCGGCAAAAAGAGACCGATAGAATAAGTACTGGGCTTACAAAGAATACGTCCCAGGGTCGAGTTGCTTGACTAAAGGCGGTGCTCCAGCATGGCCGCAGTCAACTGACTGAAACAAGTAAAAGAGTATGTAATATGTTGCAGGAAAGAGTTGCAAGGTGGATTCTTGCTGCCAAGCCAGCTGGTAGGAGACCTAGGGCCAACCCAAGAACAAGACAGTCGAACAATATCCCTGGTCTCAGTTGGTCATGCTTAGGAACCCAGCTGTGAGTTGCTTCTGACAGGACCCTATGGTGGAGGTACCCGAGATATCTACCCTGTGATCCTCACAGGAATACTGGGTAGAGTGAACGGTTATAAGGGAACAAATAAAAGACAATAAGAAACAAGGTGAGAACTGACATTACCTTGATTTTATAATCATCTCCACCAGATACAAATAATGGTTGCTGAAAATGGAAACAGATTCCTCTGACAGGACCTGAAAAACAGAAAAAGAAATATATATTTTCTGCACAACATGAATCAAAAGGATTGAAATAAATTTCAATATCACAAAGCCTGACTTGCAAGAGAAAAAAAAGAGTATAAATACATTCTTTCTATGCTTTTAAGTACAGAAAGCATAGAAGCAATAACCATAAATCATTTCCCAGTTGGTTGGCCACTCACCAAAGATGTATCCAGTTTCCTTCCTCAATCAATAACAAAATTGTCAAAGAATATAAAGCAGTCATAAATTAGGCTGTCACCATAGTGAATAGCATAATTTGCATATTTGTGCTTTTGATATATCATCATTGATTAAGTTATATATTTTATGCACAACTCAGCATGAATCAGAAAAATACTCCATCCAACATCCAGCAAATATATTTATACACACACACGCATATATATATATATTATATATATATATATATATATATATATAAATAAAACGGAGGCGCAATGGCCCAGTGGTTAGGGAAGCGAACTCGCAATCGTAGGATCGCGGTTTTGATTCTCAGACCGGGCGTTGAGTGTTTATTGAGCGAAAACACCTAAAGCTCCACGAGGCTCCGACAGGGGGTGGTGGCGGTCCCTGCTGTACTCTTTTGCCACAACTTTCTCTCACTTTCTTCTGTTGGCCTGCTCGTGAAACGCATTGTGATCAGCTATGTGTAGCAACATCTGATAGCCTGGTCGGTCACGGTGATATATATAAAATATGGATAGACTGTTGGACAGGTATCTATCTATATAACTTATTATTATCATTGACCATCCACTTTCCACAAGTAGGATGGTGTGACAGGGAACAAGTGAGCTGCAGGGCTGTGTTAAGCTCCAATCTTATCTTTGGCATGGTTTCTACAGTTAGATGACTTTCCTAATGACAATCACTTTGCAGTGTGTAGTATGTGGTTTTATGCCAGGTATTGAAAGGCTAAATTGTGACAGAAGGGCAAGCACAGATATCATGCTACGGGGGAGATAAAAGGAAGATAGTAATGGAGTGCCAGTGCAAACTCTCAAAGAAGAAGAAGGTGAGCATAAGAGAAGACATGGACAGCAGATTAAGGGAGAAGATGAGAGAGTGGATGCTTTCATAAAAGTGTAAAGACAAGTAAATATGTGGAGGTAGAGGTTAATGCAGTGAGTGAGGAACAAGGGTAGGGATGCAGATAATGGGAAATAGTATGTAGAAGGGTAAGGTGAGAGATATGAGAATGGCTCAGGAAGAGTAGAACAAAAAGAGTAGTTGGATGATGTGTACGGTTTATGAACAGTGGAGAAAGATAGATGGATGAATAAAGGGCTATAGTAACTGGGCAATGAGAGAGGATACACATGCTGTTGCCGATTTCTTTTCCTTCTTTGGACTTTTCCCTTTCTCCTTTCTGACGAAGAGTTATGCTTGAAATGTCAAACTCTCTTTTCACTGAGCATCAAGCTAATACATTTCTTGTGCATGTCCTCTTGTTGTCTTAATTTTACTCGTTATTTGAATTGATTATATATTATCTAATGTCCATGATCCATGCTGGTATGGGTTGGATGGATTCACATGATCCAATGGGCCCAAGAACTACATTGTGCTCCAGTGTCTGTCTGGCATGGTTTCTATGGCTGGATGCTCTTCCTAATACCATCCATTTTACAGTGTGTACTAGGTGTCTTTTTTTTTTCATGCCACCAGCTCTCGCAAGGTTGCCATGCAGCATGCAAGCCTACAGATCTAAAGTGTGGAGGGAAAACCGAATGTTACGAGAATAGGGAGTAGAAAGGGATAAGGTATGAGAAAAAATGAGCCAGAACAAATCGGTTTCTGCTGAGGAGGAGCTACATGACCACTTACATTTTAGAAGTGACAGTGACATGGTGGACTTGGAAACTGGTGATGAGGTTCAAGGTACACAGTGGCAGGGGTGCCAAAAGTGGTGAGAGGAGTAGGAGATATCTGGTACAAGACGGTAAAGCAGCGATTATGATACAATAAACAGGGGGTTGGAAAAGAGAGCTGATATACTGTTAGAGGGTTTACAGAAGGGGAAGAGGTAGGCACAGAGAATGAGGAGGACAGGATGTGTGATGGCACAGTGGGGACAGACTATATAGAAAAATGTGTGTGCCTGTGTGAATTAAGTCAGAGTATTATTTAAAACAATTACACTCACCATCATGTTCATCAAACTTGTCAATTAAGGTACACATGCGGTAATCCCATAGTTGGATCACACCATTGTGAAGACTTGCCAGAACCCATGGCCTTTTCGGGTGAAAGGATAAACCTGGAAAGATAAAGTCATATACACTATTTTATTATAATGGACCTAGCGTACATGTATGTCTAGACCACTGCTTCTCCTACTGTATTACTGTCATGTGAGAATCTGAAAAGCTGCTAATCTATCTTGTTTGATGATGCTTGTAGTTAATTAATTGAAGTTACCGTAACATTTACTCTGGATATGGCAACCTTTTTCAAGAACCAAGCCACATGAGACACAGCTCGTCAGCAGGCAGGCTACAGTACTATAAAACTTCAAGATTATTTTTTTCGTTAGGCGTGCTATTCAGAAAATCCTATGGGCCACAGATTGCCCATGATTGATATATACCATCATGATTTTCTACTCCACACTCAAATCTCAAGCTTCTAGGTTCTTTCTTTCCTACAAATGGAGGCTCATTTTAGAATTCAAAATCCTATTACTTGTATTTGATGGCATATACGACGTTTTTTTACTCTCCAAATAAAAAAAAAACACAGAAAATTCACCCTGGGCCCTATATGAGAAGTCAAGCCTCACATAAGCTTTAATGTACTAAAAACGTTTTTCATGAATATGCACTGCTGAAACCAGAGTGGCTTAATAAGTCCGTGAATCTTTTAAGCTAACAAATACAGAAAGGTCTTCAATTAATTTCAGCTTAAATTAGTTGTAATTAGCATTTGATAATTACATTACTAGAGAGAAAGAAATTGATTGTTGTCAATAGCATTAGGTTCTTAACTTTTCCCTTGATGGCTCCATCCAAGTTACATCGGTTACAACAGCACAGGCAGAATGGAGAGCAGGAGGTCAAACAAGATGTACAAAAAGGTTAGATAAATAAAGGTCTGGCCTTGACTGGCTCGAGTCATTTGTAGTAAAGGGAGGTAAACAAGAAATACAAAAATTGAGTCGTAGCAAGAAAATGTAAGGTAACATAAGGTATTCAACTACAGGTAATATGAATAAAGTTGAAGCTAGTTTAGGAACCGAAAAGGTGCAATAATTAAAATACCTTATTTCGGGGTTGTGGGATCCAATATCATTGCAGTCATTAAGTCTACTGACATCGCATATGACACTTTAGCTCGACAACGAAAACATAACTACTGCTATCTCAATTACAAAACCTTTATTAATTTCAAGATGTGAATATATTCTGGCGTGCATGTTCCCGTAGATGAAGCGCATCCTCTCTTGAATCAGTTCATTTTGTCTAGCCTTAAGGTCAGCTGTAATCGAGCAAACCTACGATCGAAGTCGTTCTTGTCATTGAGCACCGCCTATTATTGTTGTTATTATTATTATTTCAGACAGTATATCTAATATGTCCACTTTAAAAGCAGTAGAGGAAATTTGTGAGCGATACGACTGCTATTTCTAGCAACTCTAGTGCTACCTATTGGAAAGGAAAGGTGCACCGTTGCTTCCACATTCTGAATATATTTATTGTTCATTGGTAATATCTAGTATAAACTTGATGTTAAGACTACAAAGTCCTTAACAGCAGAATATACATATATATAATAATAACAAAGGGTAAAATTAATTAAGAAGTAATCAATAATTTCACCAAGTAGAATTCGGCATGAAAAAAGGACCATTTCACGGTAAACTTAAGTAATACTTAATAATTAAGGTTCAGCAAAGATTTGCTTTACCACATACCGAAGTTTAGAAATAGCAGCCAAAACCAAGTAGAAGAAATAGCTAAGGTTTTGGCTGCTATTTCTAAACTTCGGTATATGTGGTAAAGCAAATCTTTGCTGAACCCTAATTATTAAGAATATATATATATATGCCTAACTACAGATGTATATCCCATCCCAACTTTGTTGCCTCATAACTTCCAGAAAAATGGGTACTTGATGCATGCATGCATGTATATATATATATATATATATATATATATATATATATATATATATATAAATGTATGTATATTCGTAAAAGTGTTTATGCAAGCAAAGATCTTCCAGGCTGAATGAATACGTGTTGATATTTTATACAGGAAGTGGGAGGTCACCTATTGCAATATAAAAGTTGGAATTTTTGTTTTTTAGCAGAGGATATAAAGTTGAGATACGACAATATTTCTCAAATATATCCTGTGAATATTAGTTTATTACAACCAGAGAGGCTTTTTCTTTTAATTTTTAATTGTTATTATTATTACTATTTTAACGATCTGAATATCCCTGGTGGACACGTAATCGATGTTGTCGTGTAAGTAATAATTCCTACCTCTGTCAGCTTTGCTAAAGCAGGTTTATGATTAAAGACCTTTCGACAGTGACAATGATATTTTAAAAAAAGGGGTTTTTTGAACATGATAGGTTTAATTTTGGGGGAGAATTTGGCTGATATTTCTGCATGAAGCGGCTCGCGTTAGGCGGAGCATTGAGTCGAATGTTTTTCAATGTATGAAGAATAATAAGCAATTAAACCACCGCGATAACCGCAATCGTGGGAAATTACATTCACTTACCTTTCACCCGAGCGGATTTAGTCTCGAATTTCGTCAACATAGTCGAGGGACTGCAATCGGCGAATGGTTTGTTGACTGGTTCTTCTTCGTAAAGCTCTCGACTTCGGGATAAATTGTAAAAAATGTCAACGTGGATTGAACATGGCAGAACTTCCTGTTCAGCAGCGAAATATATGTCGCTTGCTGATTGGTCCATATTAACCAGTCCCTGTCGACGACACCTGTTTTGACACAATCAAAGAAGTCTTGTCACTTAGTCTCAGCTGATGGCTGCAAGAAAACGTCAACCCTTTCATTACTGTATTCATTTTGAGATGCTCTGTGTTTCTTTCAATCGTTTTAAATATAAGAAAGAATTTAGTAAAACAATTTAGTTATCATTCAGCTAATGTTAGGAGCATAAACTGTGACTAAGGTTTAGTGGAAAATTTTAATTCAAAACATATGAAAACAAGATATTTTACCACAGAGCCAGAGGTGGTTTAGTAACAAAAGGGAACGTAAACAATTACATCTTTCTGGAGCCGTTTTTTTTTTGCTATGTATAACAAACACCAGGCGAAATTATATTCGTTTTACTTTTTCATGCATTGTCAGTTTAGAACCAGAAATGTAATTTCATAACTCTAGTAATTTTTCATGGTCTCCTATCAAATAAATTAGACTTCTCATGAGATCGTTATTACTTTGTGGCTAACCACTAAGGGTGGGTGTTACTGTAGCTCAGTGGTTTTCAACCAGGGTTCTGCCAGTACAGTCCAGGGGTTCCGCAAGAAGTTACAAAACTGTTCTTTTCCTGACGCTTGTACATTACTCTATGTACTATATATTTCTTTATTACCCACAAGGGGACAAACAAGGACAGACAAACGGATTAAGTCGATCACATCGACCCCAGTGCGTAACTGGTACTTAATTTATCGACCCCGAGAGGATGAAAGGCAAAGTCGACCTCGGCGGAATATACACTTTAGATGAGTTGTAGTGCACCTGAGCACTGTACACAATGTTTTATTATTATTTTAATAAAATCGGCAGTAATTTTTAATTTTCCTGTGCAGATATGTATGCATAGGACTTAAATTATTGCACAGGGTTCCCCGAGCCAGTGGAATGTTTCCTTGGGGTTCCGCTCCAGCAAAAAGTTTGAAAAGCACTGCTGTAGCTTGTAGCCCCAGCCAGCTGGAGGAGATGTTCCCCTGGGGTTACAAGCCATATTGAGATGGCAAATATACCTCACATTGTCGTGCAGTTATTGTTTATACCTCGTTCAGAGATTTACTATCGTTATTATTTTATTAACAATATAATTTGTTTTCTCTTATCCAGTCATTTATTTGAAAATAATAAAGCTGTAGTATTTAGTTGAGTCCCTCTAACATTGATTTTATTTTGATTTAATAACACAAGGAAAAATCGATTCAATCGACCTTGATGTATTATTATCTTAATCCCTCCTGGATGATGACGACGCAGGAAGAGTGAAAAGCCAAGTCAAACCTCAACCCGTTTTGAACTTATAAACGTAACTTCCAATACTTTTTTTAAGCATAAGGTCAACAGATGGAGCAAAGATTTAATCAAAGACAATCTACTGTTTCACTCCGACAGAGAGTTCGTTCGACAAACAGAAGAAATAAAGCTCAGTACATGAATATATTTACTTTCTCATTTTTAAACGTCAGAATTCTTTAAAACGACTCAAGAACTTGAAAGAATTGTAATTCAATCTTTGCTTGGAAATAGGTGAGAGTTAGCAACAGGAGGGGCATCTGGTCGCAGAAAAATTTTCCTCGACGAATTCTATCTCAACCTCACAAGTATGGAAAAGTAAAAGTTAAAACAATGAGTATGATGATGTTCAAATTCTGCTGTGGTTGACTTTTAACATTTCAATTTTAATGAAATAAATATCTGTAATCTACATATTTAAATTCCATTGAGGGAACCTTTTCTTATAAAAAAAATATGCTTTACTACTTCAGTGAAAAAAAAATTGATGCAAACTAAATTCCAATTACCTCCCTTTAGTTAACAGTAAATGAGAAATGTACATCTATAATACTGTTTTCTAATATAGGCACAATGCCAGCAATTTTTTTGCAGTGGGGTGGAACTAGTTGATTACATAACCCCAGAATTTGACTGTCCTTATTATATCAACCTCTAAAGGATGAAAAGCAAAGCTGATTTGAATTCAGAATGAAAAGAGCTAGAAAACATATCGCAAGTCTCTTTTTCCTACACACTAATCATTCTGCAAATCCACCCCCATTTGAGGATTACATTGATCCTTTTTTATCACCCATTATCCCTTGGAGTGTTGTGAGGGTAGAGTCCTAAACACTTCCTCTATAGGGTCCATCATTAAACATTCTTGCTGGATTTCCAAGAGTGAGCAACTGAGACTACAGATACCATCTTTTTTGGTTTACCTTTGGTCTCCATCTTATCATCTTTTCCAACAGCTTTCTAACCATATATCCATAGTACTAGAGCTGTGATCTCTCAATGCAGAGCAGTAGCAGCTCAACCTAGAGTGACTCCTTGATTTCCAAGCTACTCATGCTGTTAAGTAACATTATTCCAAAGACCCGTTGGAGAAACCCCATTTCAGTCACTTGCATGCAACGATAAAAAGAATAACATTATCAATAATCATTTGTGAATTCATTTTGCAAGATTCTTGATGTGAAATCGTGTGTTGAAACAGATGACTTTCGGAAACATTTTTTCACGCGAAGAGTTGCATCCTTCAAAACTTCCATGCTTCCTGAGATTCGCCAACACTACACCTGATTTTCTCCCCTCCATACACACACAAGCATGTATCTGACTCATACACTGTTCACTTCCCAGACATTTGTACATTACTGCATATGCTTTATATGCACTTTTTGACAAGTTGTGGTGCACCTGAGCACTATATACAATAATTTCATTATTATTATATAGTTATATTTTGGGATGGTCATTTTTTTCCTTACCAAATAAACACTATATACATGTTCTTCACTAAATTATTATTGTTCCTATTTTATCTTATGTCCATTGTCTAGAAGTCTTTTGTCACACATCTGTGACCTCTTCATCGACTCTTCCATCCCATGTGTCTTTTCCTGTTCTGTTTAGTCCATTCTGTCTTTCTCTGATGGGACTGAAGAGGTCACTGATATGTTACAAAAAATTTCCAGACAATGGACATAAAATAAGATAGGAACAATAATAAACAAGTGAAGAATGAATGTATAGTGCATGTGTTTATTTAGCAAGGAGAAAAAAAATGACCATCCCAAAATATAACAATATTATCAATAACCCTTATCATCATATTTTGTATTTCCACTTTTTCTATGCTGGCTGAAGTTGAATGGATCCGTCTCAACACAGCATCTCTCCACTTGTCACAGTCCTTCATCATTATCTTTATAAGGCTCAACATCTTCAGTCCTCATTTCACCACTTCTTCAGCCATCTTTTTCTGTAGGCTCTTTTCACCTTTATCGGAAACATTTTTTCATGCTAAGAGTTGCTGAAGCATAGAACAAACTGTCGGCATCAGTTGTTAGTTGTCAGAGCACTGCATCCTTCAAAACTTCCATGCTTCCTGAGATTCACCAACACTACACCTGATTTTCTCCCCTCCATACACACACAAGCATGTATCTGACTCATACACTGTTCACTTTCCAGACATTTGTACATTACTGCATATACTTTATACACACTTTTTGACAAGTTGTGGTGCACCTGAGCACTGTATACAATAATTTCATTATTATTTTTTTATACATAGTTGAGCACCTTTTCAATTACCTATGATTCTTCATATACATTACATGTCCATCCATACAAGTGCAGTCTTCTTTCCTGCACAATGTGGCTGATACCATTGCTAACCATTTTCTCTTCTTAGTACACGTATGCTCCATCATTCAAATATGTGTTCCTTATACATTAGTGAATATATACGCCATTCATTTGCAACAAAAATATATTCATTCAAGTTAATCAGATGTGAAGATGCATGCCCTCCTTGTAACTTTCTAAGCCAAGGTCCTACTGCAAATTACCTAGTATGAAAATCTCTACTATTCACCAATATCTTCTTAATCATGTCTCCTCTCAGTTAAAAGATGTTCCAGGTTTTCCATGTTTCAAATCTTTTGGAGTTCATGATGCTTCCCTTCAATGTGAAACAGTTTATTTCCTTATTAAAACTTCTTCTGTTTCATCATCATAATCATCGTTGTCACCACCACCACCACCATCATCATCATCATCATTGACATCATCGTCATCACTATCACCACAACCACCACCATCATCATCATTATCATCGTCATCATCATCATCATTGACATCATCATCATCACCATCGTCACCGTCACCACCACCACTACCACCATCATCATCATCATCCATTCTGGCATGGATCAGACAGTTTAACAGGATCTGCCAAACTGCATCAGGCTCCAATGTCAGCTTTGTCATGGTTTCTACAGCTGGATACCCTTCCTAACACCAAGAATACCCTTAAAAAGTTCATCCTAAATGTGCATGTAGGAGATGGATCTGAAAAGGGACTTAATAAGCATTTCTATTATTGATTCAGGGTCACAAATTTGAGAGTAGCAAACAGTCATTTAATTCATCTCCAGTACTTCTGGGACCCATAAAATAAGCACCAAGTACTTATTTTGCTGACCCCAGAAGGATGTAAGGGTCAAGGCAACTACGACAGGATTTGAACTCAGAATGTGCAGAGACATGTCAACAGAAACATTAAATTCTTTATTGGCTGGGACAGCTGGTCTTGATCTACTTTTATCCTATTCTCATAGAGCTGAGACAAATTTCATTGCTTACCAGATGCTAGCTTATGAAAAATTAAAATCACATTTCCAAGATTGATAAATGTTATGCCTAAGGGATTGTTTTTCTAAAAGCAAGTGATTCTCCTGCAGCTGTCTTATAAGAAATATGGCACCATTGAGCTCAAGTCCTTGTGTAGTCTGAAATACTTATCTCTGCTTCACTCTGTCTCTGAAGAAATGAAAGAGAAGATCAAAGCTGTAAAGTGAGAAAATAGAGAATGATAATATAGCATAGAAAACAGATTTCATTTCATCTGATTTAAGACAGAGCTTTCATTGATCCCCAGATAGGAAATTTGTAGGTGTTGTACGAAGGTATGCATTTTGGAAAAGGAGTAAAAGGGTAAAGGGTAAAGACCCCCTTCAGTCATGAATGACCATGGAGTTGCACCTAGAAAGTTCCTGTCTGTGACACAAGTCTGGGCAAGGTTGTTTATGGAAGACCAGCAGTCGCCCATGCATACCAGCCTCCCTTCTCTGTGCCGCTAATGTTATCCAAGGGAAAAGCAAACACTGATACAGCTAATACGTTGCTGAGTGAACAAGAGTAACATGAAATAAAGTGTCTTGCTCAAGAACATAACACACAACCAAGTCTACGAATTGAACTCACTACCTCATGATTAAGAGCCCAACACTCTAACCACTGAGCCATGTGCCTGTAGAGTTCATATAAACAACTGCCTAACATTTTACTGGTATTCCAGGTTGCCAGCAGGCAGAATCAATAGCACACCGGGCAAAATGCTTAGTGGCATTTTGTCCATCTTTATGTTCTGAGTTCAAATTCCACTAAAGTTGGCTTTGCCTTTCATTTTTTTCAGGGTCAAAGAATTAAGTACCAGTTGAGCACTAGGGTCAATGTAATATACTTACCACTACCTTAAAATTTTTTTAAATGCATATTTTACCTGTGAATTTGCATGTGTAATCTGGGAATGCATACAATGAGCTTCTCTGCCCTAGGTGTACAGAAAACACTCGGCAAGAAATGGAAGAAAATTTGAAGAAAGAAGGAAGATAATAATAATAATAATAATAATAATAATAGGAATACGAAAAGCTTTCTCACTATAAAGATCTGCAAATTGAAATCACAAAATTGTGGAAGCTTAGTACTATGATAATACCAGTAGTAATTGGTGCGTTGGGAATGATAAAGAAGGGAGCTGAGAAGTGTATTAAACAACTCCCTTTTAACTCCAATCTCTGTGAACTACAAAAGATAACCTTGATGGGTACAGCCCATATAGTAGGGAAAGCACTCTCCATCTAAAATGGAATAAATGTGGTGTTAATTTTAGCATGCATAGCAAAACAAAAGTGCCCTTGCTACTCTTGGCCTCTGAAGTATGCCCAGTACTAAGGCAGCTGAAATAAAGTTATAATGAAAGGAAACCATAAATAATAGTAATAATAATAATAATTCTTTCTACTAAAGGCACAAGGTTTGAAATTTTGCGAGAAGGGGCAATTGAGTACATCGACTCCTGGGTTCAGCTGGTACTTATTTTATCGACCCTGTAAATATAAAAGGTAAAGTTGACTTTGGTGGAATTTGAACTCTGAATGTAAAGACAGATGAAATGCCACTGAGCATTTTGCCTAGCATGCTAACAATTCTGCCAGATCACCACCTTGATGATGATGATGATGATGATAAAAATGATGATAATAATAATAATAATAATAATAATAAAATAATAATAAATGCCCTGATGCAGTACCAGGCAGTGGCTCTCATGGCTTCTGATCTTAACTGATTGGAAGTTAAGTCATGTACATTGTTTTGTCTTGGTATAAAAGATGGGCTACAGCAAATATTCTGCTCAATACCACAGATTTGCTTGTCAGTTGTTTGACCTTAACCAGTTGACCATGTCCTTTACTGGCTGACGATATGTGCATCTCTGATCATGAGCAGAAGTAGTGGGGGAGCATCATAGCCATGTGTTGAGAGGGATTCTTTGGGGTTTGAATAATTCACCTCTGGAAACATGGGTGTTTCGTTCAACGTCCTTAAACAACCCTTATTCAGGGACCTTTTGAGCGGGATGGGTTACTCAACCAGAAGAAAATTCTAACTGGGCCCCACCTGCAAGGTCATGTGCTGTTTATCTTGATATGAGATCACCATGTCGTGCACATATGGTTGTGATGCATGTGCCTAGTGTACCCTTATCAGATGGGTAGTCATGATGGGTATACTGGGCTTTGTATATTTTACCCCAGTGTCACTTTGATGGCATGCACTGCTCTCTCACTCAATAATAATAATAATAATAATAATAATAATAATAATTATGGTAATAATAATAATGGTTTCAAATTTTGCCACAAGGGCAGCAGTTTGGCGGGAGGGGAAGAGTCGATTACATCGACCCCAGTGTTCAACTGGTACTTATTTTATCAACCCTGAAAGGACGAAAGGTGAAGTCAAACTTGGTGGAATTTGAACTCAGAATGTAAAGACATGAAACGCTGCTAAGCGTTTTGCTTAACATGCTAACAATTCTGCCAGCTCATCACTTTAATAAGAACAATAATAATAATAATGATGATGATAATGATGATGATGATGATGATGATGATGATGATGATCATAATAATAATAATAATAATAAAACAACCATGACAATTTAAAGTGGGAAATACAAAGGTTATAGTCAATGAAGAGAGTAGATGTGATACCTATAGTAATTGGTACACTTGGAGGGATCAGCACTCAACTACCAGCATGGCTGAAAAAGATCAGTGCAAGTGTGAAGGTGAAACACCCACAAAAATCTGCATTGCTTGGAACTGCAAGGATTCTTCGCAGGGTTCTTGAAGTACGACCAGTAAACAAGTGTCACCTTAGTCTGCTGGCTGTGGACAGCTGATACTTTCCATCATACCCAGCAAAATAAGCTGTGAGTTTTCATATAATAGTAATAGAATATCAATAATAATAATAATAGTAAGGTCATGCTCTGTTTCTCTTGATATGAGATCACCATGTCACCCACATATAGTAGTGATGCATGTGCCTGGTGTACTCTTATCGGACAGGTAGTCACGATGGGTATATTGGGCTTCACATATTTGTACCCCAGTGTCAGTTTGATGGCATGCGCTACTCTCTCACTCACTAATAATAATCTTCTCTACTATAGGAACAAGGCCTGAAATTCTGGAGGAAGGGCCCAGTTGATTAGATCAATCCCAGTGCTTGACTGGTAGTTATTCTATCAACCCCCAAATAAAAATAATAATGATGATGATGATGATGGTTTCTTTTATTTGCCACGAAAGTATCAGATGAGGTGGACATTTCGAGGACATTTTACAATTTGTGTGGGTGTGGGTGTATAGTGGGAGGGTTTTAGATAAACTGATGAGTTTAAACTGATGAGTAGAAGAAAGAGAAAGAAAGGCACAGGCATGGTTATATAGGTGTAGGTGTGGCTGTGTGTTGAGAAGTTTGCTTCCCAACCACATGGTTCTGAGTTCAGTCCCACTGTGTGGACACATGAGCAAGTGTTTTCTACTAACGCCTCAGACCAACCAATGCTTTGTGAGTGGATTTAGCAGATGGAAACTGAGAGAAGCCCATCGTATATATATATATATATATATATATATATAGGGAGAGTTCACGGAAAAAACAAAAGACGAAGACTGGTGGTGTATAAAACAAACAAATGTATTAGTATAACGCTCAGGAATAGAAAGAGTCTTTTACGTTTCGAGCCTACGCTCTTCTACAGAAAGGGACACAGAAAAAAAACAATGAGAGATACATGGAGAGAAAAAAATGTGTAGTGGCTACTGATCTATCATGGCGACATATATATATATATGTATGTATGTATATATATATACAGGAAAAAAATTAATGTTCCAGTCTGCACCAGAAAATCCATATGTGGAATGAGCTATCTTAGTCGAAGAAACTATACTGAAAGTGATAGGCGAGTTTGTCTACCTGGGCAGCACACTCAGCCGTTCTTGCTCCCTGGATGATGAAATATCTTTCAGGCTGCAGAGCAACTGATTCCTTCCATTCTCCTGAGTCTCATGTCGGTCCCAGCGTGGCATCACAAGGCAAACAAAAATTGCTGTGTACCAAGCATGTGTACTGACATCACTCTTTTACTCATGTGAGACATAGACTCTTTACAAACGTCATGTAAAGGTCTTTTGAACGCTTTCATCAGAGATGTCTGAGACACATTCTGAATGTTGGCTGGACCTTAAAAACTCCAGACACACAGGTCCTGAGGAAAGCTGATATCTTAAGTATTGAGGTGATGTTGCACAGGCACCGGTTACGTTGGACTGGACACCTTATTAGAATGAAGGATAGCAGGATCCCTAAACAGATGTTATATGGGGAACTTGTAAATGGAAAGAGACCTCAGTAGAAACCAAGGCTGCAATTTAAGGGCTGGGTCAAGTCCTCATTAAAGGCCTGTGATATACAGGAGACCGACTGGAAGAGCAATGCCTGTCATCGCCACAGATGGAGGAAGCAGGTTAAGGAGGTGGTCAACAACTTTGAAAGAGCTTGTATTCTGCATGAAGAATTTAAGCATGCTGCTCGAAAGTGTGCTGCTAGCGTAGTGAACGGGGAAAGCTTGGTTTGCAATGTTGGCAGTTGTGTATGCTTGTCAAGAGCAGGGCTCATTAGCCATCAACAGAGTGACAAATGCAAAATATAAGTTAGTCCTGGAGTGCACAATGTTCCTAAAGGTCAGCAATGATCTTCTTTGGTAACGAGAGGACGGCCATCATATGTAAGTAGAGAGTGTTTGAAGTGATGTTCAGATATTGTATATTGTGTGTGTGTGTGTGTGTTTGTCCCCTACTACTGCTTAACAACCAGTTTTGGGGTGTTTACTTCCCTGTAACTTAGCAGTTTGGCAAAAGAGACAAACAGAATAAGTACCAGACTTAAAAAGAAAAAAAAAGGACTGGGACTAAAATTCCTCAAGGCGATGCCCCTGCATGGCCAAAGTCTAATAAATGAAACAAGGGAAAATCAAAGAAAAATAAAATAAAAGAGAGCATTCAATATATGTGTAAACATGAATGATGTTTGTTTCCTTCTCAAGCCACGCCTGGCTCATAAGGGCCGGTTTCCTGGTTTCCTTGGCGTATAGGTTCCTCACCTGGACGGAACGCCAGTCTGTCGCAGGTGAGCTGCAAGATGCAGGAAGAAAGAGTCAGAGAAAGTTGTGGCGAAAGAGTTAGCAGAAGTTCACCATTACCTTCTGCCAGAGCTGCATGGAACTTAAGTGTTTCGCTCATAAACACACACATTGCCCGGTCTGAGATTCGAATCCATGATCCCTCGACCGCAAGTCCGTTGCTCTAACCATTAGGTCATGTGCCTCCAGCATGAATGATGTGGTCCTCCAGATTCAGATAGCCTCCATCCAGAGTCAATCAAGGAACTTCACAGATCCAGGAACCCCTAACAACCAAGGGCACATGCTTTTGCCTGACTGTTGCTCTTCAGTTTGCAGGTGCATGCTTAATGTAGATTCATCCACCCAAGCCATATTTCGACAAATTCCCTGGAAGAAAAGCACTTCCCTCTCCACCATCATTTTCTTTTCCAAGTGGACCTTGAACATTCATTGAAGGCTTCACCAAAGAGACGGGTTTGAGCCCTCACTCTGTTCAGCTTCATCCATTGCACCATACCTACTAAACAGAGAAACACTGCCTGCCCACTTTTTTAAAGGTGAGTGTTGGGGTAATCCTCACAATTGATAATCAAATTTGTTCTGCATATGGTAACAGCTGTGCATACAATATGATTTAATTGCTTTGCAAACATCCCTGACAGTCATGCCTGGAGGCTTTTCCATGCCTGTAGAGTTTATCTTGAAATGGACGTGCCTCTCAGTAGCACCGTTGGGTCAGGAATTTCTGAGAGTTATCCATAATATGTTTATGGCCCCAAAGTTCTCTAAGTATCTTCTATTAGAGCACTTGAACAACCAATCCCTTGAGAGTAAATTTGGTGGATGGGAACTGTGTGAAACCCCTTGTATATGTATATGTATGCATGCATGTGTGTGTGTCATTGCATTTGTCCCTCTCCTACTGCTCAACAACTAATGTTGGTTTGTTTACATCCCTTTAACTTTGCAGTTCAACAAGAGCCTCCAACAGAATAAGTAGCAAACTTTAAAAACAAGTACTGTGGTCATTTTGTCTGACTAAAACTTTTCAAGGTGGTGCTCTAGCAATGCCAAAGTCCAATGACTGAAACATAATTTAAGATACTGTTTCATTTTCTAACCTCTATCTAGACGTTAGTTAGTTTTCCACAGTAAAAGAACAGAGGTTCATAATTTCTGTCATCATATTTACAGCTTAATCAAATATCATTATTCCTCTCAGATTGGTTGAGATCGACAGTTTTGGACTTTGAGGAACTTCAGGATATGTTTTTCGGTCTTTCGTGTTTTTGTTTGTTTGTTTTATTTTAAAGTGAAGCAAACACCTGCCTTCGTCTTTTGTTTATTTCCGTAAACCTGCCTTCGTCTTTTGTCTATTTTCATAAAGCTTCCCGTTATATATATATATATATAGATAGATATATACGTATATCTATATATATATGTTGGTGGTGGCTAATATCTAAATCTATCTATCTATCTATCTATCCATATATATATATGTATATATATATATATATATATATATATATATATAATATATATATATATATATTATATACACACACATGCATACATACAGATATTTATTCATACGTGCACACACACATACATACATACATACATATACACACACACACACATTTATATAACCATAAACGCTTCTCTGCTTTAAAAAAGACATACAAGGGATCGCGTCACACCAGTTCGATGAATAAAAAAAATATGGAATACTTTACGAAAAACAAACAAACAAAAAAAAAAGGAAAGAAAATAGGTTAATATATATATAATATTGATTTCTTTATTTGGCCCAAATTTTTAAGGGTTGCTATCGTTGATAAACTCATGTTAAGGATATTTTATCGCCCCTGATGTAATGACCGGTTAAGTTGACCTCGGCAAGAATTAGAAAATTGGGTCGCGTTTTACTGAATTTAAATTTAGTGGAAAATATAATAGTTTCGGTTCTGTAACCATCTTTGCCAAGAATACAGCTGTAAAGTTAATTTCGTCACATTTGCAATTGGAAAGACGCAGTTGCAATCGGAAGGAGACATAGCAAGTAATAGGAATGACATAAAACGAATGAGGATGAGAGAGAGAGGGGGGGGAAGAAGGAGAGACGGAGAGGGAGAGAGAGATAAAGAGAGAGGGGGAGATTGTAAGAAGCGAGAAGGAGGTAAATAGAGAGTAAAATGATAAAGAATAAAGGACAGAGAGAGAGAGAGTAAGTGAGTGAGTGAGATATTTTTTTAAGAAAGGGAGGCTGACAAAGAGTAAGAAAGGCAGTGAAATATTGTTAGAAAGGGTGTTAGGCAGATAGAGGGAGTGACAGAGAGTAAAAGAAAAAGGATAGAGAACGGAGAATAGAGAGGGGGAGAAAGATTGTAATAAGCGAGAGTGGGGGGAAGACAGAAGGTGTGACAGAGAGTAAATATAGATAAATGAGGGGAAAATAGAGAGAGATACTGTAAGACGGGGACGTAGAGAGAGAGAGAGAGAGAGAGAGGGCGTGACAAGGAGTGAAAAGATAAGGAAGACAAGAAGAGAAGGAAATATAATTAGAGATAAGGTGCGTGACGTAAGGGAGGTAACTCGTAAGAAGGCCAGGCTAGCTTTGTGTCTATTTCAATTGACAATTGTAGCGTGAGCCTGTTTATATCATTTCTTACTGACGCCACAAATATAAAACTTACTCCCCCATACACTTTCTGTTACCTAGAATGGAAAAATACTCGCTGCGCTGATTTTATCTGAGGCTATTCTGAACTTTTGTTTGTTTGTTCACAACATTAATCAACACAAACTTAATTCCGAGACTTGAAGTAAATTTCAAACTGAGCTTTCACTATCGTTCTCTCTCCCGCCTTGATTTGTATTTTTTTCCCTTCTTCTTCTTCTTCTTCTCCGTCTACCCTACTCCACATCATCCCCCACTTCTTTCATTCGTTCTGTCTATCGCGGTTGAACGTTCGCCCTTTCTCTTCAAAAGTATAAAATCTTTTTACGTCTTCAGGTATTGATTATATTTTTTTGGATCAAGTTAATACATTTTTAAAGAGATTTTACTCAGACTTGGACACACGCACACACATCCATAATATACAATGGGCAATATCGAAGAATTGGTACTATCAAAAATCAACAGCAAAAAGGTTGTGATATTTTCCAAATCGTTCTGTCCATTTTGTTCCAAAGCCAAACAGGCTTTCAAAGATCACATTGGTAGCATCATCACTCCTGATGATTATGAAGTGATGGAATTGGAAGATCATCCAGATGCAGAAAAAATCTTGGATTACTTGCTAGATTTCACTGGATCCAGAACGGTAAGTTAACATGGTATCTTGTTACTTTTGTTATTTACTAGCTTTTTATCGCCAAATATCGTTTAGTAAGCCTTACCATTAGTTACGACACGAAGGAATTTTTTTTAAAAATTTTATTTTTATCTCTCTTTCCTGTGTCATAAATTTACATCATCCTCACCACCAACATTGTTGTCACCATCGCTACCGTCATCATAATCGTCGTCATCATCATTAATAACAACTACAACCTCTCATCGTCATCAAGTTGACATAATGTTGTATATTTAGAGTTGACGCGCTTTTTATTATTATTATTATTATTATACATCCCAGTCCAGTGTTAACAATGTATATCAATTTAGCTGGACCAATTATTTTACCTTTTCATTTTTGTATCATTACTATATACTATATTTCACTAAAAACGTTTATACATTGTAAGTATATATATATATATATATATATATATATATGTAGAGAGAGAGAGAGATATGTAAATTTAATTTCCTCCGAAGTGCCGACTATAATTTTGTTTTTGTTGTTAGTGTTACTGTTATTAACTCTTTGCCTATAACAAAAAATCTGCTTGATGCTGTACCTGCCCTGTTCCGGAGCAAACATATGTCAAACCACTTCAATCATATCTAATAAAATAATATGTGTAATTTTCTCGTATGTCATGTAATTGTTTTAAAGTGAGTTGGAAATTTCCACTCACCCTCTGGAAGCTCTCCAAAGTGAGCAATTTTAAACCGAGGAACAAACCTCCGCCTGTCTTAGAACGAAGTCTCCTCCTCACACTTGTCTTTCACTTTCTCCACACTCTTTCCTTTTTACGTTTTACTCTAGCGAAGCATTATCGTTGCATTCCTCCTTGTTTTACCGTTTTAATAGACGTATTTGAAAGCAGACACCGAAAATAAACATCTAATCAATAGTGATTAGAAGTGATTGTTTAGTTTAATTTAAAGAGATAATCGTATGTTTGTATCTTCTTTTGTTATGAAAAGGTTGGGCCGACCATAATTGACAGCTAAATACACACTACTACTTTTAACAATGCGTGGCTAAGCAAATAATTATTTGCAGTAGACTTAATTGCTTTCTATTAATTTTTGAAGCATTTACTGCTATTTGTTCACTTTTATTGCTTTTTGCGGGAAGAAACAAATATATCAAGTACCTGTTCTTATTAAAAGTTTCAACGCCCCAACTGCTTGGATTATATTAGCACGTGTTTTAACTCCATAAGGTCTAGGTATCGCGCTAGTATTTCAGGGATCGTTATCATCTTTACCCTGGTAAAGATGATAGCAGTTTGTATCATCAGTTTTAAATTTTATATCGACGGTATTTGTAATAAATGTTGAAACATTCACGTTTATTTCCGTTTCTTTCTTTTTTTCTTGTAGATATCCGCTTACTAGCACCAGATAAATGACTATTTCTAAAATAGATTATAAAGTTTCTTTCTTATAAAGATTAAAGGCATTCTTCATGACTATCCTATGAGGTGTCTCACCCTTCGTACTACCTCGAATTTGCCCTTTACAGGCACACAGCTCCTATGTATCAATCCGACAGGAATGTACGCTCCTTCAGTTTGCAAGCACATGCTATGTCATTTGATATCTCAATGATGTACTTAATATTTCTTGCTATTTGACCCGACATTTAGTAGTTTCTTTGAAAATAACTTATACACTTCATAAAACTAAAGGGAGAGGCGCAGGGTTTTAACTATGACGATGTTGTATTAACTAAACAAATATTTTCCTATTTCGCTCCTTAGTCTAAATGTTGATTCCCATAAATTCACTATATCAGATGCACTGCCGAAAACATCCGCTTCTTATACGAGCCAACGAAGAAGCCTCTACATAGTCGCTCGGTCGGTCGGCTAGAAATAGATGTAGCATTCTTTCGACTTACATCGAAACACTTGGCTTTTAAAACAACGCAGTCCCAGATGTATGAAAAGGGGTTGGTTAAAACTGGTACACCTTTGATCATAAGATATCTTGATCGCGTTTGACCAAACAAGAATGATATAACTGTTGTTTGTATGTAGAGCAAATCATCTTCACCAGTAGAGCAGGTTGCCAGCGCCCGGGGCAAGGCATGTGTTACAGGAAAAGCGCGCTATTTTATTTTCGCTTTTTATTGTATATTACTCTTTTTATTTTATAATTTTGAACTGTTGCTCCAAGGTCCACTGCCCACAAACCCCACGCTATACCTATTTCTTTATTACCCACAAGGGGCTGAACATAGAGGGGACAAACAAGGACAGACATAGGTATTAAGTCGATCACATCGACCCCAGTGCGTAACTGGTACTTATTTAATCGACTCTGAAAGGATGAAAGGCAAAGTCGACCTCGACGGAATTTGAACTCAGAACGTAACGACAGACGCAATACCGCTAAGCATTTCGCCCGACGTGCTAACGATTCTGCCAGCTCACCGCCACCATTGAGCTTTATGGAGGATATATCCCTGTCCAAGTTGTCATGCTAGAGGTGTTAAACTCATCCAAACAAACTGACCAAACTGTCGTTTTAAATGCTGCAGATTGCCGATGCTTCAACTTAATGGAGCGAAACGATGGAATTTGAGGAAAATTAAAGTAAAGTTACTAGCGGCCCATCCTTGGGTTTAGTACTTCATTTTCGCTTTCATCAGTCAGCAATGGTAATAACATTTTGTTTGGCGACCAGCAAAGGCATATCTTTTTACATGTTTCAGTTATTGTACAACAATAATGGTGTGGCACTGCCTTAAAGGGTTTAGTCGAACAAATCAATTTCAAGTCTGGTACTAAATCAATCGGCATGTTTTTGCCGAACCTCTAAGTTATGAAGACATAAACAAACCGACACCGGTTGTCTAGCGGTGGTGGACTACAAACACAAAGACGCACGCGCGATTGCACACAAACACACACATGACAGGATTCCTCACAGTTTCTGTCTATCAAATTCATTCACAAGGCATTGATCATCTTGGGATAACATTAGAAGACCCTTGCCCAAGATAACTGTGTGGTGGGACTGAACCCGAAGTCACATGGTTGTAAAGTGAGCTTCCTAACCTCACACTTATGTCCTATAAGTGTCAGTGCCACATAAAAGCGCCTGTGCTAGCATCATGTATAAACACCCAGTACATTCTGTAAAGTGGCTGGCATTAGGAAGGGCATCCAGTCGTAGAAACCATACCAGCGTCCCATAGCATGGCACCTTGGGCAAGTGTCTTCTATTGCCTCAAGCCAATGACCAAAGCCTTGTGAGTAGGTTTAGTAGATGGAAACTGAAAGATGCCTCCCGTATATATATATATATATATATATATGTATGTATATATAAATGTATATATATATATATGTATGTATATATAAATGTATATATCTATATGTATGTATGTATATATAAATGTATATATCTATATGTATGTATGTATATATAAATGTATATATCTATATGTGTATGTCTTTACATCCATTTTTGTCCACCTCCACCTCTCGACAACTGATGTTGGTGTGTTTACATCCCCATAACTTAGCCGTTCGGCAAAAATGGACCAATAGAATAAGTACCAGGCTTCAAAAAAAAAAAAAAAATTCCTGTGGTTGATTTGTTTGACTAAAACCCTTCATAGCAGTGCCCCAGCATGGCCACAGTGAAATAACTGAAACAAATTAAAGATTTTAGAAAATGATATATGCACACATGCATATTTATAAGATACGAATGTGATAAGGCCAAAATGCAAAGTGGAACTATAAAGTGAAAACAGAACATTGTTCTATTTCCATTTTTGTAGTTCATTTTGTATTGTTTTGGCCTGAAGTTCTTATCCAATTTAATATCACACAATACTTCACCCTAGCTAATTATATTCTAATATTTATACATTCATGTATGTATGTGTGTGTGTGTTAGAGTTGACTTGAGTAGTGTCAAGTGTTTCCTACTCTAGCTCAGAGCCAACCCAAATCTTGTTAGTGGATTTGGTAGGCAAACTGAAAGAAGCCTGTTGTATATATATATATCCTCCTCCTTATCATCATCAGTTATATGTGTATTATATATATGCAATATATGTATATACATATGTGTGTGTACTATATATGTATATATGAAAGGTGGCGAGCTGGCACAATCGTTAGCACGCGGGGCGAAATGCTTTGCGGTATTTCGTCTGCCGTTATGTTCTGAGTTCAAATTTCACCGAGGTCGACTTTGCCTTTCATCCTTTTGGGGTCGTTTAAATAAGTACCAGTTATGCACTGGGATTGATATAATCAACTTAATTCGTTTGTCCTCTCTGTGTTTAGCCCCTTGTGGGTAGTAAAGAAATATATATATATGTATATATCAAAGGGTAAAGACCCCCTTCGGTCATGAATAATCATGGGATTCCACCTAGAAAGTTCCCCTCCGAGGTACAAGTCTGGGCAAAGTTGTTCATGGAAAACCAGCAGTTGCCCATGCATACCAGCCTTCTGTCTCCATACCACTGATGTTATCCAAAGGAAAAGTAAAGACCAATACAGCTTGGCGCCATTGACATCGCAGCTCATTTCTACACAGACACACAGCCTGGTCTAGGAATTGAACTCACAACCTCACGATTGTGAGCCTGACACTCTAACCATTGAGCCATGTGCCTATATGCATACACACACATATATATATACATATACATATATATATATATATATATATATATATATATATATATATATATATAATATATATATATACACAATATATATATATACATATATACACACACACACACACATATAAGAGGGAAACCACTATGTGGACACCCTTATGCTAGAAATAGATCCGCTTATATATATATATATATATATATATATATATACCAAGTAAGTTAGGGGTTGTGGACCCAACCCACTAAGGGATAATACTTATCCAATATACTGTTGGTATAATATATCCAAATTATTAATGCACAAGTGTTTTTAATTGCAATGCAATTTACTTACTTATTGTATTAAATGGGTGAAGCTAAAGAAATATTTTACCATTAATTTATAATACAAATAAGAAAATGGAGAAACAATTTAGTTGGTTTATCAGCTTTAGGATATTACAATCTTGACTTATTTATTTAACAAAACAAGAACCATGATAACATACATATATACAGTATAAAATTCAATACATTAATGTTTTTTTAATAACTACTTGTATTATTATCTTATATGTATTGAATTTTATACTGTGTATATGTATGTTATTATGGTTGTAGTTTTGATAATTAAATAAGTCAACATTCTAATATCCTAAAGCTGATAAACCAACTAATGTGCTTCTCCATTTTCTTATTTGTAATATATATATATGTGTGTATGTATATATATATATATATATACATTATATATATACATATATATATATATATATATATATATACATATATATATATACATATATATATATACATATATATATATACATATATATATACATATATATATATACATATATTATATACATATATATATATACATAATATATATACATATATATATATACATATATTATATACATATATATATATACATATATATATATACATATATATATATATATACATATAATATATACATATATACATATACATATACATATACATATACATATATATATACATATATATATATACATATATATACATATATATATATACATATATATATATACATATATATATATACACATATATATATATACACATATATATATATACATATATATATATACACATATATATATATACACATATATATATATACACATATATATATATACACATATATATATATACATATATATATATATACATATATATATATATACATATATATATATATTTATATATATGTATATATATATATGTATATATATATATTTATATATATGTATATATATATATGTGTGTGTGTGTGTGTGTATGTATGTATATAAAGGCTTAACCTGTTGTAGTTATATAGCACTTTAATGGCAGACATAGTTGAGAACTGATGGTCAGGAGGTATAAACCGAAAGATAAAAATTGGCCAAGCTAACCGTTAAATGTCAAAGGATGGGAGAAACACAGCAAAAGTAACTGGTAATAAATTACAGGTGAAAAATAACCTCCTCTTCCTCCTCCTTCTCCTTCTCCTTCTCCTCGCCAGATGAAAAGTCCTGTTACTTATTTTGCAGGTAGTAGAAATGGTATGGTAAGCAACAGCAACAGCAGCAGCAACATCCCTGAGTAGTTGTAAAGTCAGTTTGACATTAGGAAAGATATTTAGATGAGAGCCAACATAAGTTTACTTCACAGTTCATTGATAATTATTTAATACCAGCAGTGCCAGTAGCAGCAGCAGCCAGTGGAGGTGCAATGGCCCAATGGTCAGGGCAGCGGACTCGCGGTCAGAGGATCGCGGTTTCGATTCCCAGACCGGGCATTGCGTGTGTTTATTGAGCGAAAACACCTAAAGCTCCACGAGGCTCCGGCAGGGGCAGCTGGCGACCCCTGTTGTACTCTTTCACTCCAACTTTCTCTCACTCTTTCTTCCTGTTTCTTGTCCCCGACTTCCTACGCCACCGCTGAGCCTGGATGTGCATTTAACCATCCGTCGATGCTCTCGGTGTCGGGGTGGTTGACCTGCTTTCTCTTCTGCGGGTCTTACGAATAGCAAAGGACCACGTTTCGGACTCCTCCCACTGGACGAAGACCGTTACGCTCAACAGCAACAGCAACAGCAGCAGCATCACCACCACCACCACCAGCACTACCACCATAATCATCATCACTAGTTTGATGTCCATTATCCCGTCCATGGGTTCAGATGGAATTCATTGAGGCAGATTTTCTATGGCTAGATGCCCTTCCTGTCATTCGACCCTCACTTGCTTCCAAACAGAGTAATATTTTTCCCATGACCAGGCAGGTTTTCACAGAAGACTGTGTGGGAATGAGACCATTTACAACTGTCACTACACTCTCGGAGTGGTTGGTATTAGGAAGGGCATCCAGCTGTAGAAACTCTACCAAATCAAGATTGGAGCCTGGTGCAGCCATCTGGTTCGCCAGCCCTTAGTCAAAATTGTCCAACCCTTGCTAGCATGGAAAGCGGATGTTAAATGAGGATAATGATGATGATGATGTGAGGTCACAACAAGGAAACACAAACACACACACACAGACATGCTTCTTTCAGCATCCCCTTCCAAATTCACTCACTCTAGCCTAGGGCCAACATGCCGTGTAGTAGGACTGAACTCAAAGCCATGTGATTGGAAGGCAAACTTCTTAACCACACAGTCGTGCCTGCTGCAGACAAAACATGAACGCTTTGCTATTTTCAGACAAGGTAGCCAAAAAAATATATATGACTCCTACTTAATAGTCCTCTGGATGCTAACATATTTATCATTCCTTTTATATGATTCACTCATTGGTTGCATAACAAACAATTCTTGCTAGTATTCAGAACATACCATCCAGTGCTGTCACCATTACTGACTTAGGTTGACCACTTGACTGAAACCTTCTGACTTCATATCCTACCACTCTATTACATCATGGGTAATTTAATAAGCATTTCTGGGCCACTTAGTTGGCAGCAAAGCCAACAAGAGACCTTCTAGGTAATTTAATCAATTAGCTGAAAAACAAACTTCTCGTTAACAAATTCTTTGCCATTTTTACAATTGGCACTCATCATCATCACTATCATCATTTAATGTCCACTTTTCCATGCTTGCACGGGTCAGACGGAATTTGATGAGACATATTTTCTATGGCCGGATGTCCTTCATGTTGCCAGCCCTCACCTGCTTCCAAGCAAGGTGATGTTTCTTCATGGCCAGATAATGTTGTTTTGTTAAAGATTGGAAACAAACGATGTCACTTGTTTATAAATTTGATTCCAAAACAAAGGATACACCCAAAGGATACACCCAAAAGATACACCCAAAGGATACACCCAAAAATGCATGCACCGTACACATGTACATGCATGTGCTCACACATTCATACATATATTTTATTTTTTTTACTTGTTTCAGTCATTTGACTGTGGCCATGCTGGAGCACCGCCTTTAGTCGAGCAAATCGACCCCGGGACTTATTCTTTGTAAGCCCAGTACTTATTCTATCGGTCTCTTTTGCCGAACCGCTAAGTGACGGGGACGTAAACACACCAGCATCGGTTGTCAACCAATGCTAGGGGGACAAACACACACACACACACACACATATATATACATATATACGACAGGCTTCTTTCAGTTTCCGTCTACAAAATCCACTCACAAGGCATTGGTCGGCCCGGGGTTATAGCAGAAGACACTTGCCCAAGATGCCATGCAGTGGGACTGAACCCGGAACCATGTGGATGGTTAGCAAGCTACTTACCACACAGCCACTCCTGCGCCTATGATGAACTTATCTCAAATTCCACTCCAAAATCCACTCACAAGACTTTGGTCAGCCTGGTGCTATAATAGAAGACACTTGTCCAAGGTGCCATGCATTGGAACTGAACCTTAGACCACATAGTTTCAAAGCAAGCTCCTTGACCACAGATCTATGCCTGCACCTAGCCACACTATTATGTTCTTTAAAGACTTTTGATGACCTTAATATTTTTTTAACTTTGTGACCCAGATGAAAAGGTGAATTGGCAGAGTCAGTAAGGTATACCACTGCATTGTGGTAGTTGTTCCAACCCCCTGCTTTTTAAGTTCAAGCCCTACCGGGGTTTACTTTGCCTTTCATCAGTTCAAGGTCACTAAAATGCATAGCAATCTAGAGGGAGATAGGTGGAACTGTTAGAGTATCAGATGGAAAGCCTTGTGGTGTTTGCTTTGGTCCTTTCTGTTCTGACAGTAATGCCTGTAATGACACCGATACCAAGTTATGTTGGTCCTAAACTGAACACACAACTCCACATGCACTCCCCCCCACACCTATATGTGCATATGTATGTGTGTATGTATGTATGTATATACGTATGTATGTGAATGATGAGCTCTTTTCAATTTCTGTCGACCGAATCTACACACAAAACTTTGATCAACCTAGGACTATAGCAGAAAACACATGCTTGAGGTGTTGCATAGTGGGATTGAACCCCAAACCACAAGGTTTGGAAGCAAAAGGCACCTACACAAATGCACTTTGGTTTACACAAATATAATCTTTGTGGCTTAGGACAGGTTCCACATTTGAGATAACATATCCTTGACTAGATATGCAGAGCATATACTCTTGTTTAATTAGTTACTTTTTTGTCTGATATACATTCAAGCAGAACTTATTATTATTGTAATTATTATTATTATTACTTCCGGTTTAGCAAAGGCAGAGGTATTGTTTTCAGTTGTGTTTGTTTGTTTGTCCATGGACAAGATATCTCAAGAACTGCTGGATGGATTTGGATGAAACTTTCAGGAATGTTTGGCCTCATGACTAGCATGAACTGATTAGATTTTGGGTTCGATCTGGTACTGGACAAAGATTCTGGATTATTTTTCTTGTTTTTTTACTTAATTTTTGAGAGCAGTAAGGTTCATTTTTAGTATTCTCGTTTGCCTGGCATGCTAACAATTCTGCCAGCTCACTGCCTTAATAATAATAATGATAATCTTATTGGCCCATTGTAAGCATTGCTCAGGTACATTATGACTCGTTGGAAAAGGGTGAAAGAGGACGCGGAAAACAGCATTAAGTCAAGTAAAGAACATCAACAGTGAAAGCCAAAAGTCATGCTCAATACACAGAATAAAAAAAGAGAAAAGATAGAATAAAGGGAAGAGTAAAAGATCCATAAAAATAAGGTGTGTAGGCATGACAGGGATAGTGTTGAAGCTGGTAAATAATAAACTAGAAGCAATGTGAATGCTATCATTGAAAAGAAACACTAGACTGTTGAGAAAGGTTAGTAATGATTTGTATCAACATAAGAATGGAAACAAAAGCAAAAAGGTCAAAAGAGATGTATGTTGATGAGCTGTGATGAGATGAAACAGAGGTCAGCATTTCAGGTAATGTCTTTCATCAGTGAAGTGTGTCACATTAGCATTGGTGCTGGTGCCACATAAAAAGCACTGGTGCTGATGTCACGTAAAAAGCAGCATTTGAGCATGATTGTTACCAGCGTCGCCTGACTAGGACTTGTGCCAGTGGCACGTGAAAAAATATTCGAGCAAGGTTGTTGCCAGTGCTGCTGGACTGGCTCCTGTGCAGGTGGCATGTAAAAAACACCATTTGAGTGTGGCTGTTGCCAGTACCGCCTGACTGGCCCTCGTGCCAGTGGCATGTAAAAGCACCCACTACAAACTGAAAAAGAATGACAATGGGTTAGTACTAGACTAACAGGAACACAAGTTGTTTGAATTTTGCAATGTCTCCATAAGTCCTGCTTAAACAGATCTATGGTACACAGATAACTGGCCAAATATCTGGATGTAAACCACAGGTCAAACACTCAAGATATTAAGTACTTTTATCTTGTGGATACATGCTTGGGATGTTGGGGACATGGAGTTTTCAAATTTTCCATTCTTTGACCAATATTCTAGTCACAATGACTTAATCTTCTTTTGTGTTCAAGAATTGATATTTGCTCCTGTTTTTCAGATTGTAAAGATCAGTTAACAGAGATCTTTTTGCCTGCAATTGCTTGCGGGTCAAGGCTACTCTTTTTGTCTGATGCAGTTTTGGACAGTTATAGTGCTCGGCTGAATTATAGAGTAGAATGGTAGCCAGATGTTAGAGACAGAAATGAACATATTCTCACTCCTACCTTCTTTTAGGGATGGTGGAGATTATTCTTACTATCTTACAAATGCATTTTCACTCATTTACTACTGTATTTCTGTTGGAATACATTGCCTTTGTTTTAATTGATTTTCAAAATAATGAAGAATTTATTGAAGTAATTTCATCTTTATTAATCTCATCTTTGGAACATAAATTGGTATGAAATTTTAAAAGAAAGGTTCTGATGAAATTTTGATGAAGCTGATCAGTTAAACTTAGATCACTTTAAAATAGGTAGATTGTAAATTAAATCTCTTTAAAACAGAAAGTTTGTATCATAAAAACCGCAGGTGGTCTCAGGTGCGTTGGTATGAAACAATGATCTTACTACATAATATATAAAAATAACAATAAATCAACTAATATACTAATATTGCGGTGCATCACATGACAGCCAAGATAGTAATGTGTACAGTGTTGCTATAACAACACCATGCTGATGATACAACAATATGTTGAATTAAAAAAAAAACCTTCATTATAACATGTGACAATCACATTGCAATAATGAGCTAGTGAGCTAATAATGACCATCTCTACATGGTCATTTGACCTGCTAAAAATAACAGCAAATATCCTCCAAAACACACCCTACTGTCTTAAAAACGAAGTGTTCATTAGATAACGTAGTATTGGATATTACACTTGTCCCAAAAATACAAGATGGGATGGTCCTGAATGGAATACTTTTAATTAAAGGTTTTCTTGGTTAGAGTTGACCATGAGCTAACATCAACAATGAGCCAATGAAGGAGCCTCTACATAGTTTTTCAACCTGCGAGAAATAGCAGCCAACCAAATGCCCTCAAATCACAACCTGCCGTTTTAGAAAAGGATTGTTTGCATAATGTCAGCGTGGTGTCATGGACATGTCTTTTATCATAAGTTTGTTTAAGTGCTGACCTGGGGCTAAACAATAACAGCACTAGAAACAAAGCTACAACCCCTTAACACAGGATACCCCAAATCCCAGATTATATTTCTATAAAAGCTAGGATAAGGCAAATGACAATGAAGACCTAATGACATACATAAAATAATTCATTTTGTAAATAGATACCAAAATCAGTATTTAAACTTATTAATAAATATAATCATAACATCATCAACCTTCATAACCAAACCACAAACCCAACTACAGCATTCTGGTATATTTCCAAACACTATGATAGGGAGAGTCTTTAATGACCACAACACATCTGAGTTCAAAAGCAATACAGGTAACTCTAGAGAGCAGTGCTCTGCAACCGGTATATTGTGGCAAACTGGTATGCCACAAGATGACGCTAGGTGTGCCGCCAGAATTTTGAAAAGAATATAAGTGTACCATGAATGAAAAAAGATTGCCAAGCATTGCTCTAGTGGCAACATAATAACATAACTTCTAAACTTTATTTATATCTTTTGTTACTGTATTTATTTTGAGATGCTTTGTGTTTCTTTCAATTACTTTAAATATAACAAAGAATTTAGTAAAATAACTTAGTTATCATTAAACAAGTGTTAGGAACATAAATTGTGACTAAGGTTTGGTGGAAGATTTTAATTCAAAACGTATGAAAACAAGACATTTGTACTCAGAGACAGACGGTTTCAGCCGGATTGGTAACAAAAGGGTTAAGCAACTTGTACCTATACCAGTATACTCTCATGTATTGCCTAACTAAAAACCAAAATTTCTCTCCAGTACAATATTTTCTGCACCACTGACACTTAACTACTGAAACCATGTGGCAGTCTTCTAATTCCTTTTCCATTAGCTGTCCACCACCACCACCACCACCATCATCTTTATCATTGTTGACTTTGTCATCATTGCCAACATCATTATTCACATCACAGCACATGCCTATGTCATTATCATTTCATCATCATCATTGTTCAATATGTGTCTTCCATGCTGGCATGGACTGAATAGCTGGACAGGATCTGATGAACTACAGGACTGAAGCAAACTCCAGTGACTGCTTTACCGTGGTTTCTACAACTGGTTGCCCTTTCTTATACCAACTGTGTGTACTGGGTTTTTTTTTTCCTTTTTTTTGTGTAACTGTCGTGGTGAGAGTCACTGACACCCCTCACAGATTGGGAGAATGGACTAGCTGAACTCTTATAAAGAGTAGTGTTTGGTAGTAGTCACAAAGAGCATTTTGGAAGTCTCGCAAAATATGTCACAAGACTTCCAAAATACTCTCTCTCAACTACTACTGACTTCTACTCATTATATAAGGTTGGTGAGTCTATTCTCCAATTCGCCAGGGGTGTCAGTGACTCTCACCACAACAGTAACCCACATCTATAAACAATACAAAAATACATTGATGATATACAAAGAAACTTAACTTGAATCACTTCCATCAAGAAACTACATTACAGTCTACAAAATTCAACAACACCACAACTGACCACATAGATACCATGGTACATACCTTCATTAAAATAATTGGTGACTCTGCCAAAGAAAAGATACCCCATGTGGGATGTGTTCTTTAAAAGGTTCTACAGTTATTTTGAAAGCATTACTTATGCCAGTTCCATGTTTTATGCTGATGCCACATTAAAAGCTCCCAACTCATACTGTAAAGTGGTTGATGTTAGGAATGGTGTTCAGCTCTCTGGCTTGCCAGCTCTGGTCAAACTGTCCAACCCATGCCAGCATGGAAAAATAGATGCTAAAGGATACTCTCTCTCTCTTTTACTCTTTTACCTGTTTCAGTCATTTGACTGCGACCATGCTGGAGCACCGCCTTTAATCGAACAACTCGACCCTGGGACTTATTCTTTTGTAAGCCCAGTACTTACTCTATCGGTCCCTTTTGTCGAACCGCTAAGTAACGGGGACATAAACACACCAGCATTGGTTGTCAAGCTATCTAGGGGGACAAACACAGACAAACACAGGGGGGGGTGATAATAGTATTAGTAATGGTTTCAAATTTTGGCACAAGGCCAGTAATTTTAGGGAGTTATGGATAGTTGCATGAATGTGTATATTTTATGATTTAACTTTGCATATTTTAAAAATAATTAAGAATTGAAGTTAAACTTTAACATTTCATATATATTTGAGAAGATGAATAAAATTTGTGGATTAGTTTATCATTAGTTACGTTCATGCGGTATCTTGCAACAAGCAAATCAATGGTGGCACGTGAAAAAACATTCAAGCGAGGTCATTACCAGTGCCGCTGGACTGGCTCCTGTACAGGTGGCACATACAAAACACCATTTGAGTGTGGCTGTTGCCAGTACCACCTGACTGGCCTTCGTGCCGGTGGCATGTAAAAGCACCCACTACATTCTTGGAGTGGTTGACGTTAGGAAGGGCATCCAGCTGTAGAAACTCTGTCATATCAGATTGGAGCCTGGTGCGGCCATCTGGTTCGCCAGACCTCAATCAAATCGTCCAACCCGTGCTGGCATGGAAAGCAGACGTTATACGATGACGCCACCGCCGCCGGAATGCTTCCCAAGCATTTGAACTTACAACCTCTAACCACTGAGCCATGCACCTTCACTTGTAGCAATGTAAGTGGTCCATAAGGACATATTTTGAAACGGTATTACTGATAGGAAATGTGTGACGTGGACACCAAACTTTAATATCGTTTACAGAAATTGCAAAAAGCCGTGCAATGTAAAACTGACAAGACAGAAAAATAAGTAGATAAATGAAAGAAAATAAATAAGTATTTAAAAAAAATATAATTTAAAATGGTACAAATTTATCAATACTTACCTTGATTCTGTTGCAGTTGACTGGTTTTCTTCCCTAATGAAAACAAAGATTTTAATGTATCATTGATAAATTGATAAGTAGTAATTTTTTTTTTTTAAGTTATCAAAATATAAGGTCATCACTTCATAAAATTTGAAATTTAAAAAAAACAAATTATACATATGTGTGTGTGTGTGTGTGTGCTCAGGTGGAAAAAGGGTGGGAGAATATGAACTTGTTTTATGAACATACTTACAAGCATATTCAAACTAGATTCTCTTTCTGTCTCTGTTTCTCTGTCAATCTATCTCTTTCTCTGTATTACTCTGTCTATTTATCTTTTTCTCTCCCTTTCTCTTTCTCTCTCTCTCTCTCTCTCTCTCTCTCATTTATACATATCCGTGTCCCATGTTTATCTTAGTAAATCAAAAGTTTTCTAACATTAAACACCTTTCAAGAACTATTTTTAGTACTCAAATTTTATTTTAAATATGTCATATTAAACATAACTAATCTATATTGTTCTCATTCACAAATTTATACAAGTGGATACACTCTAATCACAATAGCTGCATATCTGCACCTTTGTTTCATAATTGTTGAATGTTTTCTCTTATCATCTTGTAACCTTTATATTGTTATTCCATCATCATCATCATTTAACATCCGTTGTCCATGCTGGCATGGGTTGGACGGTTTGACTGGAGTTGGTAAGCTGGAGAGCTGCACCAGGCTTCAGCCTGATTTGGCATGGCTTGTATTCTTTACTCTTTTTATATATATATATATATATATATATATGAAGACGCATGACTCATTGGTTAGAAAATCAAGCTTACGATCGTGAGGTTGTGAGCTTGAATCCCGGACCGGGCTGTGCCTTGTGTTCTTGAGCAAGACACTTTGTTTCATGTTGCTCCAGTTCACTCAGCTGTAGAAATGAGTTGCGACATCACAGGTGCCAAGCTGTATCAGCCTTTGCCTTTCCCTTGGATAACACTGGTGGCATGGAGAGGGGAGGCCGGTATGCCTGGGCGACTGCTAGTCTTCCATAAAACAACCTTACCTGGACTTGTGCCTGGGGGGTAACTTTCTAGGTGCAATTCCATGGTCAGTGTCATGACCGAAGGGGGTCTCAGTAATATACATACACACACACATGTCATTATCATCATTGATTGTTTATGTTCCACACGTTCATACTTACCAACTTACCTACCGCTTCCCCCCTCCCTCCCTCCCTCCCTACCTACCTACTTACATACAAAGTTCTCGACTTTGGGAAAAGAAAATACGAAAGGATCAGTTAATTTATGATTTCGTTCAACGTATTCCCCCCTCAGATTCACACACTTATTGCAGTGGTCCTTCAGTTTTTCTAAGCCCTGTAAAAGAACTAGGAAGATTGGGCCTCCAATCAGGCCTTTTGTGATACCCTTAAAGCCAAGAACTTATCAGCACCCCATCGTGTTTGTACCATCAGTACACTCTTGCTTAAGTTTTCTGTTTTAAGTCATATTTCAGTTTTTTTCATTGTTATGAAAGATAGCTGTATTGTTGATTAATCACTGTCAAAACTTAGGTTAAACATGTTCTTATCAAAAAAGTATAAATTAAACTTTAGTTTTTAAATATTGGCTACCTAGAGCACACATCTATTGGCAGAAGTGGCCGTGTAGTAAGTATATTGCTTACCAACCGTATGGTTCTGGGTTCAGTCCCACTGCGTGGCACCTTGGGCATGTGTCTTCTACTATAGCCTTGGGCTGACCAAAGCCTTGTGAGTGGATATATATATATATATATATATATATATATACATACATGCATGTGTATGTATGTGTGTTAGTGTTTGTCTTCCCAACATCACTTGACAACCAATGCTGGTGTGTTTATGTCCCTACAACTTAGCAGTTCAGTAAAAGAGACTGACAGAATAAGTACTAAGCTTACAAAGAATAAGTCCTGGGGTTGATTTGCTCGACTAAAGGTGGTGCTCCAGCATGGCCGCAGTCAAATGACTGAAACAAGTAAAAGAATAACAGAATTGCCTTGGCAGAATTCAATGATAACATCAAGCTATAAAGAATGAGGTAATTGAGTGTGGCTGGTTGGACATTCAGTGGAGGTGCATGGCTTAGTGGTTAGGGTGTTGGACTCATGATCATAAGTTTGTGGTTGTGATCCTGGGTCAGACGACGTGTTGTGTTTTTTAGCAAAACACTTCATTTCACGTTTCTCCAGTCAACTCAGCTGAGATGAGTAATCTTACAATGGACTGGGGAATATATGTGCCATTGGGGAATATGTGCACCACAGAAACTGGGAAACCAGGAAACTGGCCCTATGCATCTATATGACTCAGGAAGGATCAACTGGACATTCAACTTCGGCAAGCAGCACATTTTGGCCCTGGAGGTAAACACATTCGCACATGCACAAATCATTCATCATTGTTCGACCGTGGTTGAGACAATGGAATTTACCATGCTACGCCAGACTTCACAGTCCATCATGGCATTACGGAGGTCCTGTTGCTGGATGCCTGTATCCCTGGAGATTACATTGTGACATGCACAAAACTATACTCGTAGAGAGGGAGAACAAGAGATAGTGAGAGCAAGCGAGATATTACATATACATACAAGCATTCACATTACACATACATACAAACATAGCTAGATGCTTACTAACATAGACTGAGAGAGAGAGAGAGAGAGATGGGAGGTGAGGGAGAACTAGTAACTAGTCTAATGTCCACATCCAATTAACAAAGCCAGATGTTTGGCGCCAAAACAGATATACCACAACATCTCAAACCTAGCTGCTAAAACTCCCAGTGAACAATGTCATTACTCGTTGTAATATTCCATTACAGCAATTGATAAAATCATATACAATTCTTTCAAAGAAAAATTATTCAAACAGTTGTGCACTCAATCAGTTATGTTTGCTGAAATTAATGCGACTTCTCTATGAAACCAAATTATTTCAATAAGAATACTTTGTCATTGTGTTTGCTAATATTTCCTACATTTCATAAGGCAGCGAGCTGGCAGAAACGTTAGCACGCCTGGTGGAATGCCTAGTGGTATTTCCTCTGTCACTATGTTGAGTTCAAATTCCGCCGAGGTCAACTTTACCTTTCATCCTTTCGGGGTCGATAAATTAAGTACCAGTTACGCACTGGAGTCGATGTAATTGACTTAATACCTATGTCTGTCCTTGTTTGTCCCCTCTATGTTTAGCCCCTTGTGGGTAATAAAGAAATAGGTATTTCCTCTGTCACTATGTTCTGAGTTCCAATTCTGCCTAGGTCAACTTTGCCTTTCATCCTTTCGGGGTCAATTAAATAAGTACCAGTTACACACTGGGGTCGATATAATCCGTTTGTCTGTCCTTGCTTGTCCCCTCTGTGTGTAGCCCTTTGTGGGCAGTAAAGAAATAAGAAACATTAGCATGCCGGGAAAAATGCTAAGCAGTATTTCATCTGTCTTTACGTACTTATTCTATTGGTCTCTTTTGCCGAACTGCTAAGTTACAGAGACATAAACACACCAGCATTGGTTGTCAAGTGATGTTTGGGGGGGGGGGAGCACACACACATATATACGATGGGCTTCTTTCAGTTTCCATCTACCAAATCTACTCACAAGGCTTTGGTCGGCCTGAGGCTATAGTAGAAGACACTTTCCCAAAGTGCCACACTGTGGGACTGAACCTGGAACCATGTGGTTGTTAAGCAAGCTACTTACCACACAGCCACTCCTGCACCTATGGGGACACGCCGGCCATGTAGAGTCGATCATGCATGGAGTCATGTGGGGTTACTTGTTGGCAGAATGAAGCAATGAGAAGATCCCTTCAAGACGGCCACCTCTTCTGATCAGTGACAACCCTACTAAATTTTTTTTATTTTGGGGATATATCGAAGAAGATCTTACTGCATTTTATATTTCTTCTGGCAGGGAACAACTTTGTTTGGAATTCAAATCTCATAGGACATAATTTTGCTCTCAAATGTTTGTCTTCCCATCCTATCAGCCCTGATTGTATAGAGCAGATCTACAATTAAGGGTATTGTCTCCCTTTTTTTTTTCAGAAATAGTGTTGTCTGTGGCTACATTACCTAATGTACCCTTTATTTGTGAGCTGTATCAATTTTCTGAACTTACTTATTAACACTCTATACTTCCTTTAACCATTTAGCATAAAATCAGTCATATCCAGCTCAAATATTCTATTTGTTTTATGTTAAAACTGGCCAGATCTGGCCTTTCACACTTAACCTACAGTATCTTTCTAAAAATATATACAATCACATCATTGAAATTTCGAAACTATGAGATAATGCATGATTAACATAAATCCTCGAGTATAATTATTCAGATGCATTTTGTGATTTCGGGCGTGAAAATACCTTAAGCTAAGCCTGAAAGCAATGAAGTCATAAAAGAATCATCCATAACTTGCAGTAAGCAACATTTATTAAACGTTATTACTGTTATTTCTTTATTTTCTGCAAACAAAATGCACAAAAAAGCTACATGTTTGCATTATGTTATATGTACAATAATAATAAAGGACGTTACCGTATACATTTTTACAAACCAAGGACGTTATATAGACCTCCTTGACTCATGTTAGAGAAGGGATGCGTATTATACACAAGGTTTAAGTTTTTCAGAGGTACAGCGCCCTAAAAATCCCCTGCGAATACACGTTTGCATTATGTTATATATACAATAATAATAAAGGACGTTACCGTATACATTTTTACAAACTAAGGACGTTATATAGACCTCTTTGACTCAAGTTAGAGAAAGGGTGCATATTATACACAAGGTCTAGGTTTTTCAGAGGTACAGTCCCTTAAAAATCCCCTGCGTACTATTCTCAAGGGCGGACTATACTCGAGGATCTACGGTAATTAAAGGCAATGTGAAGAAATAAGCATTGCATTTGACAGGGTAATCTGAACGCTAAATGGTTAACTTATTTATGGATACTGAATTTTGTTCTTTTGTTAATATTAACCTATCAATTAATGATGAATAATTTTATTTACTTTCATTTTTAAAATTTCTTTTCCAGGTGCCAAGAGTATTTATAAATGGAGTGTGCATCGGCGGAGGAGACGAAACGGTACGCTTAAATTGTGCTGGTGATTTAAGAAGGCAGTTGGAAATGTGAATCCTACTCTCTGTCTTGCAGCAGTTGTTCTCGCAACAACTGCACATTGTGCATATATTCATTGAACAGTTCTTGAAATGGTATCAACATTAGTGAAAGTTTTTTCTTTCTTTTTCTATCATGGTATGCATTTTTGAATAATATTTCTTTTGCCACCATTCAAATGGTCAATAAACAAAAGAAATGAAAACCAAATACCATTGTGTTGGATGCTGGGAAGTTTATACGTAACATTTGTCCCCCCCACCCTTTTTTTTCTTCTGGTGAAGGAGTTTTGTATCATATATCTATATCTATATCTTTCTATCTATTGATATATATATATATATATATATATATATATATACCATTTTGATAATGACGGTTCATTTATTTATGAATGAACTTTATTGTGTTAATATTATGATGTTTCCCCACTTTTTCTTAACACAATCCCTAAATTTGAAATAACCATTTCCTGATATATATCTACATATATATATATATATATATATTTTCCTTCTTACTTTCTCATAAAGAAAATATTAACTAAATCAGAAATGTTTACCTGAGAGATTTTCTCTTAACTATACACTCTCACCTTACCTCTATGCTATTCTTGTATTCTGTTTCCATATTTTTTACTGTATTTCTATCCACCCCCACCCTTGGCTTTCTTTCTCTCTCTCTCTCTCTCTCCTCTCTCTCTCTCTCTCTCTCTCTCTCTCTCTCCCTCTTTCTCTGACATATTCATTGACTGTTTTGTATTTTTTTATATTTAATATCATGAAATTTTTCATTATACTCACAATCCAGATCAAATATATCTAAACATTTACTGAAAATAATAATTTTTATTATCAGTTTATTTTAAAATTAAAGATGTTTATTAGTTTAATTTTTTTTTTCAAATAACCTACAGTCAAATTTTTGCAAAATTATTTTACTTTAGAAATTTAAATAGTGAAAAAACAAAACAAAACAAAAAATAAGAAGAAAAAAAAGAAACAGAATCCTTTCTCAAACTCTTACTATATCTTTCCTTCTCATTACCTCTTCCTTCCTCTAAAATAAAATTAACATATATAAAAATATCAAAAATGTTGATTAGTTAGTCACAGGTGTTTAAAGTAAAATTTAATTTGATTACAAAGTGAGTTACAACTTGTAAACTTTTCAATGTTCTTCTACATTTCATTAAACTTTCTAAGAGACAAATTTGTGAATGTTTCATAGTAACTACAAGTTTATACAGAAAATATATTTAAGTAGATTTGGATAGAAGTGGGATGAGATGATATGGTGCAGCTGTATGGATGCTGATGGTTTGGCACAGCTGACTGGACAATCAGGCTGTCTTGGCAATGGTAACTTTTGGCACTGGAAGCAAACACATGCACACACACACACACACATGCACACACATACACACACACACAGATGCATGCATGCACAAATATATACGCATACAGATAGAAAGAGTGAAAGCAAACGACACAGAGAGGGAGGGACATTACAGTTTATCAGTTGAAAATGATCGGTACATTTCCATCTCTTCAGACACATAAAAAAGAAATATACTCACACATCTCTTCAGACACATAAAAAGAAATATACTCACACATCTCTTCAGACACATAAAAAGAAATATACTCACACATCTCTTCAGACACATAAAAAGAAATATACTCACACATCTCTTCAGACACATAAAACGAAATATACTCACACATTTCTTCAGACACATAAAAAGAAATATGCTCACACATAAACAAACAGAGTAAGAAAACATGGGGAAGGAGAAGAGAATGGGAGAAACATTGAAATATCTGATGTCAAATAATTCAGCAATGCCAAATGGGCAGTGCCAAAATGGCTGTGCCATAACGTTCCAGAGTCTCAAGAAGGTTACAAATTTCATGTGACATATTTCATAAGTTTCTGTTACCATTTGTTGCCTTAAAAAAATATCCCTGTTATTTTGTTAATGAAACAAAGTTCTTCAATCTTATGAGTAATTTTCTTCTTTCTTTTTCTTTCTTTTTTGGTTGATAGAAATTTAACTAATTGATATTTTCAAATAGCAATATTTCATGTAATTGTGGGTCATGGATTGAATTGGTGGAGCATTGGATTACATATATTGCAATGTTAAGTGAAGTCCTTTTACATTGTTAAGTTCAAAAATTCTTTAGAAGTTGGTAAGTTACAGAATAATGATTAAGTCAGTATGATTGATTGCTCCCTACTTCACCCTAGCACTCATCCACTAAATTTGTGGCCTTGTGCCTATGTTAGAAATCCATATTCTTTGTAATTCCTTTTATCTTCATTAAAATTTCTTAAATGTCAGAATTTAGAAATAAAACAAAAAAGTAAAAAATAAAAGAGAAAGCAACAAAACAAAACAAAGGCAGTTAGATTTAGTAACACTCATAATTTATTTAAGAGGCAAAGTAACTGAGTGGATAAGCTAGCCATAGTGAATCATGAGTTATGAGTTCAATCTCTACTCAAGTGCACAACAAAAACAACTTAACTTATGTGCCTCCTTTTTCCCTATAAGAACTAGATCTTCAGAAGATGTAGGGACCAGTTTTCAAAAGATGTAGGAGCCAGATATTCTGGCATGTAGGGACCAGATACTTTGGAAATGTAGGGACCAGATATGAGGATTTAGGGAACAGTTCTTCTGAGGAAGTTGTTTTCAATCTGGGATGAAATGCATCTCTTAGTCATTTAATGATATGGATTTGGAGTTAAACATTGGTATTACAAAACTTTCAAGAGACTCTAAAATATATTTGTCTTATTTTATTTAATCAATGGGAAAAAAAAATGAGTCTATATTTATAATAGATTATTATTTATATCATATATTTATAACTAGATGATTGTTAGTTATTTTGAAAGTAATCTTATTTGGTTGTCATATAGTTATTAATCTAATCGTAAAATATCAAAAGGTCTATTTTTCACCCTTATTTGTGTGTGCAGGTTTTTTTTTTATATTGGAAAAAGGATATTTATATGTTAGTAACTCAAATGTTTTACAATTTCAGACTTGCATTTCATGCATTTTTTAAATACTATATTTCAATTAGTCCCATCTCCAATTGTCAACATATGTCCTATTCAGACATTGCTTTCAACCATATTTGAGCTGAAAGTCTTTACTTTAACGCAAGGTGTTAACTTTCTTAACTTCCCCACCCACCCACCCACCCATTCCACTCTACTAACCTACATTACACTGACATAATTACTAATAAGGTTGGAAAAAATTTGCATTAGAAATGGATAATATAAGTTCAAACTCAGGATGAGGAAATGTATGTATGTTGTATGTATGTATGTATATAATACAAATAAGAAAATGGAGAAACAATTTAGTTTGTTGATCAACTTTTGGATATTAGAATGTTGAATTATTTATTCATTTAACAAAATGAGAACCTTAATAGTATACATATATAGATCTTATAATTCAATATATATATATATATATATAATATATATATATATATATATATGTGTGTGTATATTGGCAGGGCTTACTGCTAGGGTATATATATATATATATATATATATATATACATATACATGTGTGTGTGTGTGTATATAATATGTATATATGCATATAATATATACATACATACAGTATATCTTTGTTTCTATCTATCTATCTCTCTCTCTATCTATACATGCATACATACATACATACATACATACATACATATATTTATATATATTTGTGTGTGTGTAAGAATAAGACAGTTAACATTATTGTGTGTTAGAACATCTGAAAGTCAGTGTAGCATTTTAAAATACAAAAGAGGTGGTTTATAATTGAGAAAATATTTATTATAATCACAATAATACATCCCTGAAATTTAGAGACGAAAACTTATTTGACTTTCAGTTCAGACAGCCATCTTAAATGACCCCACAAACATAATATAAGCACACACACACACACACACACAGAGTTATAATCCGTATAATCTGTCGCATTTGTTAAATTTCTTTTGTATCTTTGTTTTGATACATCCCGAATATGTTTTGATAAGAACTTTTACCAAAATTTTTTTTAGTGGAATAATATGAACGAATAGGTCATTAAAAGAAAGCAAAAATATAAAAAAGGATCTTCTGCTTGAGACTAATCATGTTTTACATTTAAACATTATAAATAGGTGCCAAAGACATTATTCATGTTTGTTATTCTAAAACATTCTGGAATAAAGGATTAAGTTTTGTGTTTGTTCAAATATTTACAGAATTTCATGTTTAAAGATTTAAAAAAAAAAAAATATATGAATAAATAAAATATTTCTTAAAATGTTTATTCTACAACTTTATTTTCACATTTTTACCGAAAAACAAAATATAAAAATGTAAATCTGTCTTGAAGTTGTTCAGTTAATTTCTTGCATTCCAATCTGCTGTAGACAATTTTTGTTTATTTAATTTTTTTTAAAGAAAAACGTTTCACGGAATATGACGCATATGTCAACTTTTAACATTTCTTTCAAAGATGAATTTTCTTACTAAAACTACCCCATTTATTTTTCTGGTATTTAATCTCATGTTTGATTATTATTATGTCCCTGTAGCTAATAAAATAAATTATTATTATTATTATTATTATTATTATTAGTATTATTATTATTATAAAAATAGAATTTTTTTCAATTGTTTATTTATGATCTAGATTAAGCTGCCAATGTATTTTGTTACACATATACCACACATACATTCATACATACACACATGTATACATACATATACAGACACACATACATGCAATATGCATGCATACACACACATACATTCAATCTCATGCATTCACACATACCTATGAAGATGATAATAATTACAACAAATTAATAATAATAATAGTAATTACAACAACAAATGTAATATTAATAATAATAATAATAATAATAATCCTTTCTACTACAGGCACAAAACCTGAAATTTTGAGGGAAGGTTAGGTTGATTACATCGACTTCAATGCTCAACTGATACTTTATTTCTTGACCCCCAAAAGGATGAAAGGTAAAGTCGACCACAGTGGAATTTGAACTCGGAATGTAGTGATGGATGAAATACCACTAAACATTTTGTCTGACATGCTAATGATTCTGCCAGCTTGCCGCCTTATTATTATTATCATCATCATTATCATTATTATTATTATTATTATTATTATTATTATTATTATTATTATAATAATAATAATAATAATAATAATAATAGTGGTAGTAGTAGTAGTAGTAGAACAAATTGTCGTATAGGATTTCAGACATTTTTAGGAATCAAATATTAAAATAAAAAAATTGGTTTTTAATTGTGGAATTTGAAATAGACAAAGCTGTTTATAACAAGCATATCAATATTGTGTTAAAACATTCTTTGGATAGGAAAAAAAAAAACCAAAATTACTGAGGTTGTCTCTGGGACAACTATCTACATTAAGGGTGTTTTAACTCAATATTTACATGCTATTATTTATAGTTTTAGAGGGCAGTGAGCCAGCAGAATCATTAGGATGCTGGGCAATAATGCCTAGTGACTTTTCGTCTGTCTTCACGTTCTGAGTTCAAATTCCACCAAGAACAACTTTGCCTTTCATCCTTTTGAGGTCAATAAAATAACTATCAGTTGATCACCGGGGGTCAATGTAAGCTACTTATCCCCTGCCTTGAACTTGCTGGTCTTGTGCCAAAATTTAAAATCATTATTTATAGTTTTAGCTACTTCAAATTTTGCCATTAAAAAGACAAGTTATTTCATGTCTCTTGAAATTTCTAAATTCTTATGACATTAAAAGAATATTAATTCAGATATAACATTAAAAAGACAATAAAATGAACATCTGTAATGTTACTTAGATTTTCCAACAAGCATTTAGTCAAGAATGTGCTTGAGTGTGTATATTTGATAAATTTATATTTCCTATTCTCGAAACCCTGTCTGAATTGTAATTCCCTTTCTATTAAATTCTAGTCAATTGACTTTCTTCCAATTCAAATGATTGTTTTTTTTTTAAATATCTATTGCTACTTTTATGGATTTTTCTATTTACAAATGATATAATTAGAGTGTAAAACATTGAAACATTTTTACAGATTTTCAAAGAGATTATATTGTTTAAACATTAAACGTTAACATTCAACATTTTGCTTTTGTTATTTCATAATCTATAAGAAACCGGAGTCTTTTACTTAAGCAACTTCTGTACAACTAAATCAGTGAATTTTTTTGAATTTTTTGGATTAAAAAATACTTTTTTTGCAATGGCAATTTTTAGTCTGATGTTCAGATTTAATATCTGTAATGACAGATATTTTATTTTTCAGTTCATATGATACTGTGTATTACTTGTTACTTATTCCTAGTATTTCAATACATACGTATGCACATGCATACACATATGTGCACAAACACACACATATATTAGTATGAGTGTGTGTGTGTATGTGTACATTTAAAAAAATATATATATATTTCTTTATTTTATATTTATTTTAAAATAGAAAATAAAGAACAGACAACTCTTAGATACAATCAGACAGATGTGTGAATTCACTTGGTCATGGATTTAATATATATATATAATATATATATATATATACATACATATATATATACATATATATATACACATATATATATACACATATATATATACACATATATATATACATATATATATACACACATATATATATACACATATATATATACATATATATATATATATATATAATATATATATATATATATATATAAATTTTCTTTTTCATTTTGAAACAATAATGCTTTTTTTTTTAAATATCAATTTAAGTATCTATATCTTTTTTCATTTTTTTTTTTAAACTCTGTAAAACTATTTAATTTTTGTGTAATGCTACAAATTAAATTAAAATAATATGATAATTGAAATTCTTCTGGAAGCACATTGTTCTAGAAAGAGAGGTTGCATAAATTTGGTTATTTGAAATTGATATAATTTTTTCTTTTCTGCTTCTCGTTATGAAATTTGTTTTTTGCTGTTTTTGTTTTTTTTGTTTAATATTAATTATTAATTGATATTGACTTTTACTTTCCTCTTTTCATTTTTCTATGGCTTACCTTTATTAATTTTATTGAAATAAATATAATTCCTCTAATAAGCAAATAAATTTTCATTTATATTTCTTTTATTCTTTTACTTGTTTCAGTCTTTGAACTGTGTCCAAGCTGGGCATAGCCACTGCTTTAAACTTCAGTCGAGCTTATCGACTCTGGTACTTTAAATGCCTAAGGTACTTAGAGATACTTAACCCTTTAACATTCTGATTATTCTATCAAATATAATGCTTATTTAATCACAATGTTTTGAATAAATCATACAATATTATACAATTAATCATACACAATTAATCATACAATATAGGTGTAGGAGGGTCTGTGTGGTAAGTAGCTTGCTTACCAACTACGTGGTAGTAGTGTGGTAAGTAACTTGCTTACCAACAAACTCATACATATATATATATAATAATAATAATATTAGGGAATAAATCCAAACTTACAGGGAAAAATTAGATTTAGGATTAAATCCAATTTTATAGTATAAATATATTATATTATATTATATTAAATTAGAGATAAAACCACTATTAGGTAAATCAAACAGTGAAAAACATAAGCCAATACATAAAATTAATTTTAAAATATAAAAGTTAAAAATAAAAAATTATTTAAATAATTTAAACTTTTAAATTTTATATATATATATATAATAACAAAGGGTAAAATTAACTAATTAAGAAGTAATCAGTAATTTCACCAAGTAGAATTCGGCATGAAAAATACCATTTCATGGTAAACTTAAGTAATACTTTATAATTAGAGTTCAGCAAAGATTTGCTTCGCCACATACCAAAGTTTAGAAATAGCAGTCAAAAAATCTTAGCTATTCCTTCTACTTTAAAAGGGGCTCCCAGAAATACCAAAGTACTTGAAAACAATCCACGCCGGCAAAAGGGAAAAATAACGAAAATCAATTGATATTAGGTTACCCACGTACGCATGTTTCGGAATTAGATCGGTATAAAGAATAAATAATTATACTTTACCCGACCATTTTCGGCTCATCAGCATGATGATATATATGTATGATGGTGCCACGTAAAAAGCACCCAGTACACTCTGTAAAGTGACTGGCATTATGAAATGCATCCAGCTGTAGAAATGAAGCCAAAACTATGGAATCTAGTGTGGCCCCTCTCAAACCATCCAACCCATGCCAACATGGAAAACGGGCATTATTAATGATCATGATGATGATAGGTAGATTGGTAGGTAGATAGATAGATAGAAAGGTATATATATATATATATATAGATAGATAGATAGGTCAATAGAAACATACATACATACATACATAGACAGACAGATAGATTGGTAGATATATATATATATATATATAGATAGGTAGATAGAAACATACATACACACATACATACATACATAAATAGACAGACAGATAGATTGGTAGATATATACAGCAGTTTTCCATATAGTTACTGTCTACCAAATTCACTCACAAGACATTGGTTGATCTGGAGTTATACTACAAGATTCTCGCCCAAGGTGCTACACAATGGGACTGAACCTGAAACCACATGATTGCCAACTTCTTGACCATGCACCCATGCTTGTGGTAAGATGAAAGAAATCCCTAATATTTATCACTGAGATACTAAAAGTACTCAGATGAATTTCACATCAGTTACATTATTTAGCTGACTTGATTTTGTAGGAAGGACTTGAAAAATTGTCGCAATTTATAGAACAATGAGAAAGCTAAGGCAGATGAATGGACAATTAGACAAGGATATGTTTTATTCGACAGCTTTCTGGAGTAAACTAATAATCCTTTCTACTATAGGTACAAGGCCTGAAATTTGGGGTATAGTCAATAACATCAACCCCAGTATTTCACAGGTACTTAATTTAACAACCCTGAAAGGACAAAAGGCAAAGTCTACCTCGGCAGAATTTGAAGTCAGAACATAGCCACAGATGAAATATCGCTAAGCATTTCACCCAGCATGCTAACAATTCTGCCAGCTTGCTGCCTGGAATAAACTAATAATGGTTTCAGATTTTAGCATAAGGCCAGTACTTTTAAGGGAGAGGTGGGGGTAAATCAATTATGTACCTCATCCGCAGTACTTAACTGGTACTTATTCTATCAAACCTGTAGGATGAAAAATAAAGTTGGCCTCTGTGACATTTGAACTCATGACGTAAAGTTAGAAAAAATGCTGCTTAGAGTTTTGTTTAACATGCTAATGATTCTTATTTCTTTATTGCCCACAAGGGGACAAACAAGGACAGACAAAGGGATTAAGTCAATTACATCGACCCCAGTGCGTAACTGGTACTTATTTAATCGGCTCCGAAAGGATGAAAGGCAAAGTCAACCTCAGCGGAATTTGAACTCAGAATGTAATGGCAGACGAAATACTTATTTCTTTACTACCCACAAGGGGCTAAACACAGAGGGGACAGACAAAGGGATTAAGTCGATTACATTGACCACAGTACATAACTGGTACTTAAATTTATCGACCCCGAAAGGATGAAAGGCAAAGTCGACCTCGGCGGAATTTGAACTCAGAATGTAACAGCAGACGAAATACCGCTAAGCACTTTGCCTGGTGTGCTGACGATTCTGCCAGCTCGCTGCCTTACAGTAAACTAATTAATTGTGTCTCATTTTGTGGGTCATTAAGTGAATGGAAATAACTACCACTCCACTGGTTATGATGACAAGGGTTCCAGTTGGTCCAATCAGTGGAACAGGTTGCTCATGAAATTAATGTGCATGTGGCTGCATGCTCCATAGACACATACCTTTAACGTTCTCAGGGAGATTCAGTGTGTAACAATGTAACAAGGCTTGTCCTTTGAGATAAAGGCACTATTCATTTTTGCTGGCTGAGTGGACTGGAGCAATGTGAAATGAAGTGTTTTGCTTGAGGGTAGGCAAAATGCTTAGCAGCATTTCTTGTGTCTTTATGTTCTGAGTTCAAATCCTGCCAAGGTTGACTTTGCTTCTCATCCTTTTGGGGTTGATAAAATAAGAACCAGTTGAGTACCATCCACCTAAATTGCAATTTTTTTTTATGTCTTGCAAGCACTTGGTGACCTTGCCAGCACAGGTGCCACTTAAAAGCACCCAGTCCACATTGTAGAGTGTGTTTGGAAGGGCATCCAGCTGTAAAAACCTTGCCAAACCTGACCTTGCCTGTACCTGTGCCTGTGCCATGTAAAAAGCACTAAGTCCACTCTGCTGAGTGGTTGGTGTTAGGAAGAACAGACATCCAGCTGTAAAAATCCAGGAGTCTGGTGCAAGCTTTGGCCTGGCCAGCTCTTGTGAAACTGTCCCACCCATGCTAGCATGGAAGATGAACGTTAAACGATGATGAGGAGAAGGAAGAGGAGGAGGATGATGAAGTAGACTGAGAAAGTATCTAAATATCAAAAGCTGAAATAATGTAAACAAGATTTTCCGCTTAAAGACAATCATCTCTAAAATAAGGACAAGTTTGCAAATTTGTTGGGAAGAATACAATCAATTACATCAATGTTCAGTTGTATTTAATTCTATCAACCTTTGAAAAGATGAAAGGGAGCATTAGAACTCAGAATGTAAAAGGATGTGCTGTATTTTAACATGCATAGGAAACCCCTCAACTTTTAGGGCTTAAAATTTGTAAAAGGTTTTGTAAGGGATTATAATACTATCCATGTATTAGCCAAAGATAAGCCCCTGTACCTGGCTTTTGTTGACATGGAGAAAGCCTTCGACAGGGTCCCCCGATCCCTTATCTGGTGGGCAATGAGGAAACTAGGGATAGATGAATGGTTAGTGAGAGCTGTGCGGGCCATGTATAGGGACGCTGCTAGTAGGGTGAGGGTTGGAAACGAGTACAGTGAAGAATTCCGGGTAGAGGTAGGGGTCCACCAAGGCTCAGTACTCAGCCCCCTCCTATTTATCATAGTCCTCCAGGCAATAACGGAGGAATTCAAGTCAGGATGCCCTTGGGAGCTCCTCTATGCTGATGACCTTGCTCTAATTGCTGAGTCGCTATCAGAACTGGAGGAGAAGTTTCAGGTGTGGAAACAAGGATTAGAATCGAAGGGCCTCAGAGTCAATCTAGCTAAAACCAAAGTCGTAATCAGTAGGAAGGTAGACAAATCACAAACGCCTTCAGGTAGATGGCCCTGCTCGATCTGTAGAAAAGGTGTAGGTAGAAACTCTATAAGATGCACCAAGTGTAAGCTATGGACACATAAGAGGTGCAGCAATGTCAAAGGAAGGCTAACTAGGAAGATGGTTTTTGTATGTGGCAGATGCTCAGGAACAATAAACACTGAAAATGCTCTGAGACCAACTTCCGTCACTTTCCAGGGAGAAAAACTAGAAATAGTTGATAGCTTCCGTTACCTAGGTGACCAAGTCAGCAGCGGGGGCGGGTGTGCTGAAAGTGTAACTGCTAGAGTAAGAATAGCTTGGGCAAAGTTCAGAGAGCTCTTACCCCTGCTGGTGACAAAAGGCCTCTCGCACAGAGTGAAAGGCAGACTGTATGATGCGTGTGTACGAACAGCCATGCTACATGGCAGTGAAACATGGGCCGTGACTACTGAGGATATGCGTAAGCTCGCAAGAAATGAAGCCAGTATGCTCCGATGGATGTGTAATGTCAGTGTTCATAATCGACAGAGTGTAAGTACCTTGAGAGAAAAGCTGGACCTAAGAAGCATCAGTTGTGGTGTGCAAGAGAGACGATTGTGCTGGTATGGTCATGTGGCGAGAATGGATGAAGATAGTTCTGTGAAAAAGTGCCACACTCTTGCGGTTGAGGGAACCTGTGGAAGAGGCAGACCCAGGAAAACCTGGGACGAGGTGGTGAAGCACGACCTTCGAACTTTAGGTCTCACTGAGGAAATGACTAGAGACCGAGTCCTCTGGAAGTGTGCTGTGCGCGAGAAGACCCGGCAGGACAAGTGAGTCCATAACCCGTGGCCTTCTACTTGGGATGGAGCCAGCCTACGTATGCATACCTTCCCTTCTTGGGACACAAAACTCTACTTGTGAAGACCTGTTGAGGCAAGTGAGGATCAACTCTACTTGTGAAGACCTGTTGAGGCAAGTGAGGATCAGAATCGAAATCGATCAATGGAATTGCAGATGTGTTACCAGTGCTGGTGGCATGTCGAAACTCTACTTGTGAAGACCCGTTGAGGCAAGTGAGGATCAGAATGGAAATCGATCAATGGAAATTGCAGATGTGTTACCAGTGCCGGTGGCATGTAAGAGAACCTTCCGTTTCGTGACCGTTGCCAGCACCGCCCCGTTTCGTGTCCGTTGCCAGCCTCGCCTGGCCCTTGTGCCGGTGGCACATAAAAAGCACCATCCGTTCGTGGCCGTTTGCCAGCTCTGTCTGGCACCTGTGCGGGTGGCACGTAAAAAGCACCCACTACACTCACGGAGTGGTTGGCGTTAGGAAGGGCATCCAGCCGTAGAAACACTGCCAGATTTGACTGGGCCTGATGAAGCCTTCTGGCTTCACAGACTCCAGTAGAACCGTCCAACCCATGCTAGCATGGAAAACGGACGCTAAACGATGATGATGATGATGATGATGTATAAGAAACTCCCATATTTTTTAAACCTAACTTTTGACAAAAAAGGGTTCCTTATACACGTTAAAATATGATAATTAAATGCTGCAAAGCATTTTGATGGCTCTCAGCCAGGTGGGGGTTTTTTCCAGGTGAAAGAAATGTTAAGTGTTGTAAGGATAGACATTGGAAGATTTATGATGAAGTTAATCCAATGTGAGAACAATGAGAATCAAAGACAACATTTGAAATATCTTTGAAAAGATGCATTACAGATCCATCCATTTTGTTTGAGCAGGGAAGGTGTATGAAGAACTAATAAAGTCAGATGTTAGAATACCAGGCTTTGTAGATGAGATTGCGAAGGACTGATATGTTATGTCAGTGGGAAAAATTAGATGTTAAAATAATCCTTTCTCCTATAAACACAAGGCTTGAAATTTATAGGGAGTGGGTGCAGTCGATTAGATTGACTCCAGTACACAACTAGTACTTAATTTATTGACCCTGAAAGGATGAAAGGCAAAGTTGATCTTGGCAGAATTTGAACTCAGAATGGAGCAATGCAAACGATTCTGCCAGCTTGCTGCCTTCAGATGTTAAAATAATGATGACAACGGTGATTCCAGAGATGACAACAATGGCAATGCTTCTGCCACTGATGATGATGATGACGATGATGATGATGATGATGATGATGATGATGATGATGATGATGATGATGATGATGATGATGCTGATGTTACTACTGCTGCTGATGATGACAACAACAACAACAACAGCGATGATGAGGATGAGGATGGTAATGATGATGATGGTGATGATCATGAATATGGATGTAACTGAGGTACAGAATTCTCTTGGAGATGCACGCCTCCTCTGATTTTGCTCATTGTATCTCAGTTAAGTCCCACTGTTTTTTTCTGAATTAATCTAGTCTTGTTGCCATCAACTATTTTCTTATAACACTTTGTTGTTGTCATGGCAGCTCAATTGAATAGTTATGAGTTTGCCTTCAATTATGGATGATGAGTTGTACTCTTTGTAGAGTTATTTACTTGGCAGCAAACACAAGAGAATAGAACAAGATTTTACTAGAGAACCAAAGACAAATGAAAATTGATGAGTAGTTTTTGTGGTTTTAATGGCTGATAATGGACTATATGCAAGTCTCACTTTAGCCATTCAAAAACATACAGAAACTGTTAAATTCATTTAATTACTTATTAATTACTTGGTCACTGTTACAATTCTTATGTGAAGTTAAAAATTTGTTTTTGTTTGGCCAAAATGAATTTCTACACTAATTGCTTTAGTTTCAATACAGTCTGAGTTGAAATCACTTGTCAGACAAGTTGTGCTCTAAAGTGATGGACTATACTTTGAACACTTTTTTTGAGCTACATGTGTCTAACACATGTGGGCATGCCTACAAAGTCAGAAAACAGCACAGCTCCCATGACTTTCAGAAACATTCCTTCACAGTTAGAGTTGCTGAAGCATGGAACAAACTGCCTGCATCAGTTGTTAGCTGCCAAGACATTGCATCCTTTAAAATCTCCATACTTCCTGAAATTCGCCAACACTACACCTGATATCCTCCCCCTCCATACGTATGCATACATGTCTATCATGACTCATACACTGTCCACTTTCCTGACTTTTGTACATAAATTCTATGTACTATACATGCATCTTTGATGAGTTGTAGTGCACCTGAGCACTATACACAATAATTTCATTATTATATATTCTTTGTTGTATCTTGGGAGGGTCATAATGCCAGTTAAAAACATGCACACTGGTTTTATTTCACTTCTTTATTTTTATTTGTAGAAACCATGCCAAATCAGACTGGAGGCTGGTGCAGTCTTCCAGCTTACCAGTTCTGGTCAAACCATCCAACCCGTGCCAACATGGACAATAGGTGCTAAATGTAAAAAGCACTCACTACACATTTAGAGTGGTTGGCATTTGGAAGGGCATCCAGCTGTAGAAACCATGCCAAATAAGATAGGAACCTGGGCCAGCTCCCCAGCTTAACAGTTTTCAGTCGAACCATCCAACCCATGCCAGCATAGAAAATGGATGTTAAATGATGATGATGATGAATATCTCTTGCTGTGATATTTACAAATAATAAGTTTCTAAGTTACTATATAATTGTGAAATCTAATGTAATAAAATAAAGCACCCACTTCGTGGTGAATGCTTATATGTAATAAGTTTGATATAGGACTGAGTGTTTCCATATCAGCCATCAAAAAAAGGATTTATTTCATCAAGGACAAATGGCATCGAAATAATTGAATGCGCTGATAGAGGCTGAGTGCTGAGTTTGGATCTGCCAGCGTCGCCTTGAGTGGCTTCTGTACTGGTGGCACGTGAAAAGCACCAACCGATCATGGTTGTTGCCAGCCTCCCTTGGCACCTGTGCCGATGGCATGTAAAAAGCACCCACTACACTCACGGAGTGGTTGGCGTTAGGAAGAGCATCCAGCTGTAGAAACACTGCCGGATCAAACTGGAGCCTGGTGCAGGCTTCTGGCTTCCCAGACCCTGGTCGAACCATCCAACCCATGCTAGCAAGGAAAACGGACATTAAATGATGATGATGATGATGATGATTTCCATGCCTTCAAGAGGAGTTCAATCAAAATTTGAAACTGAAGAAATGTATTGATTTCTACCCTGCAGCACCTATTTATATTTGGTGATGGTATATAGTTAGGGTGTTAAGCTCATGACCATAAGGTGTTAGGTTCGATTAGGTTTAATTCCTGAACAGGATGGCATGTGGTACTTTAACCCTTTAGCATTTAAACTAGCCATATCTGACCCAAATATTCTACCAGTTTTATGTCCAAACCTGACAGATCCAGCCTCTCACACCTACCTTACAATGTCATTCTAAAAACAAGCAATCACATCATCAAAGTTTCAAAGCTATGAGATAATGCATGATTGATGCAAAACAATGTGAGCAAATAAGCATTACATTTGACTGAGTAATCGGAATGCAAAACGGTTAAACATGTGAATTTCATTTCAGATTGCACATGTCTAATCAACAGAAACGAGTTCGAAAAGTAGCAGTTAATCTTGTGGCAGACCGGTGTCTTATTCAGGAGTGTGTCTTATACACTTGCCCCCATATGTACTATGGTAATTGGAATAAGTTCTAGCCTAATGATCTTGTAGGTAGAAGAGAGATTTTAACGTAACTGATCTATTTGAGAGTCAATCAACTGGGCGCCATATGCAATGCAGGGGCAGCATAAAAAAAAACATAATTAAAACTGCTAATATTATTGGTGGCACTCCGTTGGTTATGGCAATGAGTGTTCCAGTTGATCCGATCAACGGAACAGCCTGCTCGTGAAATTAACGTGCAAATAGCTGAGCACTTCGAAGAGAGTCAGCGTGACACAGAGTGTGACAAGGCTGACCCTTTGAAACACAGGTACAACAGAAACAGGAAGAGAGAGTGAGAGAAAGTTGTGATGAAAGAGTACAGCAGGGTACACCACCACCCCAGCTTCTGGTCTATTGATATACTATCTCCTCACTTTACTCCAGTGGGGTCTATCCCTCGGAGCTGACTATCTCGTGCTATTTCCACCTATTCTCGCCCACACCCCCAGATCCTACACCAACCACTTTTCAAGAAGGTTAATCCTTCAGAATCTCTATTGTCCATGTTTGTTTGTTTTTAAATTTGTCTTTCCTACAGCGGCCAAGAACAAAACATCAGCCACGCCGTTATCACCGATCATGGAGAGCCTGTTGATGCAACGTACAGTCCCGTATTCCAAATCAAACAATAACAAAATTAGAGCAGCCTTATTAAATGTGTCCCCCTACTTTTTTGCGAAGACGATCTGACTGCTTTTTCTAGCTGGTTAAATGACCAGATAATAGGGACATCCTTGGCTCGTGAAAACGCAATTTTCCAATTTTAGATTATCTTAGAATTACCTCCCTTGAATAACTTTCATTTGCGGCACATTTTCCTTAGAATTGCGATAACTTGAAAACAGTATAAGCTACAGAAATCTAGGAACTTAGTTAAAAGTGAGAAATATTATCCCTTCACATAAATAGAAAACATACTAAAATATTTATCATTAAAATAATGAAAATCTTTTTCTCGTTCCCTTTTCTGTATTCTCAGAGATAACGAATAGCTAAAGGGAGATTACTTTTCTTATATACCCAGAAATATTGTATGGGGACATTTTATAGAATAGAAAAAAAAAAACCCTTTTGAACGGTAAGTAACCCAAAAGGCAAGACCTGTTAGCTTAAGCATTTATTATAAATTTAGAATGCTTGTTTATTTATCACTTTTCATTGTCACCACACATACTTGAACTAAACCCAATGCTTTCCAATGGAAATAACACTGACGGCAGAAAAGCTTAATTCGGGGTTAACAATAATAGCAATACCAGAGAAGATACATGTTTAAGTTCTAATTAACAATTAGAGGCTGATTTTAGGTTCGTTTTTCAATATTTGTAACATGAAAAGTGTAAGGTTATTGCAGAATGGCATCACTTTCCGATGTTTGTGACCAAGTTTTCTAATAGTAAAAGAAATCATAGATATTTGCTTGTTGCACGAGACAAGATTTGGGAATAAAAAATAAATCCTCAAAGTTTTTTCTTTTTCTTTTTCCCCATTTAGTTCTTTTCATTGTAATATGAAGTAAATTACCTTTTGAAACATTACATTTTCATAACAAATAATTAACATCGGCTAAATTATATATATATAAAAGACTAATAGGATAATTTATTGGCTAAACTGGCAAAATGACCATTCAGAAATACAACAATATATATATATATATCATTATCATCATTTAACAGCTGATTTTCATGCTGGCATGGGTTGGACAAACTTTGATGAATATAATATACCAAAGTTATGATGTATTTAGCATTGTATAAAATTACAAGGCACAGGCATGGCTGTATGGTTAAGAAGATTGCTTTGCAACAATGTGGTTTCAATCCCACTGTGCATTACCTTGGACAAGTGTTTTCTGCAATAGCTCTAGGCTTTGTGAGTGAACTTGATAGATGGAAACTGCGTGGAAGTCCATTATATGTATATGTGTGTGTGGCTGTGGGTGCTTGTGTGTGAGTGTGTTTGTGTTTGTCTCCCCCACATCACTGTCTAAAAACCAGTGCAGGTTTGTTTATGTGGGGTTGATTTATCTGCCTAAACACTTCAAAGTGCCTCAGTACTATTGTAGTGCAAAAACTGAAACAGGTAAACTAAATTCCCCAATTTCATATACTCTAATTATCTGAAATTGAAACTGATTTTGATAAAACTGAGATTAGGTTTTGGTCATTGTTACTACTGGTGACCATCTCCATATCTTTGAAAGTTTATAATAAGACATTGATTAAACCAAATCCAGCACATTGCAGGTATCCATTTTATCAGAATCAAAGATTTTAACTAAGTAAATGAATTCTGGAAAGGTTAAATCTAAAAGCAGTATGCTTTTAGATTTACATAATGCAATATTATTGGCACCAGTATCTGACCAATGAATATTCAGTCTTTTGTTTCCTTATAGTGGTAAAAGTTTTTTTATTTACTCATAAATAAATTTTTAAAACATTGAGACTTAATTGAGATTTAACTAGAGAACAAATTTTACAACTAAGTGTCATTTCTGCTGCTAATAGCAAAGTAAGAAAGGTACCTCAAGTCAATAAAGTCAGGCCAGACCAGAGGGTGTTTCTGATGGGTCAGTTGGGATGGGCCAACGATTTTGAGGGAGGCCTACATCACCTGCTGAGAGCCAGGTATGGTTTTGGTATTGTTCAAGTTCTTTTGTTCTGTTTTGTTACTTGTAAGTATATAATGTCCACTATGGGTAACATATAATCCTTACATAAGTTACATATATATTTAATACTAATTACTTCAATATTAAATGAACAATTAGAAATGAGGGGTAGTAATATTTTCCTATTGGACCTTGGCACAGGCCTGAACAAGTTATATTGTTGGAGAAAGGGTAATAAATCTTTCCTAATATCTTACTTATTTGTACTTGCGGCGACATTCACCCTGGGTGGGTTAAGTCGGCTTCTTCTAGCACCCTGGAAGAAGTTTTGTGGGAGCATGTGGATTTCACAAGTGGTCCCCAACAATCCTGCATGTAGAGACATCCTGTTTGCTGCAGATTGTCCGCAGATGCAGGGACAGAATGACCAAGGAGCAGCCAGTTGCCAAAACAGACACTCCGAGGATTTTCACCGGGTTGTGGCCGTAATACCACTTGGTGTCAGACCAATCCACCTTGGGTGGCCCTACCAGGAACCGAAGTTCCCGATGGCATAGCTCGGACACTTTCCTAACATCACAGTACAATAGCTGAATTAGTGTATTCATTGGCAACATTGTTGATATGAGGCCCTTAGTAGTTATGAATGATATTCATCAGATTGTAAGTGCTTATGCATGATAAGTTCAACACAAAATGAACCGTTGCATGTCAGTCATTTCACATGACATGTAATAAGAAAACAAGAGTCTACACTCAATAGAATGATAGTCTGAAATGACTAAGGATAATTTGATGTGGTGTTTAGTACCGAGAGCACTATACTGGCAGTGGAGGACAAAGCTCTGGCCATGAACTGGAGGGTCAACCTGAGGAATGAGCAAGTGTCTCTGCTGTACTAGGAGAAGTTGAACTACTGAAACCTTTTGAAACACCTAAGTTTTAGAGTGGTGAGCTGTTTCTGATGTGATCCCTACTTACAGATGCATAAATAGGGTACTTCAGCCTTTTAGTTCAACAGACATAATAAAATGTTTCTGGAAAGATATGAAGTGCTCATATCCTCCTTGGCTGGTACTTTCTAGACTCAAGTTACCTGTATGGACTTTTTAAACACCCTCCTAATTAGAATTAGCAGCAATACATTACATAATAATGTAAATACTAGAGATTCCATTGTAGAATTACCAGATATTCTAATAGAAATTAAGAAATGAACTGTAGCAAAATGAAATGTATTTGTACAAGCTGTTTCATTAACCTGATCTCACTAACTGCATTTAAAATAATAATAAATCTTTCTAATTTAAGGCCAGTGATTTTAGTAGGAGGAGGTTAGTCAATTACATACACCCTAGTGTTCAACTGGTACTTATTTTATTGACCTTAAAAGGATGAAAGGCAAAGTCAGCCTCAGTGGAATTTGAATACAGAAAGTGAAGGCCAGAAAAAAAAAATGACACTAAGCAGTTTGTCTGACATGCAAACGATTCTGCCATATTGCTACCTTATTTACAGAGATGTACTTGCATAGCAAGTGACCTGATCTGAGATCGTGTGCTGGAACGAAAACAATTGCAGCATGGAAGGTGTTTATAAGCCATTTAAGAAACACACAGAAACCGTTAGATTCACTTCAACATTTGAATTTAATTTACAGCATGGAATTTTGTCAGTGAACAGGTCACGGTCTCAAAGCGACAAAAATATTTTGGCAAATTAAATTCAAATGTTGAAGTGTATCTAACGATTCTTGTGTGTTTCTTAAATGGCTTATAAACACCTTCCACGCTGAAATTGTCTACCTTATTTATAATAGGAAAAACAAAGGAAGAAGTACAAACATGACATGAAGAAGAATTACACAAGAAGGGACTACATAATCAATTCCATGTAGCCACAATAGAAGTGGCTGGAAAAATAGTTGGGATTGGCTGATGAAAGGAATCCTAAAAAAAGAGACTGAGAGCACTATACTGACAGCGCAGAACCAAGCTCTAGCTACGAACTGGAGGGTCAACCTGAGGAATGAGCAAGTGTCTCTGTTATACCTCATCTGCAATAGAGTGGATGAAACTATTGCTTGTATCATGAACAAATGCTCTAGACTTGCTCAAAACCACTACAAGTTGTGGTGACACAACCAGGTAGTGAAAGTGCTACATTGGAAACTGTGCGAAAAGTTGGGGCTTGAGAGAGGCAAGACATGGTATGAGTACAAACCACAGGGGGTGGCGGAGTCAGAGACTAACAAAATCTTCTGGGATTTCTCAATCCATACAGATCAGGTGTTAGATCATAACAGACTGGAGCTAGTGGTGGTGGACAAGGTGCACCACAAATGCTATATAGTTGATGTTACATGCCCCTTTGACCCATGAATAGTCAAGAAGGAAGGCGAAAAGATAGATAGATACAACCCTCTTAAGTACAAAATAGCCAAGCTATGGAAAATGAAGAAGGTGAAGATAGTGCTGATTATTGTTGGGTCCTTGGGAACAGTATGAGAAGGCATCAAGAGGAATATAAATGAAATTGGAATGGAGTGCCCTGTAGAACAGTTATAAAAGATTTGCCTCCTTGGCATGGCCAGAATAATCAGGAAAGTATTAGATAACTGGATAGAATGGTACTATAGGCTGCAGGTGGTAAGCCTGCTATACATGCAAGACTCCAGAAATTTCAACAAAACCTGTGATAAAGAGAAAATAATAATTACTCTTTCTACGAAAGGCACAAAGCCTGAATTTTGGGGGTAGGGGAATAGTAGATTACATTGACCCAAGTGTTTCACTGGTACTTAATTTATCGACCATGAGAGGATGAAAGGCAAAGTCAGCCCTGGCGGAATTTGAACTCAGAATGTGAAAACAGATGAAATGTCACAAAGCATTTCACCCAACATGCTAACGATTCTGCCAGCGAGCGGAATGGGTTACTCGACCAGAAGAAAATTCTAACTGGGCCCCACCTGCAAGGTCATGTGCTGTTTATCTTGATATGAGATCACCATGTCGTGCACATATGGTTGTGATGCATGTGCCTAGTGTACCCTTATCAGACAGGTAGTCATGATGAGTATACAGGGCTTCGTATACTTTACCCCAGTGTCACTTTGATGGCATGCACTGCTCTCTCACTCAATAATAATAATAATAATAATAATGATAATAATGGTTTCAAATTTTTCCACAAGAGCAGCAATTTTGGGGGAGATGATGAGTTGATTAAATAATAATAATAATAATTGTGTACAGTGCTCAGGTGCACTACAACTCATCTAAAGTGTATATATAATCAGGTGTAGTTTCGGCGGATTTCGGAAAGCATGAGGGCCTTAAAAGATGCAGTGTCATGGCAGTCAACAACTGACGCAGGCAGTTTATTCCATGCTTCAGCAACTCTGAGCGTGAAAAATGTTTCCGAAAGTCATGAGAGCTGTATTGTTTTCTGACTTTGTAGGCATGTCCACGTGTGTTAGACACATGGAGATCAAAAAGGTGTTCAGTGTTGTTGTTGGTGAGGTGGTTGATAACTTTGTGGGTGTTTACCAAGTCCGTCGCCAGACGCCGGAGCTACAGTGAATCCATGCCCAGGGAAACAAGGCGCTCAGAATATGGTAGGTGTCTGATGGAGGGTATGCGTTTGGTTGCACGTCTCTGGACAGATTCCAGGAGGTCAATGTTCTGTGCAAGATAGGGGTTCCAAACTGATGATGCAAATTCCAAGTGTGGTCGTACCATAGCTGTATACAGTTTTAAATAGATGGCTGGAGAGCGGCTAACAAAAGACTTGCTGAGTGATGCCAAGACACCCTCGGCCTTCCTGACAATCTTAGAGATATGCTTTGTCCAACGCAAATCACTGCTGACAGTGATACCTAGGTCACGCTCGCAAGAGGATTTCTTGATATCAGTGTTGTGGAGGGAGTATGTGAACGCAGGGTTTTTTTCTCCAAAATGCATGGTGGTACACTTGTCCACAGCCAGTTTCAGTTGCCAGTCTGTGATCCATTGCTGCATTGTGTCTAGGTCTGATTGCAGGAAAGAGTTGTAGACATCAGGATCTGTCCTCTTGATTTCAAGGTACAGCTTGATGTCGTCTGCATATTTCAATACTGTGGCATTCTTTAAATTGGCATCTATGTCGTTAATGTATGCCACAAACAAGAGGGGACCAAGGACAGATCCCTGTGGTACACCCGATGACATCTCATATGGTGTAGAGTGCTGTCCTAGAACTGTGACAACCTCCTTTCGGCTGAGGATGAAGGATTTCAACCAGTTAAAAAGGTCATCCCCCACACCCATTGCAGAGAGTTTCACTATAAGCCTTTTGTGTGGCACAGAGTTGAAAGCCTTAGCAAAGTCAAGGTAGACAACATCCACCCATGAGCCACTGTCAGTAATCTGAGTAATGTCCTCAAGGAACTCGACAAGCTGGTCACTGCAGCTGGAGTTAGGGACAAATCCATATTGTGAGGGTCGGATGAGACTGTGAGAGCTCCAGAAGTTCCAGAGTGTTTCTCTGACACACGATTCCATCAGTTTTGCAATACAGCTAGTGAGACTGACTGGGCGATAGTTGACAGGTGATGTGCGGTCACCCTTTTTGAACAGAGGAATGACACTGGCAGTTTTCCACTGCTCCGGAGTAGCACCATTGTTGAGACAGTACTGGAAGAAAATAGAAAGCTGGTGTAAAAGGAAGTGCCTGCCACGTTTGAGAAGCAGGTATGTAACTCCATCGAGACCAGGGGAGGCATAGTTGCGCTTATTTTGAAGGTGACGTCGCAGCATTGCAGGTGTAAATTCCATAGTTGTTATGGAGTTTGCTGTTAGTGATGGTGAAGATGGTACATCTTGACTTTCAACAGTGAATATGTTTGCATAGCACTCGGCAATGAGTTCTGCGCATTCCTTGGGGTCGTCAGTGATCTGGTTTGTGTGAGGGTTGCGAAGAGGGCCCACTGGAGAGTGAGGTCTCTGCTTTGAGTGCACATATTTCCAGAAAACCTTACTGTCGACCCCAGTGTTCAACTAGTACTTATTTTATTGACCTCGAAAGAATGAAAGGCAAAATTGACCTTGGCAGAATTTGAACTCAGAATGTGGCAATGGTTGAAATACTGCTAAGCATTTTGTCCAGTGTGCTAATGATTCTGGCAGCTTGCCACCTTGATAATAATCCTTTCTGCTATAGACATAAGACCTGAAATTTGTGGGAGGGGACTAGTTGATTAGATTGACCCCAGTGTTTCACTGGTGCTTAATTTATTGACCCTGAAAGAAGGAAAGGCAAAGTTGACCATGGTGGAATTTGAACTCAGAAAGTAGTGACGGGCGAAATACAACTAAGCATTTCATCCAGCGTGATAACAATCCTACCTGCTTGTCTCCTTTGCCACCTTGATAATAATAATCTTTTCTGCTCTAGGCATAAAGGCCCAAAATTTTGAGGGAGGGGGCCAGTTGATTAGATTGACCCCAGTACAGAACTGGTACTTAATTTATCGACCCTGAAAGGATGAAAGGCAAAGTTGACCTAGGTGGAATTTGAACTCAGAACATAGTGATGGGTGAAATACCACTAAGCATATCATTCAGTGTGCTAACGACTCTGCCAGCTTTGCCACCTTGATAATAATGGATGGAAGCACTCCGTCGGTTACGACGACGAGGGTTCCGGTTGAATCGATCAACGGAACAGCCTGCTCATGAAATTAACGTGTAAGTGGCTGAGCACTCCACAGACACGTGTACCCTTAACATAGTTCTCGGGGATATTCAGCGTGACACAGAGAGTGACAAGGCTGACCCTTTGAAATACAGGTACAACAGAAACAGGAAGTAAGAGTGAGAGAAAGTTGTGGTGAAAGAGTACAGCCGGGATCACCACCATCCCTGCCGGAGCCTCATGGAGCTTTAGGTGTTTTCGCTCAATAAACACTCACAACGCCCGGTCTGGGAATCGAAACCGCGAGTCCGCTGCCCTAACCACTGGGCCATTGCACCTCCACCTTGATAATAATAATAATGAGCTTATTGTATAACAATGCTCAGGAGCACTGCAACATGTCAGAGTAGCGTAAAAGAGGAAACAGAAAGTAACATTAAGACAAATAAAAATAATGATAGCTAAAATACATGCACAATTAACAGGATATAACAACAAAAAGACCCAAAAGTGAAGAGTAAAAGAGCCATAAAGAGGTCCTAAGTCGATCTGTTTTCAATCATGTTCTTACTTGTTTTTAACTAGTTACTGACGTTTACTATAAACTTAGAATACTTATTAATTAAGCACTGTTCATTGACATGACACATCTTAAACTAATGTGTGTGCTTATCACCTCCCCACATTGCCATGTTGAAGGGTCAATGCTAATAACATTAAGAAGATGGTCATAGCAAGAATATTTAATTGGGAGTTGTTTTTAGATTTTAGTATTTACACCAGATTGTATATTTAGACAATTGTTTGTCTTTCCATTATAACCTTTCTTAGTAATAAAGCTGAAACAATAAAAAAACATTTTTAAATGAAAAGAAAACCCATAATCGACAGCGATTTGTGTTGGACAAAACACACTGCTAAAATTGCCAAGAAGGCTGAGGGTGTTTTGGTATCACTTACCAAAACCTTTGTGAGCTGCTCTCTGGCTATCTATCTGAGGCTTTATATAGCTATGGTGCAGCCTCACCTGGAATTTGCATCACCGGTCTGGAACCCCTATCTTGCAGAGGATATTAATCATCTGGAAACCGTTCAGTGACGTGCAACCAAGAGAATACCCTCCATCAGGCATTTGTTAAATTCTGAATGCCTTACTTCCCTGGGCATGGAAACATTGAAACTCCAACGTCTGGCAGCTGACTTGGCAGACACCCATAAAATTATTAACCATCTTACAAACAATAACTCTGAGCACCTTTTCAAACTCCACCTGTCTAACACCCGTGGACATGTTTACAAAGTCAGAAAACAGCACAGCTCCCATGACTTTCGGAAACATTTTTTCCTGCTAAGAGTTGCTGAAGCATGGAACAAACTGTCGGCATCAATTGTTAGTTGTCGGAGCACTGCATCCTTCAAAACTTCCATGCTTCCTGAGATTTGCCAACACTACACCTGATTTCTCCCCTCCATACACACGCAAGCATGTATCTGACTCATACACTGTTCGCTTTCCAGACATTTGTACATTACTGCATATGCTTTATATGCACATTTGACATGTGGTGCACCTGAGCACTGTATACAATAATTTCATTATTATTATTATTATTATAAATGCCTCAAAATATTTTGTTTCATCTCACAACATTCTGAGCATAGGATTTGAACTTACAATGTCACCCTTACCTTTCATTTCACTTGGCTCACTACAATAAGCACCAATGGGCTCAAATGATCTATTCACTCTGTTTGACCAAAGACATGCTTCCCGCTTAGTTTTGAGAATTTAGCATTAAAACCTTTTCTAGATTTCTCAGCAACAATAAATGTTTTACATGGTCTGTTTTAGTGTTTTCTGTTGGTGAGTTCAAATAATGTAAGAATCATCTTTTTTGAAGGTCATAAATAGTACTTCTAAGATATCAGAGCTGATATATTTGATTACAAAATGTCCCATACAAAAAGTTTGGCCTTATGCTTGCATAAAAGAAATTATTGCTACACTCATTTCTAAAAGAAAGTGGTGTTGGCCCAATACAAACCCAATTTTACCTTTGGGGACAGGTGGGCCTTATTACTCTGACCTCTGTCCAGTATGGGAGATCCTACCAGGTGTTTGTGCTTGGTTGGCATGATTCTCTGGGTCATTGAGGCACATAAGCCATTACACACCAATAAGGACTGGGCCTTGTTGTGGACACTAACCTTTACGCTTACTCCTTCCATCTCAGACAGTCAACTCTTGGGAATATCCTCACAGCCCATGAACATTAACTACATCGAACTGGGAGGAGTTATGAAGGCCATGGGCGCAGATACTTTTCCAAAACCAAATCACAAAAAAAAAGAAAAAAAGAAAAAAAGAAAGCATAATATAATTAATGAAAATTAAAGAGAATTAACACTTTTTGGTTTGGAAATCGAACCAAAACGAACTATTCAATTTTTGGAGTCGACTCGATTTTTTTTTCTGGTGTTAATTTAATCGTCCACTGTCTTCCCAAAGCTTAAAAACCTCCTTTGGACAGCGAAGGAATTAACGGTATAATGCTGAATAAAATACATAACTGCATTTAATTACGTCCCTTTACATCCTGAGTTCAAATCCTGCCAGACATGGTTTTTGCTTTTTATCTTTTTAGGGTCGATAAAATAAGTACCCGTGAAGTAGCGAGGGCGATTCTACACTCATCTCCCAACAAAAATTTCTTACCTTGAGCCAAAGTTACAGATTAACAAACGTTAATATTGTAATGCATATTGATTTTATTTTCCCCGCAGTTCGGACACCCACCTATTTTCGTTGATATGAGAACATATATATATACAGATATATAATTTTTGGATATGATACCTGGCACTATAAACATCCTGATGTTAATCCTAATATCGACTACAGGAGAAGAGGAAAGTAGGAAAAAAAAAACAAAAGATAAAAAATAAAAACAAAACATGATAAAACAAACAAACAAACTGGACATTTTGTAATAATAAAGAATCGTCTCTAAATCAAAAGAGAGGAAATGTCAAGGGAAATCTAGATTATGATTCCGCGATCGAAAAAAAAAAAACCTATCGTTTCTGTTGGCATTACATTTTAAGTAGCAATAAATATGAGAGCTTGGACACATTCGTTAAAGGATTTTCGTTTCTTTTTCTTTCATTTAAATGTCAAGATCTTTATCATGAAGACATAACGATAACCATCTACTAAAACCAATAAATAAATTTCATAGGATATACATTTTTAAAGCAAATACCATCTATTCTGCGGCAGAGAGCTTCATCTTCTCCATCTTTCTCTTCAGAATCGTAGCAATCATTTGTTTGTATGTATGTGTGTGTGTGCGCGCGTGTGTATGTATGTGTGTGTGCGTGTGTATGTGTGTGTTGGAATGCATCTCCCACCCTTCCTGGGAATGCCGCGTGTGTCTGTTTAGGTTATCTACGAATGAAATTTCGATGAAGTTCTAATAGATTTGTACAATACATCTTGCATCAGTTTTGGACAATGTGTATCCTAGCTTTTTTTCTGATAAAAGCGACCGACCACCCATCCACTTAATTTATAGTGTAAATACTTGAGTGTTCCATAAATGCTTCTATGACCCTTATCGTAATTCACACGAATCGATGTCTCGACTAGAACTAGCAGCCGAACCTTCCCCCAAATTAAGCGTCACTTTTTTTAAAAAATAAAGACATGTTAGATCATTTAGTGCTAGATAACCAACGAAAAATGAGTAGTCATGGCTGGAATTACATTGATCACAGCTCTTTGTAATCTAGGTTGATATTCTAAAGCTAAGTAGCAACGATGATGTAATTGGCAGGTAGGATTTGTATAAAGGCTTATAGAAAACCGGAGTGGATGATATCACAAAGGGGTGATGTTAACATTTGTATTTACGTATGGAATTAATCTGATGGTAAGGAGTCAGTTTAAATTTAAATCAAGAGGTTACGCACTAGGATACGATCAGGTAAACAAAATATATAAAAGAGGTGTGTAGGACAATGAAAGGGTGAGAGTACTGACGGAATATTACAGACTCTGTGATGAGATCGACAGCTATTTAAATGGAATTAAGATATGCACCGATATGTAGCAGTGATATTTGTTTAAAATAGAGAAATAGAAATATATTTTGGAGCGTAAATGGGGCTGTTTCAGTTTATGAAAACGCGCGATGTTCCACAGATTCATTTAAAGGGAAAAAATGTAAACATTTTGTTGGAAGTAAGCAGACAGGCGGAAGTCGAGGGAAACCGGAAGTTGACGTAACATTGCAGCGTCGAACTATGAAAAATTATTTAAAAATTAAAAAAAAAAGATTAATATTAAACTAATTTCAGTCTATAATATGATTAACCAAACATAATAGACTACAATGTCCTTAGTTATATGATAGTGAATATTATCTTTGTAGGGAATATGATTTATAAAATATAAGTTATACAATCTATTTACAAAAAAAAAAAAAAGGGTTTTTTTTAATTTCTAAAACTAGATTTAGTGATAAAAAAATATTACAGCTTATTAAGGAAAAGAAAATATTTATATTTTGTCGTATATCTTTAATTTTAATTACTGTCAGATCAGGAAATTGTGTCTAACCTTATTCACTGCGTATCTACAGCAGAAGTTAGATTCCACGTAAACATGGTCGACTCTACAATTCTTGTAAGTTATTCATATATATAAATATACGTTTATATTTGTGTGTATACACACGTATACATGTATTTATATGTTGATTATGTCTTTAAAAAAACACTTTCGCTATTAGTATTGTTATTTTAGGTGTTTTAATTTTAGTATGATTAATATTTTGTTGGGTACGACTAGCGGACAGTGGTCCCGGTGCGCGCACTCGCGCATCTGCGCTAGCTAGTCGTAAGTAGTCGATCCTACAGCGACATTTTAACCCTAACGCTAACCCTAGTTTGTTTATAAAAATTATTTAGTTTTAAAAATTGTAGGATCCACTACTTACGACTAGCTAGCGCGAGTGCGCGCACCGGGACCACTGTTCGCTAGTAGTTCCGTTTGTTGTTTATTCTGCCGATGCGGTTCGTAAGAAAAAAATGACTAAGGAAAGATATTTCCAAATATTTTGATAATCACGAAGAATAACAAATATTTATAACTTTATCAGTGTTTAATAAGAACTCCTAAATTACAAATCTAAAGCGAAGTAATAATAATAGATAATAGAAATGTCTAGAAGAATATTTTCTTCTAAGGAAGGCGTGCATGTCCGAACCGTATCCAATTTATTCACTAGACAAATAAATTAATTAAATCTTCGCGCTTTCATACCTGTGATCTTATGTTATAACTTTGGACTGAAACTAGAGAATTATATATATATTATATAATATTTGTTACACTCACTACTTCGATGGAGTTTTGACTTGGTTCTTCTTCTCTAATGGGTGAATTAAAGGAAGCGGCTTTGGTAAGTTGTCGAAACTTCCTTGAAAGGTGTAAAAGTGGGTAATAAATAATATATCACCGATTATGTTTGTGGGACTCATTGATCTGACAGTTGGTGGTCATTTCCTCGGGAAATACTTTGATAAGTTCCTGTTTAACCCTAAGTCGGCTCTGATCGAGCAGATATATGATCACAGTCATTCCAGGTGTGGCCACGTGGATTATTTTCTGGGTTTAGTCAACCTTGAGCAACGATATCTAATGTGTATCATCCTTTTTTTTTTTTTTTTTTCACAAGGAGATGCCGCTTGTATTTCGATTACACAGGGACTCGTCTGTTCGACACAGAACAGTAATATTCTTAGGTAAACAATGCCCATCTCATGGTACATTTGTCAAAAGTGACAGGCTGCGAGGGACTTTGGGAGAAAAAAAAAAAAAATAAAGGAAAATAGCCTCCATGCAATCATCATCATCGTTTAACGTCCGCTTTCCATGCTGGCATGGTTTGGACGGTTTGACTGAGGACTGGCAAGCCAGAAGGCTGCACCAAGCTCCAATCTGATCTGGCAAAGTTTCTACAGCTGGATGCCCTTCCTAATGCCAACCACTCTGAGAGTGTAGTGGGTGCTTTTTACGTGCCACCAGCACGAGGGCCAGTGAGGTGGTACTGGCATCGACCATGCTCAAATGGTACTTTTTACGTGCCACCAGCGCAGGAGCAAGTCAGGTGGTACTGGCAACGACCATGCTTGAATAGTACTTTTTACATGCCACCGGTACGGGATATAACATGCTTATTGCATAAAGTACTTGGGTGCATCAGGAATTGGTAAAAGACAAACACAGAAAGTAGCAATGAGTAAAGAAAGACAACAATAATTGCCAAGAGCAGATGCACAGTGCACTAAATGAACACAAAAGATAGGAAAGTGCACAGTTGTAGAACCATTAAGATGAAATTACATATGCATAGGAGTGGCTGTGTGGTAAGTAGCTTACTTACGAACCACATGGTTCCGGGTTCAGTCCCACTGCATGGCACCTTGGGCAAGTGTCTTCTACTATGGCCTCGGGCCGACCAAAGCCTTGTGAGTGGATTTGGTAGACGGAAACTGAAAGAAGCCCGTCGTATATATATATATATATATTTATATATATATGTGTGTGTGTGTGTGTATATGTTTGTGTGCCTGTGTTTGTCCCCCCTAACATCGCTTGACAACCGATGCTGGTGTGTTTATGTCCCCGTAACTTAGCAGTTCGGCAAAAGAGACCGATAGAATAAGTACTAGGCTTACAAAGAATAAGTCCTGGGGTCGATTTGCTTGACTAAAAGGCGGTGCTCCAGCATGGCCACAGTCAAATGACTGAAACAAGTAAAAGAGTAAAAGAGAGAGTATGCAGGTCAACAGTAGTGTTGGCAAATTTTGGAAAGTATGGAGTTTTTGGTGTCCTGAAAGCTAACAACTGACATGGTAGTTTATTCCATGCTTTGTCAATTCTGAGCATATAAAAATTTTGATAAATAGTTTACAAACATTTTATCAGAATCTACCTGAAAGTAAAATTTATAAGTAACTTACACTCTAATGCCAATAGGCGCAGGCGTGGCTGTGTGGTAAGAAGTTTGCTTCCAAACCACATAACTCTGGGCTCACTCCCACTGCATGGCACCTTGGGCAGCAGATGTCTTCTAGTATAGCCCTGAGATGACCAAATCCTTGTGAGTGGATTTGGTTGGCAGAAACTGAAAGAAGTACACTGCTTTGTACCGTTGGCGATTTTTTTTCCTCTGTCTTCCCTTCTCTGGATCTTTCCTTCTCCTATGTTTCCAACGAAGAGCTCCGCTCAAAACGTTAAACCCTCCTTCTTTCCTGAGCGTCCAATAATACTATATTTGTTCCATGTCCTTGCATTGTTGTGTTTCTTTGTGGTTTCTTGTTTGGATTAACTATATATATGTATATTATATATATATTTAATAAATATAAGGGTAGCAAAAATCTAGAAAAGATTCTCCGCTACCAGCGGCCTAGCAAGAAAGAAAAGATAGTCAAAGACTATATAATATACATTCAACAATATAAGGAATGGCCTAGTATATATTATATATATATATATATATATATATATATATATATATATATATATTAAGTTAGAAAACAGAGATCTAATGGATACAAATTAATTTGTAATCATTAGATCTCTCTGTTTTCTAACTTATTTGTAATATTTGATATCTCTCTCTATATAAAGCTGAAGTTGTCTGTGTGTGGCAGGTTTGGTAGCCTTCAACTAACACTATCTCCTCCGAGACCCTGCAGCACAAGTTGACCAAAATTGAGAGTATGATAGAAGAAGACTTGCTCTTCCTTCCGTAGAAGATAAATTTCGAATCGGACCATGTTAACACCAAAAATTATTTACATCAAAAAGGTTCTTTTTTCAATGAAAATCCCTATTTTTTACGATTTTTTGACTGCTGTGTCGCCATTTATCAGTGTATTTCAACCAGAAAAAATGTTCACTTAAAGAGAATAACAAGCTACATAATGCAAAACTTTTACTTTTCAAAAATTCCAATTCTACAGGGTCGAAACAAACCCGAGCAATGCCGGGCGATACGGCTAGTTTTATATAATATATTTATTGAAGAAATATCTCTTCAAAACACAATATATTATTCAAGTGTATCTTGGATAAAAGCATCTCTGTAAGAGGTCTTAATATCCTCATTGTGTCTATATATATAGATTTGTAAATAATATGGATAGCTTATTTGCAATTTTACAACCTAAAGGTAGAAATATAGACATCACTAAAGTGATGAAGGGCACTAATCAGCATCAGTATTGCTAGAAATAAGAGTCAAAACAACTCAATAGCTACAGAAAGCGCCATCTTAATGACTGACAAGGGAGACAAGCTCCCTTCAGCAAGGAGCTTGTCTCCCTTGTCAGTCGTTAAGATAGCGCTTTCTGGGTTATTGAGTTGTTTTGACTCTTATTTCTAGCAATACTGGTGCTGATTAATGCCCTTGTCATTTTAGTGACATCGGTATATATATATATATATATATATCGCCATGATATATCGTTAGCCACTACACACATTTTTTTCTCTCTTTGTTTCTCTCCTTGTTTTTTTTGTGTCCCTTCCTGTAGAGGAGTATAGGCTCGAAACGTAAAAGACTTTTCCTATTCCTGAGCGTTATACTAATACATCTGTTTGTTTTGTACACCACCTGTCTTCGTCTTTTGTTTTTTTCATATGCTTATTGCATATATGTATTTATGTGTGTCTATCTTTGTATCTGTGTTTGTCCCCTGACACCACTTGACAACCGGTGTTGGTGTGTTTATGTCTCCATATCGCAAATGAGGATGAAAGAATGAGTACTGGAGTTGATAAGTTCAACTAAAATTCTTCCAGGCATTGTCCCAGCATGACTGCTGTCCAATGACTGAAACAAGTGAAAGATAGAAGATAAAAAGGTTCACCCAAAGAGTGTTGACATTAAATGTATAATATCATAGCATCTTTGGAAGTGTTCTTTTATAGACGCCAATAATGTATCAAAGTATCACTATCCAAATTTATAGGGAATGTAATTAGATAGCATGTCTTTCTGAAACAGTTTTGTAAATGAAATGAAATACTGTATTGAGTGATTGGTAATTCTTTGAAATATCGTTGCAGGAACCCACTTTGCAGACTATCAAAGCCATTGTTATCCTGGATAACGATGGTTGTCGTCTTGTAGCCAAAGTAAGTGACTTTCATATTTCTTATTCTTATTAACACTCTATGTAATGATCAAAGGGGTAGGCTACTGAATGGCACCTTGAAGTTGACTGCTCACATCATCACAGTCATCGTCTACGAATCACTTTTCCATGCTTGCATGGGTCCACTGGAATTTGTTGGAATATTTTCTGTGGTTGGATGCCCTTCCTGTTACTAACATTTACCTGTTTCCGAGCAAAAGTACTAATTGTGGAGGGAACATGCAGAAGGGGCAGACCCAAAAAGATGGATGTGGGATGAAGTGGTGAGAAAAGGTCTTCAGACAATGGGGTTCACAGAGGAGATGACAAGGGCCCAAGACTTCTGCCGGTTTGCTGTACTTGAGAAGACACACCAAGCTTAGTAAAACAGTGATCGTTTCTGCATACAGGCATGTCCCCTACATCCCTCACTCAGCCGAGAGATCCTAGTCTTGTGGGCTAATGGGTGCTGCGCCATGTAAAAGTACCTGTGCTGGTGTTACATAAAAGTGACTGTGCCAATACCATGTGTAAGTGGCCCATTCCAGTGGCACATAAATGGCACCCGTGCTGGTGCCATATAAAAACCATCCAGTATGCTCTGTAAAGTGGTTGGCATTAGGAAGGGCATCCAGTCGAAACCATGCAAAAACTGACAGATGGTGCTCACACAGCCTTCCAGTTAGCCAAATCCTATCAAACCGTCCAACTCATGCCAGCATGGAGAACAGACGTTAAAAGATGATGATGATGATGTTGTAATACTTCCCCATGGCTAGATATTATTTTTTCATGGAAGACTGGAACAAACAACACTGCTTGGATGATGGTGATGCTTGTTTACAATATCATCACGTCAGGACAAGTGCACACAAACACACATTTCAATTTCTGTCTGTGAAATCTGTTCTATTAGGGGCTACAAAAGGAGACACTTACCCACTGTACTGTGCAGCAGGATTGAACCCAAGACAAAATGGCTAGGAAGCAAGCTTCTTTAGCCACACCTGCACCAGGTACAGTATTATGCCTATGACCCAATAAAGAGTAAAGACCCCCTTCAATCAAGAATGACCATGAAATTGTCCCTAGAAAGTTACCCTCCGAGGCACAAGTCTGGTTAAGGTTGTTCATAGAAGACAAGCAGTCGCCCATTCATACCATCTTCCCCTCTCCACGTCACTTATGTGATCCAAAGGAAAGGCAAAGGCCAATACAGCTTGGTGCCAGTGATGGCACAACCTATTTCTACAGCTGAAATAAAGTGTCTTGCTCAAGAACACAACACACAGCCTGGTTTGGGAATCAAACTTACTACCTCATGATTGTGAGCCCAGTGCTCTAACTACTGAGCCATGCACCTTCACATACTCTTAATTAATTAGTCATATGTGTTATATAGCATATTTCAGATAATCTGAAATTTTATGTAGGTGTACTTACCACAAGCCTCACTGAATACAGACAAATGTTTATTTTCTCTGGTGTAGAAAAAATATTTGGATTGTAGAGTTGCAAATACGTGTTTATACTGTTTGTAGTGGCTTATAATTTAAAAATTATAGCTATACTAAAATGGGAAGCAAGCTTTTACTACACAGCGACACCTGCGATATATATATATATATAATATTATATATATATATATATATATATATAATAGTTATTATTTGAGGGAATAAAATCCAAACTTACAAGGAAAAAATTCAATTTAGAAATACTAAATCAAATTTCACACAATATAATATATATATATATTAGAAAAAAAACACCTTTTATCAATTCAAAATGAACAATTAAATTACACCATCTAGAAAATTACATATAATAGAAATATTAAAATTAAAATAACGATAAAATGTCAAAGATTGAGTAAATTGCACAAAATAATATTAATAATAATATATATTATATACGTTTTTATTATTATTTTGTGCAATTTACTCAATCTTTGACATTTTATTGTTATTTTAATTTTAATATTTCTATTATATGTAATTTTCTAGATGGTGTAATTTAATTGTTCATTTTGAATTGATAAAAGGTGGGTTTTTTCTAATATATATATATATATATATATATATATATATATATATATATATATATATATATATATATATATATAAAACATTATTGGTGAATTGAAGAAATGGAGCTGAACGCAGATTGAACAGAAATCGTTTTATTTCATTCTACACGTGTTTCGAAAGGCATGCCTTTCGAAACACGTGTAGAATGAAATAAAACGATTTCTGTTCAATCTGCGTTCAGCTCCATTTCTTCAATTCACCAATAATGTTTTAATTTCAATTATCCGCACCAACGCACGGTTGCAACGCCAGATGGTTGTACCTCCAACCGTGCTGTTTACTGCTGTGATTTTTGCTACTAAGGTATCGGTTAAACTTTTGATTAATCTACTACAAGATTATTCATCTTTCTATTTCACATAATATATATATATATATTTATATATACATACACACACACACAAACCTACACGTAGGCATGCTGTTAGGTTTTCATACTGAATGAAAATATTAGATTATATGTCATCGTCATCATTTAACGTCCATTGTCCATGCTGGCTTGGGTTGGACGTTTTAACCAGGGCTGGTAAGCTGAAGTGCTGCACCAGACTCTAATTACGATTTGGCAGGGTTTTTACAGTTGGATGCTCTTTCCTAACACCAACCGCTCCGAGAGTGTAATGGATACTTTTACGTGCCACCGGCTGACACCAATATGTGCCATGGCTCCGATTTCATTTGACTGGATGGGTTTTCTTCTCAATCACGTCTTCTGTCATTGCCTCCATGAGGCCCAGCGTTCGGAAGGTACTTTGTGCGTGTAAATGAATGTCAAGTAGTTGTGTCTTTGATAAAGTGATTCATTTACAAATTTAATAATGACTGTATTTGTAAAGGATCACTAAGAACTTTCGTGATCCCAGATTAGATAGAAACTAAGCATATTGTGTTGTGTATGGGGAGAGTCACTTTCTTTTTGTACCTTATAATGTAACACATTCACCGGTAAAATTTCCACTTATTTTTTATTTTTATTTTCCTAAAATTTTCGTTGCGTCTTGCAACCTTTTCACTAGGAAAATGAAAATAAGAAATAAGTGGAAATTTTACCGGTGAATGTGTTACATCATAATGCACAAAAAGAAAGTGATTCTCCCCATACACAACAGAATATGCTTCAACACACAAACTCGTATAAAGAATCTTGCTAACCAAATCTAAAAACGAAATAAGCATATTGAATATACGAGAATTATCTCCCTTGCATTGTTCCCCTCATGTTCCTTCACAGGAACAACTCGTCCGCGTCAGAATTTCCAGGGATTCACAGACAAATCACCTGTTGCAGTGTTTAACATTTTGGTCCTGTCAATATGTGTTTAGATATTTACATAGTTTTATTGTTTTACATTGTCTGATGTTTGATTGAATTTTTTTATATTTAATTTTTTCGGGTCAATTTCGTTGATTTTATACGGAAGTGGTCCATGGATTGGAGGAAGTCTATCCAATTCATTGCAAACATGGAAAAAGCGGATGTAAAATGATTGTCTCTTGATCCTTATGTCTACTGGCCTATATATATATCTTGAAGGCTCTATTTTCCATGTTTACATGGGTAGAATGAATGTTGTTATCCGACAGCCAGATAGGAACAAACGGAGTTATCTACCTTGCATACCGGAGTGATGTTATTACTTTTGTACATTATTGGATCTTTTATTCAGCTTCCCAAAGTCCGGGTATACGGTGCACCATCATACTATATTCTGTATTCAGTTAACAGACCCTGTTTTTGAAGTTGGTTAATTTGCCTACAATGTGTTAAAATAGTTTTTTTTTTTTTTTTAAATGGATTGATAAAGATTAAACATACACAACTTTAGAAGTCTATTAATGTGTACTTCTGTTAAATAAAACCATGTTCTTCACTTTTTTTTTGTTTAATTTTCGTCTTTTAAACATTATGCTATATACATGATGCATTATAGTAATATTTTAAGAAATTTAAGTGAATCAATAGCTATCAGACAGACTGTGCTTTCAGATTGGAGTCTGGTGCAGCCACCTGGTTCGCCAGACCTCAGTCAAATCGTCCAACCCATGCTAGAATGGAAAGCGGATGTTAAACGATGATGATGATGATGTTTCTAAAGTATGTTTGTTATTGTTTTGTTTCCTTGCTATTTGCAGTATTATGATAAAACTTTCACGACTGTGAAGGAACAGAAAGATTTTGAAAAGAATCTCTTCAACAAGACATACCGAGCAAATGGTAAGCTATGTTTTGATTTCTTTCATTATTAAAGTAATATTTAATGCTTGATCATTTCATTGGGAATTAATTGCGTGATTTCTGTGCTGGTGGCACGTAAAAGGACACCATTCGAGGCTGATCGTTACCAATGACGCCTTACTGGCACCTGTGCCGGTGGCATGTGTAAAAAGATTCGAGCGAGGTCATTGCCAGTACTGCCTGACTGGCCCCCATGCCGTGGCACGTAAAAGGGCACCATTCGAGCGTGATCGCTACCAACGTCGCCTTACTGGCACCTGTGCCGGTGGCATGTGTAAAAAGATTCCAGCGAGGTCATTGATAGTACCGCCTGACAGGCATTAGGAAGGGCATCCAGCTGTGGTTGGCATTAGGAAGTGCATCCAGCTGTATAAAACTCTGCCAGGTCAAGAATGGAGCCTGGTGCAGCCATACGGTTCACCAGCCCTCAGTCAAAATCGTCCAACCCATACTTGCATGGAAAGCAGACGTTAAACGATGATGATGATGATGATGGTACAAGCTGAAAGTTGGTGTGTCAGCAGATCGTATTATGAGGATGAAAGAAGTGGAGCAGTAATTTTGTGTAAATCAGTATATTATTGGTGAAAAGTGTTTATGAAATGACAGAAGTACATTAATCCTCATTGATACTAAGAAGAAAACAGGTATACAAATGCTATGAGACGTTATTGAATGAAGAGAATGTGTATAAGAGAGAGGAGCAGAGAGGTCTACTACAAGTACACCAAAATAAGGACTGGATATTGAGGTTAACAATATGTTTATGATTATTGGCAATTGTTTGGTTGAGAGGATTCTTGAATGTAGTAGAGCCACAGAAATGCTGAAAATACTTCCTGAAGTTCACAACCATCACATGATGGATGCCAAGTTAAGGGTGCACACAAATAACCCCCCCCACTATATACGTATATATGATGGGCTTCTTCCTGTCTCTCTTTACTAAATCTACTCAAAAGGATTGGATTTAGTTGGCTTGAGGCTATAGTAAAAGAAACTAGCCCAAGATGACACACAGCATGATTGAAACTGAGTCCACATGGTTTGGAAGCAAGTTTCTTCACCACACAGCCAAGCCTATGCTTATGTATGGAAGCTATTACATCTGTTGGCAACAAAGAGATACCCTATGAATGAAGGGCAGATTGTGTGATGCTTGAGCATGAAATGCAGTAGTATATGGTAGCAAAAATGGACATTAAATACAGAGGATGTGTGAAGATTGGTAAGAAATTAGGTGAACAATGACGACCCTCTTCATTGCTTTTAGTTATAAATCCACTTTCAGGAGTCTAAAAATTTTTCCTGAGTTTCGAGATTTAAGGGGAGGTAACTGTGTGTTTACTGATGTTAGCTGACATATGGTGCTATTTTTGCATGGTCGAGGCAGCAGAAAGTGTCTCTTTCTGGTCATGACGCAAAAGAGAGAGAAAGAGAGAGGAGTTAAGCTGGAAGCCAAGAGGAGAAAATGAGTAGCGATTTGGCTGTCACTTTTTACCCATCAATGGGAAGATGTTACAGTTTAGGGTCGAAACACTCAATGATCTTTGGATGAGTCAGATGACATCACCAAAGGTGAATGAAAGAGGGCTGACCAAAGTCCTGTTAGTGGGTTTGGAAGATAGAAACTAAAAGAAGCCTATCGTGTTCACACTCACACACACACATATCTGTATATGTATGTATATGTGTGTGTATATTTGTGTCTCTTTTGAGAGTGGGTTTCAGTAACTGATGAGGAGCTGGAACGAGAGGTAGAGATGGTGGTGATAAGGTCTTAGGGTGAGCCCTGGGTGCAGCTCATTCCACCTCCACACCAGTCACCGAAACCCGTTCTTCGTGTGACAGTCACAAATGAGTATCACATTCACACTAACAATGGCCAGATACATTTTCACAGAATCTGAATATGAATGACATTCATCATCATCATCATCATCATCATCATCGTAAAACGGATGTTAAACGATGATGATGATGATGAATGTCATTCATATTCAGGATTCTGTGAAAATGTATCTGGCCATGGGGAAGTATTACTTCATTTGGAATCAGGTGAGGGTTAGTGACAGGCAGGGCAAGCATCCAGCTGTAGAAAATCTGCTTCAATAAACTTCATCCGACCCATGCAAGCATAGAAAAGTAGATGTTAAAATGATGGCAATAATGTATATATATACACACACACATACACACCCATATATACTCCTCCTTGTAATGTCTGGTTTCATGTCAAATTTTTCACAATTTCTTATTTCATTTATTTCTGTTTTCAGCTGAAATTATCATGCT